>NC_135753.1:10454318-10760227 GCF_041903045.1 Epinephelus lanceolatus | reverse complement strand
ATTTTTAACTTCTAGATGTCAGAGCAAGTATTGAGAGGTAAGTTCAGTATTTTCCAACCTGGACCCTTCTCATGTTCTTGCATCTATGTGACTAATGGCAACACCATATTTTTTGTTTAAAAGTATCAAGCAATGGGCTGTAGAACAGAACAGAACAGGTAGCAATGTAACCATTTGGGTCATGTTCACACCATCAAATTATATCCACTAGCTGACAAGTTACGACAAAGGCTCCTTACAGAGATAGACATTGTTGTGAAAGATATGAGATCATTTTTATTTAATCAGACACAGCCATCCTAAACTGTATTTCAATAATGAATATTTTCACATCTAACTCAATAAATGAAGGATTTATTTCAACCAAAGCAGAGTTGGTGATTGCTGGAAAAGGAAAAAGAGGAACCAAGATGTTTTTGTGAGTTTTATTTTGTTTCTGTCGACTTTGAATGAAGTGAGTTTTACCATGATGTAATACTATTTATTAGGGCCCCAAACACCACCAGGTGTGAGGAACCTATTGAAATGCAAGGAATTTATCATCTTCTTCTTCTTCTTCCTTTTTCCTTCTTCCTTTAAAATACTCAAAAACCTATGAAACGTACACACATCACATGTGGCATTTTTGCTTGGAAGCAAAAAATGGCTCATTAGCGCCCCCTACAACATTTCTGGGAAGCAGCCTGCGAAGCTGGTTTTATCGACATGTATGAAATTTGGTAGGCACACGTAACACCCCAAGACCTACAAAAAAGGTCTCTTGGAGCCATTCCCTTAATCCAACAGGAAGTCGTCCACTTTGAATTTACTGTGCAATTTTGGTGCATTTTTGTGTTGGGTTTTGTGTTACCATGGCGAGGCGTCAAACTTCCATGTTTCGCCACCACACAGGAAGTGATTTGTAACTCCAGCATACATCGTCCAATCTGCCTTAGACTTCACATGTGTTATAAGGCTCCAGGCCTGAAGCCATCTACACACAAATTAGGTGTCATGGTGGTTGCGCCATCTGCTGGCAACAGGAAGTGAGTCTTTTCAGACACTTAACTTTTGATTTACCTGAAATTTACATGCTGTGGTCTACAATTGATGCACAACAACATGACATATAATTAGTGTCTTCTCAAGCTCCACATAGTGGAAACAGGAAGTGGTACAAAATGTAAAATAGGTCATTCCAGCGCCCACACTCTATGAAGTATATGCTATATTGCTGATGTCTACGGCGGCCTTGCTCAGTGCTGGACCAATTTAACAAATTGTTGTCCCCGCAACTCACCTAGACACAGCCAAACTTACCCTTTAAGGACTTCATATCCATTGCCAAATAGGTTGGACAAACAGGTCTACAGTAATTTAGTTAGAGAATGTTCTCAAAACAAAAGTTTCATGATGTGACAGTGCAATGGTTAAGGTCCGGTTAGGTTTAGGCTCTGTTGCAAAAGCTGGTCAAAATCTAGATTTATTAGTAAGAGGCCACCACAATAATGTTTCTTTGTGTACAACCCAATCTATATTCTGTTTATGTACATGACATACAAGATATCCACAAGTCTCAGAATTATTCATTGCACATCTGGTGCTGTTGTTTCATAATTAATTACCCTATGACTGACTGAAAATGGGCTAAAAATGGAATAAATATTTAAAAAAAAAAACAAAAAAAAAAAAACTATTCACGGATATGAGTAAGGAATTGATGCAAACATCTATCCGCTTACTTTCCAGAGCACACCTGTTTCTCATCATATCTCCTTTGCATAATCCTTTCAGAGTGCGAAAATGTATTATTCTCACTTTGCGAACATGTACCATGACTCATAAGACCAGTCTCATGAGCAGCAAATGGTGGTTTTGCACCTCTGAAGAAAAGGTGGGTTCCTCTGGTCTTTTCCCAATTCTGACACCCTGCTGTCTCGCTTTTGTCACTTTTCTGTCATTCCCAATTTTGTCATTACACCCTCCTGCTGCTCCCCTGCCATCCTTGCGCTGCTGTCTTGACATCATCCTGGCACTTATCTGCCACCTTTTTTTTTCTTACTCCAAGAAAGCCAACACAAAAAAGAAAACTCACTTTTTTAAAATGTCCTAACTAAATATCCTGGCTAAAGGCATAGCATTTTGGATCAGCGGTGCTAAAGGATTAAATCTGTTTGCCATTTTGACAGTGTCACAGCAAGACACAATAAAAAAACATATTTTGAAGTGAAAAGGAGCTGACTACTTTCCAGGAGTGTTTTTTTTCTCCATTTCATTTTTGTGACCTTAGAGGTTAAAGCTGTGGACTAAGTGCTACAGTGAGTGGATACAATTATTTTCAAGTGCATCCCATTCACTAATATACAAGGTAAGAATAATGCTAAGTCGATATAATTATTAAATTTACATTAATTTGAAAACTCAATTTCAATTCAAATTCCAAGCGAAACCTTAAAGTAGGCAATATAAATGTAACACAGTTGATGAGTTTTTAAAATTAGGTGAAGTCCTTGACAAAATATTAAGATTACTTTAAACATAATAAAAGGATTTATCAAGTTTAATAACTACTGACCTTTTTTTACAACAATGAATTACCTTGTAGTGATGTGTCCATGAAGTAACTAAAACACTCACACTACATTGTAATTTCCCATTAACGCATAGATAGAAAGCTAAGAAAGAGGTGTACTCCCCCTCATTACTGCTGCATGTAGGCTCAAGTTCAAGTTCACAGTCCCCAGACAACAGCAACAAAAAGAAGAGACAGTACACACAATAAACAGTACATATATTATACAGCAACAATGTGAGGTGTGTACGGATGCTTCAACTCTTCAGCAACCTGAATGCCTGAGGAAAGAAGGTGTTACATGTGGGAGGATGGCTGTTGTTTTTTATGCAGCACAAACCATACTGTCTTCATATTGTTTGTTAATATATTCTCTAATATAGTCTCCTTGCTTACTCTGTGATGAAAATGTGATACATTAAAACGTACAGGCTGGTCTCACTCCCAAAGTCTCAAAAAAATGCTTCTTGGTCAGTGGCCTTGGTGTCATATAAGTACACACCGTGCATCCCTCAGTGTCTGTATAGTCCCTTTCCCACTGGATAAAATCCCACAACACCTGGCTTTTGTATTTTAAGTCCAGTTTAGACCAAAGATTTGTGACAAGAAGAAACCTTTTTAGAACGTTGTAGAGAGAAGTTGCAGCTGTGTGAACTGGCCAAATTGCCTGTGGCTAGGTTTAGAACGTAAAGCACGTCACATGTTTCAACAGCCACTCAGCTTGTAGTGTGGTCCAGTGATCAAGTCTAAAGGACTGCAGACGGCGTGTGTTTTTTTGCTGGTCTCCATGTTGCTTTCAACTGTTTACTAAGCTGCCTGCAGTGAAAAATTAGTCTATTGCCTGTTTATAATGGGTTTTCTTTGGTTAAAAAAACAAACCCATATACACATGCTAATTTTGGTGGAAATTGGGGTATGGCGGGACGCAACAGGCTTTTGGCCAACTCCAGTGTAAATCCCTCTTCATCAGTATTTGATGGTCAGAGCAACAGACGTAGTACAAAGAGCGAGAAAGTCAGTGTTGAGCTATTTTGTCCCATCAACAATTGTCTTGCGAGTGGACTGATGTGACCTATGGCAACTACAATCTTTTCCCAATCCTAACAAAGTGGCTCTGTTGCCTTTACCTAATTACTGACCCCGTCTTATTCACTGGAGTTAACTTACATCAACCATGATCTTTTCCTAACCCTAACCAAGTAGTCATGTTGCCTAAACCTAACTGCCAACCTCCTGCCTCAAGATACAACGCAAAAGGCTGCCCAAGCATCACAATATGATGAGTTGGGATGAGATGACTTGAAAAGAACAAAACCTCCGGAAATGCCCGCCACACGCAGAATGTTACTTCATTTCATAACACATTTTATTTTTGTCCGTACTCTGTACTGTTCCAATGCTGTGTGATAACAGCCTAATTAGCTCAATTAAACCATTCACTTGTGAAAGCTTTGGAAATCTCTTTTGTGTTTTGGACTATTGGTTGGAAAAAAATAGCAATTTGAAGACACCTTGTGTTCTGCGAAATTAAGGTGGTCACTTTTTAAACTTTTCATGGAATAAACACGGTATTTGAATAATTTACAAAAAAATAAAAAATCCAGAGTAATTAAAAAAATAATTGCTAGTTGCAGTCATCTCACAGTTATGTTGACCTTGCAGAATGTTGGATGAGAAGACAGACTTTTCTAACCATTATTCTAGTCTGCTGCTGTCAACCTATTGAATCATGAACCTTGAGCACTATTGAAAGTTTTTCAAACTATTTTACCCACCTCTCTACTGTATCTTTTGAGATACAGTAGGTAGATGCTGAACACCCCAAGGAACTTTTGTTCAGAGGCTCACTAGCAAAGCCCAACAAAAGGTATGTCAGTGCATCTGCTCTGGGCTTTGTGACTACACAAAATCAAAGCTTTGAATCTCATCTCTCTTTTGGGCAACCCTGGGATAAACTCTTTTTTTTTCACACCTGGACAGAGTTATCTCAAGACCATAGCAATGCTCTGTTTTTTGTTTTGTCGGGTTTTCTTTTCAGTGATTCTAGCACATGTGCATTGCTGTGAACTGCGCTATGGCAAGATGCTAGTTAGTGAGAAGAGAAGAGACTGTTGTATCATGGGGTGTCTGTGTTGAGCTACAGGCAACCCGCGGAGCTTTTTATCTGGCTGTGCAACCTGGCCGGATGGCATTCTCTTGGCACGCCATCCTTGTGACTGGCCACTTGGCTCGTGGCCCAGGGATATTTGGCTCGCTGTGCATAGCAGAATCACCCCATCCCCCTAATTCCCTACTTTACTTCTCTCTCCCTCTCCCTCTCCTTCTCTCTCTTCTTCTCTCTCTCTCACTGGCCACTTGCCTAAGGACAACTGCAGTGCTTTGTGTGGCCTAGCGGGTCTCTTTATACCGGCTTCATGGCCATGGCTGGTAGGAAGACAGTGCCATGATAGCTACAGACAACCGCACAATTATACAACACAGTCAGTCAGTCACTGCAAGGTGGCTTTTTGCAATGCATGAGGCCCTATCAGCTGTGACTTACCAAGGCACCGGTGTAATTCAATTGTAGGGATGGCCTTGGGTGGCGCAGAATCAGGGGACGTACAACAGCTTATTATCCACCTCTCTGACTGTCTATCAAATTGATAGCTCACTCATAGTGGCATCTCATTGACATTGTGTTGAATGTCCTGTGTCTGCCCTGCTTAATTGAACACAGAATTACCCTATTTGGACACGCTTAGCAGAATGGAGCTTAACGAACGTAGAAAATAGAAGATGAGATCAGAGCTGACCTCTGGAACACACTCTATACACAAAAGCTAGAGGCTGCAGTCAGAGATTATCTAAAGGGGGTGGTATGAACATTTTGTAATCTGTCAAGTGCTGGCGCTGCAAAATACACATAAAAAATCCCAGTGGCCATTCCTAATATGCTTTGTTCTGTGCAGAACCACTGTGTTCATCATGATTTTGTTATTGTGCAAAGTTTTATGGATTGGAAAGGATGGAAGGGTCCCACATGTGCTCATTTATTTTGGTTTGAACTATGGGGCAGAAGTCATGGGTTTCTATGCAGAATCAGTGAGGTTGGATTAAATTTACCACACGTAAAAGGTTTCATGCCCATATTTTTGGATGGGAGTTGTCACTATCTTTAGTTTTTCATTGTAAGCGGGGTGAAAGCAAGAGTGAGTTGAAATCAGGAAATGTAATCATCTGCACAAAGGTGTATGGTTCTGGCAGCATCTCATTTGTGAAACATGAAAATAGAATGTCCATGATCATGAACACTGAATGATGCAACTCACATGACACACCTAATGAAAAGGCATCCAGAACTGTTGCCCTGATTTCAACACCTATGTTGTACGGGGGATGTTTCATCATTGTTTGGTAACTGAAGCATTCCCGTAATGGAGCGTGAATTCATGGAGGTGCAGGCTAGATCACTGCAAGTTATGGCGCCATGAATGACCTGCTGCAAATTATTTGTCATGATTTCATAATGTTGCAAAGTTTCGGGGATTGAAAATGATGAAAGGATCCCGTGTGTGCTGAATTAATTTGGTTATTACGGGTTTAAATATGGGGCCGTAGTGATTGCTTTCTCTGCAGATTCAGAGAGGTTGGATTACATTTTCCACATCTTTACATAAAAAGGTTTCATGTATTCTGATTGGAAAGGGCAAGGGTTGCAGGGGTATATTCTCACAAATATTTCAATTAAAAAAAATGGTTTCAAGTCTCAATTATAGTAATAAAACATGTGTTTAATTGAAAAAAAAAACCCTTTGTTGTTCTGATAATAATACTAATTATGAAATACCTTCATACCATGAAACCGCAATATTTTCTGAGATGATAATCGTACCATGAAACTTGCATATCGTTGCAACCCTAGAGTGGACACTCAGCCCTTTTTACACAGAGATTGTGCTAAAGGGCCACTATGAAGTCCCTTCTTAACACCACCTTCACATTTTTACACAGAACCAAATAATAGCAGCCTCATGCTGCTCCACTGTGTGATTTAAGACAGTATGCCGGCATCAGGGAAGCAAAGGAGGCGTGACGGGCATGACATTTAACAAAACAGCATCAACATCTTGTGTGACACATAACATACATGTTGGCAGTGCTTTCTAAACAATAAAAATGGCATTAACATGGCAGTACTAATCATTTACTGTTTCTGTTATATGGCAGCTCATCTCGTCCTCTGTTCAGAGGGTAAGGAGCTCCCTTACCTTGTTGTTTTCCCATTTTGCATACATTTTCACTGCTGTTTTTTTCCCTAGAGTTAGGCACTAACTGCTCCTAGCTGCTTTTAAATCTCCTGCACATGGTCGTCCTGCCAGCCGTCCCTTTTACACTGTTGTTGTTTCTGTGTTGCCACTACCTCTGTTGCATGCTTAAAGGTGAGAGAACACTGTCTCGTAATACCGGGATTGTACCTTTTATACAGAATGGAGATGGGGCAAGGCAGCATAATGACGTGATTCCTGCCTTGAACATGCAGTGTAAAAGAGGCTATTGTCTTAAGTTTTTCATTGTAAGCAGGGCGAAAGCAAGGATAAGTCGAAATCAGGAAATGTAATCATCCGCACAAAGGGTGGGTGGTTTTGGCAGCATCTCATTTGTGGAACATGAAAATACAAATGTCCATGATCGTGAACACTGAATGATGCAACTCATATGACACACCTAATGAAAAGGCATCCAGAACTGCTGCGCCTTATGTTGTATGGGGGATGTTTCATCATTGTTTGGTAACTGAAGCAGTCCCTTAATGGAGTGTAAAATCATGGAGGTGCAGGTGAGATCATTGCAAGTTATGGTCGCATGAAAAGCCAGCTTCTAAATTATTTGTCATGATTTTGTTACTTAACAAAGTTTTGTGGATTGAAAATGATGAAAGGACCCCATGTGTGCTCATTTTAATTGGTTATTACGGGGTTAAATATGGGGCAGTAGTGACTGGTTTCTAGGAGGATTCAGAGAGGTTCAGTTACATTTACCACATCTTAAAGGTGTCATGCTTTTATTTCTGATGGGGATTGTCATTGTCTTGAGTTTGTCATTGTAAGCCGATAAAAGCAAGAGCAAGTTGAAATCAGGAAATGTAATCATCCACAAAAAAGGGTGGGTGGTTTTGGCAGCATCTCATCTGTGAAACATGAAAATAGAATGTCCATGATGGTGAACACTGAATGATGCAACTCACACAACACACCTAATGAAAAAGCATTCAGAACTGTTGCAAAGATTTCAATACCTTTTGTTGTAGGAATGTTTTTATCATTGCTTGGCAACTGAAGCCTTCCTTGAAAGAATACTACGTTCACAAAATGATCATTTATTTATCAATTACTCACCCAGTATTACATTAAATTCATGGAGAAAACATTGTTTTTCTTGCATGCCTCCCAGGGAACAAAGACTCCAAGAACAGCAAAAAATTCTCGATGAACTGAAACAAAGGGAGAACACATCTAACAACAGCAAAACTATATCAAAACATCCATTTAAAAACTCTCACACAACTCTTTTACAGTTAAATGCTCAGTACTTACTGAACACATGCATTTGCACTAAAAACTTAGCGGCAATGGGTAAGCACGTGCATTTGAACTCTGCTTTTGTATTCCATTGAGCTGCCCAGGTCGCGAAAATGCATATGTTTTGGATGTGCTTAATGTACAACTGGATAAACAGCATCAGTGTGAAATAAACATATATAGCTTTAGCCAGGAAACAGTTAACTTAGCTTTGCATAAAGACTGGGAACGCTGAGGATTATTTAGTCTGGCTCTATTCAAACGCCACAAAAACTGGCTCCCATCAGGAATTAACATGACATATCTTGTCTGTTTAATCTGCATGAGAAACTCAGTAAACAAAGTGACAATTAACAGCGGGGTGCCAGACAAATGCTCCACGTCAAGGAATAGCTGACAAACCAAAACAATGCTGAAAGAGGCCAAATCGCTCTGTAGAGCTGAGGGGAGCTGCAGAGTTTGGTGATGATGTCTTATGGGTTCATTACAGCTAGTCATTAGCCATTTTCAACTAATCCAGTTTGGATTCTACGACAGCATTCAACTATTCTTCTACAGAGACCCATCTTTAAATAAAAATGACAGGTCTTTTTTCTTGTTAAATCTAACTAATTGAATGTCCAAACAATTTGTAAATACAGTTAAATATAACTTTACTCCTAAATGTGGGTTAAGATGATTTATTTTTCTATAAATCTTTGATATGCGATTTTTTGAAGAAGCAGTTGGTAACATCTATATCTGCTGAAACCGTCAGAATATGCACTTATTAGTACGGACGGATACTCTGTAAAAAAAATCGTGTTCATCTGTCTCCTTTTAGTGATTCTAATGGCCTTGCAAGAATTCACTGCACCTAAACGAAAATAACCAATCGCAGGCGAGGAGTTTCTAACACAGCTGTCAATCATGATGATCACTAAGCAGCGCTGATCAAATATGAATCAGGATTTTGTTACTGCATTGCCTTTTTCCTCACCTCAGTTTTTAGAAACATGTTTTAGGCTGCTTTCAGACCTAGAGTTCACTTGCTTTGGTCCCAATCAGGAACTAATTTTGTTACAAAGTTGCATAACTGCCAAGAGTTGGTGCGTGCTCTCACAGCAGCATTTACAAGCGGACCAGATAAAATGCCTTGTGCAAGAAAGCTGCTCTTGATTGGTCAGAATTTCCTTATGGAGTACACTTGCATGATAAATGCAATACTTTATAATGACACAATGGAGGGACAGCTATGCAGGTTTATTTTAGCGCTGGTCATCGCGTGCTATATTGCTTCCATTTTTCTCTTTAGGCAAACCATACAGTTTGAAAACGAGGCGTGACTCCAACTAGAAAACAACGTTTCTATGCACTGGGTGCACCAAATGCACATATCAAGGCAGCACAGGGGGAGGCGCACATTGATAATCCCCAAGGACTGTGACATGCTCAGGCTTGTTTAACCCAAACAATGCGTAATTAGACTGCAGTTGGTTCGGATCGAGGTCTAAACACGTTCTCACCACAAACCTCTTCAAGAAGGTCTCAGTCTGGTTGTTTGGTTGTTTTGGTGCGCACCAGAGTGTGACTACTGTGTTCACACCTGCCCAAATGAGCTGCACTTACTGGGCAAATGAACTTCAGTTCGACTGCACAGAACCAAACAGGGCAGGTGTGAAAGCACCCTTAGTGCACTGTTAAGCTGTTAAATGAAAAAAAAAATTGTAACCTGGCCATGATGTTTTAAACAGTCGAGCAAAAACTAAGCACTGCCCATCAGCTGGAGCAAACCTATTTCTTTCATAGCTAAATAACACAGTAAAATATGTTTCTGAAAACATTTTAGGTGAGAAATAGGCAATGCAGTAACAGAATCTTGATTAATATTTGATCAGTGCTGACTAGTTTGACAGTTTGACTGCAGATCATGAGCAGTGATTGAAAGCTGAGATAGAGACTCTAGACTGTCTGTCTCATGTTGCACTGTGTGGCCGTAGTGACAGTTGCAGCAAATATGACAAAAATTTAGTTCAATAAGAAGAACCAACTGTAACTTTAAGGTACATTAATGTTATAATATTCCTC
Source organism: Epinephelus lanceolatus (assembly GCF_041903045.1). NCBI lineage: Eukaryota > Metazoa > Chordata > Actinopteri > Perciformes > Serranidae > Epinephelus > Epinephelus lanceolatus. The sequence goes on along the minus strand of NC_135753.1, from coordinate 10,750,048 downwards.
ATGCAATATAACTGCCACTGAAGAAGCCTGAAGTCTCAATTTGTAATGTATTTTACCTTTTAAAAGTAAAGCCGGATGATGAGTTTTGCATATAGATTAAAAAAATAACAATATCCTTACCAGCTGATTGCATATGTGAACGGGCCATCAGTCATTTTAAGTTACATTTTAATTCCTGTGTTGTGCATTTTTGGGAGTGCAAAATTTGGATGAAATTGCAATCTGTTAAAAAATAATTTAGATCATTTGAGGTGCTGTAGTGTAGTGCAAGGGAGTGTGAGTGTTGCAGCAAAACCGCTGGTACAACTTCCAGCTGACTATTTAAAGATCTCTGCTGCCCTCTGTTGATGGCCACCCAAGGACATCAAACCACAGAGGCCCATAAACAATGTGACTATGTTAAACACTACAGATGTGAAACACATACCCTAAGACTGTATGATTTACATACTTAGTCAAGCCCTAACTGTCCAGTCAAATTGACACAGTATAGTTCTTTTTAATACTCATAGGTTTTCTTGCAAATAAATCTGCTGGTTGACATGTTTGTAGTTCTGATTTCACTAAAAATAAATGTAACATAGTGTTCTTCTAGCATTGTTTGATTCTTGCCATTTCTATATTCGTTCATGATCCAGAAGCCTTTATCTAATTGTGAAGATCAATCAGTAAGAATGATGGCATGTATGGAGCGTCTGCAACGTCTGTGTGTTGTGATTTTAGACTTCCAGGAGATGGAGCCAAATACTAATTAAAGAAATCTGCTGTTGAGGTGGTGAGGTGCTGCATTCCTAAAGCCCACTACAACACAGCATGTTGGGCAGTGGATAAAGCTACGTAGTCCAACCGTTGGACTCCATTGAACACACTTTTTATGATCGACCCCCTGGTTTATATTTAATACAGAAATATCATCATGACGGTTGTAAAAATGCAATACCACACGAGCAAGCTCAGCTCTCAAACCAAGCTTTAATAGACTATTACAGGTCTAATTGACTGACAGGCAGACGGCGGCACCTGAATTATATGAAACCTGACAGAATGACAATTCATTGGCAGCAGAGGAAGTGGCATTATGCATCATCTCAGGTGCTGTTTTTGTGTGCATACACTCACCACAACAAAGATAGCATTCACCATTTCTGAACAGCAATTACATTTCCCCTAAGAAAATTATCCAGATGGGTTTGAAATATGCAACAATTTGTTTGGTCATTAAGATGCCTATTCAGAACTGCTTTTGCTTGTAATTATAACAAACTAGGCAGTATGCCATGCCACTGATGCATTCCCTTTGTGCTCAGAAGTAATTTTCTTTTCCTTAGGGAAAAAAACTGCCTTGTGTTTTTTAATGTTCAACCCACGTCCATAACTACTAGCCAGTAGAGCACTGAAATCGCTTTAAACCTGGAAGAGTGGTTTCAAAATTGCAACAGCTACAAAAAAAAAAAAAAAAAAAAAAATGGTCAAAGCAGGGTCTTTGTTGCTACTAAGATCCCTGTGGAGTTCTGATTGCTATCGCAAATAAAGTGTAATCATTTTGTGAAAAGTGAAAAGTCTTTTAGGTAAAGGATTGTTTGAAATTGCTACCATCACAACGAAATGATGAGAATGCTTATTTTAAAGGAGATATTGCTTTTAAATTGTCCTCTTAAGTATTAAATCCAGTTAGTGTGTTGTGCTTTCAATAAAAAAGCATGAGCTTTTTTCCTCTGGTACACATGTACAGTATTGCAAATTTGTTATCAGTCAATGCGCTGTAAAATATTGTTCAGTAAATGTTTTACTTTAGTAAGTTACATTTTTACCCAATATCCAACACATAAACATTTACCATTTTTTAAAAATTAATATTTAAAATGGGCAGAATCGTATTACGCTTTATTGCTTTGCTCAGTGCCTCATTGCCCCGCTGATTGCTCTTTCTTTGTCTATCATAAGAATACTGCTGCAGGAGTGTGAGCTCCATGCCAGTGACATTTGGTGAGAACCCAAACACACACACAATGACAGGGCTAACTGTTAGCATCACACAGCTAATACTACTTACAGTTTTAAGCTGGTTTAACAGAGTCTAGCAGTTTTGTTGTTGGTGTGAGCTGGTTGCAACCATTTAAGACTTGATGTCAGATGTTAGCTTGTACTAACCGGGCAAACATTGAACTGACCATGACTGAAATGGTTGTCAGACAGTCATTAAGTGCTGCTAAACTATTTATTATTTTCTATTTCTTATGTTAACTTTGAATTTATGGTTCGGTGTTTCCCGAAGAATTAGAGTGTATGTGGGGCATTAGCTGGCAAAGTGTGTGTGCGGAGGGGCGGAGGCACCTTTCTTTTTTGTCCCTCTTTCCTTTCTTTTAAATGCCTGTGTGTCCCTTTTTATCATTCTGTTTCCCCTCTCTAAATTAAGAGGTTTTTGTGGGTCCATGAACGCAGCACAGGCACAACTCTCCATAAGTTATTTTTCCCTCAGCAGCAGTTTGTGACTTGTGGGGTGGATAAATGATCTTTTGAGCTGTTCAGAGTTGATCAGATCAGAGAGGAACGGCTGCTGCAAGTGAATGCAAACTTTTAGGCTTAGCAGAATGAACTATGTTTCACTTTCAATGTGCCTGATGTTTCACTGCTCCGTGTCTGCTCTGTGCTTCAACAGTGGGGTGATATAAATAATCAAATGCATATAATATCCTAAAATCCTAATGAAAAAAGCAGAGAATCTGTTTGTGGCTGCAGATGTTTTAATTGTGGTGGCTGCCACAAATAAGGATATGGAAATTATTTAAAAAACCTGTCCCTACTGTGAACATGTACAAAACCCAATTTGAGAATGAGATGTTGCATTTCAAAGGTTGATTCTTGAATTTTAAAATAAATAGACTCCTTCTTGGCACCAGATTAGAATTCTGGATTTAATGTAAACCCATACTGCCATACACATCAGTGTTAACCTTATAGTTGCATTTTTGAGTGTTCTGTAATATCTTTGGCTACCTTTTGAATTCTTGTTTTCCTCTTGAAAGGAGTTTTAGACATTTTAGTTTTTAGGTTGTCATCTAGGGCTGCGGTTTACTGTTATTTTCATTGTTGATTAATATGCCAAATATTTTGTCCATTAATCATTTGAAAAGACCCAAAGCTATTCAGTTTATCATCATGAATCTTGTAGAAAAGCATCAAATTCTCAATTTTAAGAAACATGAATTCAGCAAATGTTTGGGTTTTTTTTTTTTTTTTGCTTAAAAATGACAAAAACGATTGTTCAATTATCCAAATAGCTGCCAATAAATATTCTGTCAATCAACAAATCGATTAATTGACTAATCGTTGCAGCTCTGTTTTCATCAGTTGAAATGTTAGGGACTGACATGGCTATGCTCTGAAATGATGAATGTTTGGTCGTTAATAAGACAGTCAGCTGAGACCTTCTCAGCCTGAATCGCAATTATGAGTGAAGCTATTTTGATGTAACATGCTATTTTACAGCCACTCCGCACCAAAGCAGTCTCTGATTATTTAAGTATTATGTGTTTGCTTTCTGACAGATAAGTGTTTCATAATTTATTCCATTGTCTAAGAAGAACAAGTCTCACTTTACACGGTCTGAGACAGAGCAGGCATCGCCACATGTCAAGACTCCGGGATTTCACAAAGCTTCACAGTCTTCACTGGCTCATGCCTGGCCATGCTGTGACTTGTCTGGCTCACAAAGATGTGACAATGTGTCCTAAGGTGTACAACCTGGCTAAAAACTGGCCAACCCATGCCTACAGCAGACACACAGACCTAAAATAAAGTGTTTAGATATGAGGTGGATGGATTAGAAATACAAAAAGGACAAGAAAGATAAGTAGAGCTTACAAACTTTTAATGATCAAAACATCAATATTGATATGATGTCTCATCCATAACTACAGCTGTATATTTTCAGTAGTAGCCCTAAATAACAATGCTCCTAATGATTTATCTGAGCAGATTTCATTTTGCAGAACATTTCTGAAGTCTGCCTTTATTGGCACATAGGGGGTTTGAGTTTCTAAAGGTCAGTTAATGGAAAAATCAATTCGGCACTCAAGCTGGGTAGCTGAGGCTTTACAAGTAGCCAAATGGACAGTTATGTAATCAATATGTGTTAAAAATAACGCCCTTTCAGTTACATTTTAGCCACATTAAGCTGAAGCCCAGAGCATGTTCGAAAATAGGGTATCTTGGGTGTCTGCTCATTACTTGTTTTGGGAAACGTTATGCTAGAAAGGACTGTTTTAAATAGTCCAGGCACAGGACAAGAAACAAAGCCTCAGGTGGCTCGCCTGTGCTGTCACATCTTGTCTGCATACCAATATTTCACCTGCATTATTGATTGCAGTACTTTGCATCTTTTAGTCTTTTCCAGCCAGACCCATATGAGACATTATGCATTATGAATCCTGACAAGAGGCCTGTTTCTCATAAGCGTGGCAGGGGGCACACAAACATCCTAAAAATGAAAGCCTTGAAGTTATGGCATCAACCTGCTGTCTGAAGTCTGTCTGTGATAATCTTAGAGCAGCTGTGCACAAACAATCTGGAATAACGCTTTTGAGAGTCAGAGCTGAACTGCCTGTCATGGTTGTGCCCTCTTTGCGTTGGGAGCACCATTGTTTTTGAGTTGCTCATGTCAGTAATCAATGGAAATAGCACACATAGCAGCTTGTCCATCAGAGAAAAGCTGTAGCAGCCCAAAGTTGGTTTGCAATCAGGACTTACCCGTCATGTATTATTCCATGTGACATGCAAATGCCTTTCTTACATCAAACAGGATATGTTCTACTTAAGCTCTAATCATGCGGTCATGTGAGCAGGGTGAGCGGAGAAAATTCCCTCTATCTGCCTAGAAAGCCAATAGAGACCCTCAAGAGAACAGAGGCCAGGCTCAATACAGGTCACTGTAGTCAAATTAGTGGCAAGACATGAAACATAATGGAGATACACCATTAATGAAATGATGGAAGAATAATCACTTCCCACTGGGCGTTTGTGTCCCAGCATAGCAGGTCAAATTTATAACGTTTCCTTTGATTCCTCCCACTGGACGGGAAACCAAATTATTTTATGACAAGCGCAGTCATTTCACAGCAGTGTTACACAGTCATGAATAAATATTCTGCGCACATTTATGTAATATAACTTTGGAATATTTTTTGGAAGTTTGAAAACAAATTCCACATATATTAACTAGTCAAACTTTATGTATGCAGTTTTAGTCCCAATATATTTGTTCTGGTGCCTTGTATTGATTATAAGTTTGATGTTTTTGTACAAAAGTTGCAGTCTTGATCATTTAATTCATGGTTTATTACCCCAATAAAAAAATGGCTAAATTATGTTGCAGGGTTTGAAATGAAGTGCTAAATCAACCAAAATAACCCCTTTGCCGCTACTTGACTAGCTAACTGGGCCCTCAACAATCAACTAAATATGTTGAAATAAAAACCACCAACAAAAAATTAGTAATGTTAAGAGCCATTTCACACCTATTATGGATTTTTATCTAAAAAATGTGTGTGTAAATGTACAAAGACATATATTCATCTTTTGGTTTGTTTGCACCCCAAGTTTTTGTGTGAGGGAAAAAAATATTCAGGCGTATGTAGATTTTGGGGGTTCCTGTCTGCAGAGATATATAGTTTTGACCAATGAAATCTTTCGTTCCAACTGATCTTATACCTTAAGGTCATAGCTCGCTTGTGGCCACAATGGAGGAACATCTCTTTCATTTGATTTCTCAACACCTAGTATGTACGACAAACACTGCAAGGACTACCTTGACAACAAAATAAAGAACAATATGCAGCTTGTCAAGCAGCTGGAATACACTGAAGTTGGTAACAATGCTGATATGCACTTCCCAACGTTAATATGTTGATCACGGAATGGGGCTAGCCAGATAGCCAAAACAGCTAGCATTAGCATCATATTTGGGGTCCACCGATAAAAAAAAGCTATTCTTTAACTCCAAAATGATATAAGGGTTGCCGTTAAAGTTTAATGGCAGTCAGCGGCGTTAGGGGAACATGGCAGGACAAGAATTAACATTAAGATGGCGAAAGTTTTGGCTTCTGGTGGCTAGGTACAACAAATACCATCTTTTTTACTGAACCCAACCACGTGCTTTTGTTTCCCAAATCCAGTCATGTGTGTTAATAGTTAAAGGCACATTGTGTAGCATTTTCAGTTGTTTATTGGCAAAAATCGATGTCTGCATTCATAAATATGTCATCACTGGTGTACTATTACCTCCACCAATAGTCTGACTTATTCTCGTAAAGGAAAATTTCTGATTTGTTTGTACATTGGGCAGATAAGTCGTTGGGGGTTCCATAACGTTTTGCCGTCTTGAAAAAACATCCGCCAGCAAGGAAAATACAGCACTACCAGGGAATAGCCCCGCCTTCAGCGTTTTTGTTGAGAGCCTGGCTAGTGCTGCGTGACTGAGAAGCGTAAGGAGAGGAGCAAGAGATGCTTCGCTACTAGCCTGGCAAATTTGAAAGCTGGCACTACTGCAGCATAACAAAGTCCCACTCTTTGAGCATAATGCAGGATCATGTATTATGCAGCAAAACGGGAGACGGAATCCTCGTCGCCAAGAAAGCGCAAAAGGGAATCAAAAAGGCAACGTGACTGGCGAATTAAAAAAACAAGGGTCAGCATTGGAGTAGCCTTTTGAAGGTGAAAGAGCTGCTGAAGGAGAAAGGTTTGCTGCTGGCCTACCTGTCATTTTTTTCCCAACAGGCAGGCCAGGCTACTGTCAGCGGCATAGTGATGCGAGGAGAGGGATGAGGTGTGTGAGGTTTAGCCACTTGTCACTTGTCAAAAGACAAGACGTGATTGGTTTGTTTCGATGTACACCTGTCCCAACAGTCCTACATTGTAAACGCAGCCAGCATGGTGAGGAGGGGGTTTGTCAACTCGCGTCGCGTGTGTCTGTGTAGGAGCCTGAATGAATACTCCATGTAGTATCGAATGACATGGTTTCATCAGTGTTATCATAGCTTTTTGTACACAGCGGCTACCGTTGTTGCAATACGCGTTTGAAACACTGAGGTGCTAGAGTGCGCCATCTGTTTGAATACAATATATGAGTTCAGCGTTAGATGGGAGAAATTTCTTTAAAGGAAAGAAAAACATCATTTTAAGGAGTGTATGTAAATTCCCTATAAAAGGGGAAGTCTATTTTGAAAGAAGACAATGCATGTAACAGGTAGAACTTGACACGGAAAACCAACACACCCTGGGTACCTTGCATGTCATATCTGGACGTGGAAAGTCCATGACCAAACGTTGATATGTGAAGAGGTCCAAGTAAGAATGTGTTGGTATTGTGTAGTTAATGTTACGCCCCTTATACATTCTCTTTTTGAGTCGGTTTGTGTTGCGTAGAGTGGACATGGGCACTATTTAGGGGGAACTTTTTTCTGTATCTGCGCACAGCATTTTGGCTTTGTACTTGTGAGAAACAGCTTTTACGGACGTGCTGGGAAAGTCTGCTCTTTGCTCAACCATGTCCTTTAACATAAGGCTTCTAAAGCATCCTTTTTTCTCAGGTTGTTTTATCATGAGACTAATCACGTTGAAGTATTTTGATTACATTACTTCCATCATCATTAGTCACTGAAAGATGATCAATATGGAAAACGCAGTGGTCTCCCCTGTGTTTAGCAGGTACGCTCTGTTGAATCTGCAAGCTGTGGCAGGTGACAGAAAGCAGGATGGTCAATAATAGTTGTGTGACATTAAGATCAGTAGATATGCTGCAGTGTGGACAAGGCTTGAGCTCCAGAGACCTGAGAGGTTCCTGCTGGCTCTCAGTGTCAGAACAATCATAATGGAAAGCAGCACAGCCATTGTTCCCACGTCTTGGAATGCACATTGAGTTTAATGCAATAAAGGAGATTTTTTTTTTTAAAAAAACATTAAGTTTCTATGCCTGTACAAGGCAACACAATTCAGACCTGCAAATAAAATCTATATCAATCCTCTAATTTGTAAGCACAATGTCAGAGGGGTGCTGAAAAAAATTTTTTTTTGAGGCCTTGGTAACTGTTATTGTATTGGACTGCATTTTTGGAGAAGTCATTTGAGAAGGGGTGAACAAAACAACTGAAATATCTATCCATGCATTGCAGTCAGTACAAACACAAATGCCCCAGAATGTTCAGCAGGGTTTGGTCAAAAGCTCTCGGTGATGGCAGAACACTAAAAAGTTCACAGAGCTGGAAGTTATTGCTTGGCTTTTGCATTGGTTTGCATAAGATTGTATGGATGTGCCTTAACTCTTTAAATTTTAATTTATGAATCAAGTGTTACTTTCTTGTTAACAAGGATGAATTACTTGTACAGGAGCTAGACAAACTGCAAAAATAGACATTTTTCAAAACTCAAAAATTATTAACAACAAAGTTTTAAATATTAGGGTTTCAAGTACTGTCCTAGTTCCTCTTTGTACAGCAATAAAGCGGGCTGTTCTCATTTCTGTGAGTGATAACTCTCGTAGTGATGCACGATACAACATTTGATGCCACAAATCCAAACAGCTAAACTAGAAGCTTTCATGGACTAGGTACACAAAGTCATTATGTCTGAGTAGAGAGAGACAAACATTTAACATCAGAACAAGAATTTAATGTTCCAACTCATTCCTCCAGGTATGGCACACATGTTGGAGGTGTACTTCAGAAATCATACTGTACATTAAGAAATAGGACAGCAACTACATGTGTAGCACTGCAACGGTGATCTGGCAGCTGTTGAAATCTGAATCCAAGTGAAATGACGTGAGAAGGGCATTGATTTGAGGTACTGTCATCTCCCCAGCTGCCCACTAATCAGCGAGTACTGTGTTGAAGAACAGAACATTTGCAGATGAGTGTGTAATTTAGCACGTGGAATTGGGGATACTGTACATTGGGAAATGTCATTTTCTTTTGGTCTGAGGTTTTCTTGTACATATTTAACACACAATTAAGAGAGAGTTAATCATTGGTGTACCCCAAAATAATTATTTTCTCTTCAAGTATTGTTTGTGAAGTCTCAATAAGTATTCTTTCTTCCTTCTTTTTATAATCAGTTTTCACAGAAAACCAAAATCAACAATCTTTAAAGAACACAGCTCATTTTGTTTTTAGGCCTCTGCACTGGTGACAGCCATTTGTGGAGGCATTATATTTCCAAGTTGTCTGTCTGTCCATCCCATTCTTGTGAACGTGATATCTCAAGAAGGCCCTGAGGGATTTTATTTTTTTAGAAAAATTTGTCCTCTTGGATTCAAGAATGAACTGATAACATATGGTTGGTAAAATATCTCAAGAATGCCTTGAGGGAATTTTTTCAAATTTGGCACAAACGTCCACTTGGAATCAATGATCAACTGATTACATTGTGTTGGTCAAATGTCAAGGTCACTGTTACTTTGTCTGTTTCATTCTCATTAATCCAATATCTCAATAATTGCTTGAAGGGATTTCTTTAAATTTTGTTAAAACGGCCACTTTGACTCAAGGATGAACTCATTAGAATTTGGTCACTGTAATTTTGCATTCAGCTCATTCTGATTCTCATGATATCTCAAGAAGTCCTTGAGGGAAAATTTTTAGAAAAATTTGGCACAAACAGCCAAACCAATTCAAACCACTTGGACTTGAGAATGAAATGATTTGAAATTGGTGGTTGAAGGTGAAATGGTATGGTCATTGAGACCTCACAAAACATGTTTTTGACCATCACTCAAGAATTCATCGCTAAGTTATGACAAAATTTCACACAAATGTCTAATGGACTTAAATTATAAAGTGATGTCACTATATATATTCAAAAGGTCAAAAATCAGCTTCACTGTGACATCATAATGTTATGCAAAAACACTTTTATGGCCCTTATTCAATGCCATAAGAACAGAAAGAACAGTAGGGTAGAGATTTGATTTGATACTGATTCAGTGACACTGAAACTTGGTACTGCAGTGATTGTATATATCTTCTGTGATGTGTGTGAAGCGTCCATATTTTCACAGACATGGACGTAAACTGTAACTGCAGCACGACTTGTTCATGGAGGTATACAACTGCAAGGCGGTAATTCTAGTTTTTAACTGCACTGAAAGTCAAAATGAGATGTGGAGGACAATGCACCATGTTCTTAAATGTTGCTCAAAATACTGATTAGATTAATCAGAATCTGCATATTTAATAGTACAACTACCCACAAGTGTTCACAGCACTCTAATATCACAAAAATTACCTAATGCATTCCGTCTCCGTACGTGATACCTATCTGTCAAAAACCCAAGGCAACACGTCTTACATCTCTACTGAATTCAGGCAGCTTGTCAAATTCAGGCGCAACATGGTAATGCTAACAAGACAGCTAGATTTTCAAATTTATCTCTGAGGTTTTTGGATGGGAAATTAGTTACTGCAATGTTGAATATAAAATAGATATATGAATCAAGAAAAATATTACTCACTATTTGGCCTTCCTTTCTCTTTTTTTCCTTTACATGTATATCCCTTTGTGTCCTTTTATTCTGGAAAAAATATAAATTGTAACAATACTAACCAGCATTGAAGGAAAAACAGCTGAAAATACAATGCCTTTATGAAATCCCCATCAAGTTCACTGACCTGGGCCTAATAGTCATCTTGAAATGGCCTGTATTATCACATTGATTAGAGAGTTTTACAAATGTTTTAATGAACCACATCTCTATTGATATTTATAATGGGTGGCACAGTTTTACCAACGTGCAGACTGCATGACATTTGGAAACTTGCTTTTTTTTCTAGGAGATTATGTCTGTAATGACTCAGTAAGGACTTACAGCATCACCCTTTCAGTAGCCACAAAAGCAGGCAATGGACCAAAACTATAGCTGCTTCTTTTTTTAACATCATTTTATTAAGAAAATAAGTATAAAAATATAAATATAAAACAATATGACTCAGCATTCAAACGGCATGAATTGTCAGTGTATGACAGTTTTCCTACAACATACACTTTCCATTACATATTACACCTATATGATGGAATGAATTCACAGTTTGACAAATAAACTGCACCAACCACTCACATGAACATTGCTTGTCAAACAAAGATAGCAAATAGTATATAGGATGTCCATCATTTAAAAACACTTTGTACATTTACAGTATTTAATGGAGGTGGCTGGAAAAACCACTAGACTCCTTCCCTACCCCCACCCCAACCCACTCCAGTGCCATTAAACATTGATAGTATACAATACTACTATCTCTCAGGTCGATTACAAAACACATTGTCCACACCATTGTTCACAAAAAAAATCCTAAAATTCAAAGGCATCTTTACTGATTATGACCAAAAACGGTAAAACTTTGAGAATTATACTGTATCTCCATTAATGAGAAAATGCAACTCTGTTCAAGTCTTAATATCCACTTCAGCATCCACAAATAGATTGTGGAAATTGTGTATTTTTGTGCGTGTGTGCACATGTGTATGAGAATCAAATAGACTACTAGTTAACTAGCGAGCTAGCTAGCAAACTAGACAGATAAACAGATAGATAGCTGGATAGATAGGTAGACAGACAGTCAACTAGCTGGCTAGCTAACTAGACAAATAGCTGTCTGGCTCGCTAGCTAGATAAACAGACCAAAAAAATGGGCTTGAAAAAAGAGAGACTGCCATTGCGCACTCTAGGTCTCCCTGTCGGGGCTCTTCCCTATGTACATCTCTGCCAACTTTTTGAATTGTGGTCCCCAGTTGCTGAGGTAATCGTAATCATGGTCCCCCTCAGTGGCAGCAGACTCCAGCGAACTGAGGGATTCTGCCAATGACCCACTGCCCTCGTAAGCATACGTAGCCAGGGAGTCATAGGGCGGCGCTGTCGGATCTGTATCGTTCTCCTGAAGCCTCCCGTTAATGAAGTCTCTGACGTCTGTGTTATCTTTTATAGGTGATGTCCTCCGAAAGGGAAACAGCATTTCGGGTATGATGTCCCTGCGTAGCTTGTTAGCATCCATCACCTCTGGGTTGCGCAGCGTGCCAATATCAAAGGCCTGAGTGTCCTCCTCTCCACCCCCTTCATCGTTGTAGCTGACAACGTTGTCTCTGACATCCTCTTTGGAGATGATCAGAGGCTCCTTCTTCCTCTGTCTCCTCAGGGCAGCAAACAGCACCACGATCACTACACAAAAACAGTTGGAAACACAGAGACAGAAAGCTCAGCATAAGATGTGTGCCTCCTAACATGTGTCATGCATTAAAGAGCACAGGGGAGCGGGAGCGCAGAGGGGAGACACATTTGCTACCAGTGATAAATCCCCAACACTGCCTCAGGCATTCACCTCCTATTATTAAAGATTCAGTGAAAAAGCTTTCTCTTTCTTTTTCCCTTGAACGGCACATTCACTGTATAAAATGCACGGTGGTTAGATTTTCTCCCCAGCACCCAGCCTCATATCTATCATCTCCTTCATTCCTTTTCAGCAGTAAAAGACAATCAGAGATTGCAGAGTGAGCATGTTTCCAGAGAGTGGCACTGTGTGGTAGCAAGTTTTTAAATAAACCCATAATTCTTCAGAAAAACAGGAAGCAATCTCTTGTTTAAGACAGGCACACATTCTGCTTCACCTGTGCTGCTCTCCTCCTCCTTGCTTTCCCTTTTTGTCCTGCCAGCAGGTACCGTAGTTGTCTACTTGCCTCCCACCTAGGTGTTAATTACAACGCCTTCAACGTGAGTTGTACGGGGGTGGAGGTGGCTGTTTATAAGGTTCTTTACGAACATTTGTGACTGACCAGTGCCATGATTTTAGACGGTGCAGAGGGCTGCAATGAGGAGGACCAGATAGGGAGAGCCGTTCCAGCTCAGCACCTGCCTGTCGGAGTCAAGCAGAGGTGAATGAGACAGTCTGTCAGGGGGGTTCAAGCGCGAAAAGCGTCAGATAATGAGCAGATGTCATGATATTTTGCTCAAGAGGAGAGCATGGAGTTTAACCTTCAGTATGCTCGATATGTGAGACAAGATCTGCCCACCGCCAGACACAGAATTCAAAATTTGGAGTTAAAACAAGCAGATGGAAGAGAAGCTGGTCAATACTAATTTGCTTGTATCGCCGGTTTAGTCAGGGTGGAGATCAAAAAGGACACTCCAAAAAAAGAAATAATGACAGGACGAAGGGGGTTCAAATTAAACACATGGAAAGGGTTAGAAGCTCACAGGCAGAACAGCACACACACGTGCATGCACACATTCATGAGGAAGATGATTTGTTGAAACTGTTAATTGCCCTCAACAGCATGCAAGGAATTCTACAGTCACAATGTCTAGTGAGTCGTAAATGCTCCTATCAAGCACTGTGCTTAGCCAAGCGAGGTAAAGTTCAATGACAGTTGAAACCCATTACTTATTGATATGCCCTTGACCATAAGCACTACACATTTCTGCTTTTTACTGGGTAAAACGATAGGCACTGTTGCTGCTGTGCCCTGTATGCTGATACATACTGCATTAGATCACGAGGAGGGCTGAAGTGGTGCTTTAGGATGTCAGGAAGTAACATGCAACCAACCGAGGAAACACACAGACTATTTTGTTAAGTGGATTTATTTGCTAATGAATGGAGCTTGGAACCATAGTGCTATTTTCTGAGGGCGAACAGCCGTGTATAACACAATATGCAAAGTAACCTGTCTTTGATTGCGCCTGCTTTAATTACTAATGATCGCCTACACGCTAAAAAGTCCCTAACAAAACCTCCTGAAGCTCTTTGCAGCAGGTGACAAAATGTTAAATATTACTGCAGTGTCCTTGATACCGGCAGCATCAGTTGTTTTGTTCAAATGCTTTAAACAGCTATTCCTTGACAAGTAACCTCCTGTGGTCATGTGAATAATGACTGTCCTCACTCAGAAGCAAAGGTAAAAGTACTGTGGCATGACGTTTTGTAGCACCCTGGGAAAACACGCAGTGCGTTCAAATACCCATACGACCACACTTATTAGTATGCCAGAATAAGATTTAGTATGTCCACATGTCAAACACCGTATGCCACAAATACCAGAATGTCCTGCATCCGGTCGCATTTTGCAGTATGCAAACCAGCATGCTTTACAGCTATTCTGACCCGCAATCCTCAGCAGGAGATCAATCACATCGACTGAACCGCAGACAAATGACAGCAAATTATGAACTGATAGAAGCCACAATAACTATAATCAGTCAATCACAAACAATCTACATTATGCAGTAATACCTTAAATGTTTAAACTACATACACTGCAAACAACAACAACAACAACAACAACAACAACAACAACAACAACAGAGATCTCCAGAATAGCCTCCGTCTCTGGTGAGCTTGGTGAATTGAAATGCATGCCTTTCGTTTTTACTTCAAAGTTCGTGCTACGAACTACAACGGACATACAAGCAAGTGAGACAACGTTCAAAGAGATGTTATGATGAAGTAGTATCTCCCAGTTGTACAGTATGTATACTCCATGCAACAGTGCAGAACAGCTGTAGGGTGTTCTCAAAGTAAAAAGGAAAAGCATGCAATTTGGAATGTAGCCATTGTTGGTTGTACAAGGTCTCAGGTTTGCATCTAACAAAAGCAAATGCAGTTCGAAGTATGACTACGGTTTTTGACCAAGTTTAACAAAGCAGTAGAATGTTAATATGAATCATGGGTGTTTTTGGAAGGAACTGAAAAACGACTTAGTTTGCCATTTAGGTATGAGGTGTTCTAGTTGTGATTCATTGTCGGCTGAATCATTCCAGTGCATTATTTCTAATACTGTAAGATAGAACTGTTTCAGAGTTACATCTTGTTGCATCAACAATTGTAAGTATTTAATGTCACAATAATGGTTTTAATACATTAAGATGCTGGAGACTGGTGACACAATTGCATATTTACAGGAGCATTTTATTGATTGCGCTGAGTCGGGACAGCTTTCAATCGATGTTGTATTTGAAATGATAGACCATGTTGTGGCAGAGATATTCACTACTTTTTCCCCCTCTGTGGGCACTCGGCAACATGTGCTTGAGCAAAGCAACACACTCTGGGCCACGTTATTGACTTAAGTACCTTGAATTAGCTGCAGCATGGAGCATACGAAAGTAAGGCTTGCCTGGAGTGCTGATTTTATCTGCTTTCTGTGTGTCATGTGTCCATTTCATGGACAGAAAAACACCAGCATTACAAAAAAGAGCAGCAAAAGAAAAGCCCTGTGTGCTGTGGCAGTGTCATTTAGATCCTTTGTCTGGCTCGTATCCTACCCAGGGCTCATGTAGTGAGGAAAACTGGTTCTGAGCACAGCCATGGTAGCAAAAGAGGTCGATGTGGACTGGACAGACATATGCTTCTGTAGTGCTTACATGCCACATATGTTGTTGTGACTTCAAGGTCAGGTAGATCTCTGTTTGGAAACATTTCTGTCACAAAGAAAGGGGCATGTTTGACATTGCTGAAGGGACGTCACAAGAACTGATGCATCGGTACCAAAACGATGGCAGAATTCCGAAAAGTACAACAGTACACATTTTCCTC
Organism: Epinephelus lanceolatus; assembly: GCF_041903045.1. NCBI lineage: Eukaryota > Metazoa > Chordata > Actinopteri > Perciformes > Serranidae > Epinephelus > Epinephelus lanceolatus. The sequence continues at coordinate 10,734,473 of NC_135753.1, read as the reverse complement.
CAGTATTGTAGGTAGCAGAATGGAATTTTTCCGGACCTGACGAGGTAGCACATATGCCAGAGCGTTGTAGTCGGTTAATTACCAAAGGAAGAAGAAGGCCTACCAGCATGGAAGAACAACAACAACACATGACAAGTAGATCTGCAGCAACAACCCAGCTCAAGTCGTCTATAAGAAAAATGTTTTTCCTGGCCCCTGTGTATTTTCTGTGCTTTGTAATGGGAGTGCTATGTATTTACATGATGCTTAAAATGCCCACATGATGAGACATTGAGCGTCTATTCTGCACTGAGCGCTGCACAGTCAGCATTTATTTTCTAATTGCTGTGTGTTCAAAAATGTTCAGCTTTGGGAAGAACACTGCTCTCGTTACTGTATCTTTTTATCTATCTTTTAAAAACACTTATTCATAGATGTCAAACAGCCTGTGATGTCTTTAGAAGAATTACTGCAATTTCAAAAATATTTCTCTTTTTTTCCACATTCAGTCAGTCTACTATCTATTATATGCACATTTTTCTATACATTTCCACTCCTGTGTACTAATCCTGACATAACAACACCAAACTAGAGTGAAATAAGAGAACTGTATTCTGTGGTCAGGGTAGAAAAGCCTATGAAGTAGCATTTCACATGAAGAAAGCTACTCACTGTTGATACGTGGCACCTCTTAGCCTTCACAAGTGCATCACTACAAGGTGTGCAAGGTCATCCAATGGGCCGGATTGGACCCTTTGGCAAGCCAATACTGACCCACAGGCGGTATGTCTGACACCCCTGTATTAATCTCTTGAACCCACATAGACAAGTACTTTGTTTTTACTGTGGTATCGAATTGGGTATCGAGAATCAGTTGTGTTGTGACATCCCTAGATTGCAGGAATTGGCAACATTTTTTGTAGATGACAGAATTGACAGTTTGCTAAACGTCCCCCTTGACAATGAGTCTCCAATCAGAACTTTCTCTTTTCTAAGTGACCTTTGTGTTGCTTTCCAAGTCTTCTTCTCTTTTTTTATAGTAATCATCCAAACCACATTTTTTGAAATACTGTTATATGATACCGGGGCTAATAAGATACCTTACCAAACAAGAACAAGGGTGGTCATCATTTACGTGTCTTCTACGTGGGTCATCAACTCATAAGAATGCTTTACTACTTTTTGGCCTTATACATGTAGCTTTAGCCTTAGCCTTCAGCCACTCATCGATGCTTAAGACCCTGTTACAGATCCCTTGTTTTAAAAAGAGTCAGCTAGTAACATTAAGAAGTCCACCGGTGGTGGAGTTTTCAACCAACTCAAGAAACCAACATTAATTGGGAAAAGTTGTGATTTCAGCCAAAAAAATCAACAATGGCTGGCTAGAAACAAGAAGCCTGCATTTGTTAACGTCTGTGTGAAATCATAGACCCATTATTTCAAAAACAACCACACATTTAGAAATCTGCCACCGTTATCTCTGTGAATTGCACTTGTGGTATGCCAGAATGGAAAGCCTACATGCATAGCAACAGTAACTGTTGCCAGGGGTCGGTTATAGCAAAGGATTATTTGAGAGTCTAAAGATAAAGTTGTATGTTGTACAGATTTTAAAGCCCTGTGAGGCCAATTTGTGATTTTTGATTCTGGGCAATACCAATAAAATCGACTTGTCTTGAATAAGAAAACTGAGTTTGTTGCTACAAGCAGAAGTTGCAAACAGAGCTGAACAAAGAAACAAACATCACAACACAAGACAGACGAGAGGGTTCAAATGCACATAGTCACACACATGCGCATACACATGCTCGTACACGAGGGGACTTACTGAGGAGAATGATGACACAGAGCAGTATGGCCACCAGAGCTCCAGTTGTGAGACCATCTGAGAAGGGCAGGACCTCTGGGTTACAGGACAGCATGTTTCCACGGCTGTCACAAGCACACACTCGCACGATCAGTGTGCTGGTGCTGCTTTGAATGGGGTAGTCGTTGTCTGAGATCACTACAGGCAGGAAGTACATGCTCATCTCGCGTCGGCTGAAACCTCCCCTCCGTGTCAGGATATTGGCGGTGTTATCTGTGGAAAGATGCAAATGGATAAAGCTTGTCAGGGATGTGATGTTTTCGTCAGCCAAGGGATCATACAGGAAAGAGTTGCAATCTTTGGTTTCTTTTCTTTGTATCCTTCAACAGACAGCTTGTAACAACTAAAAACTAATGAAAAAACTCTAAGCATATTAGGAGCAACCTGTGTTGTTTGGCTTTATTTTTGAAAAATATATAGTAGTCTCTCAGCAAACACAGCTTAATTAGTAACCATACAGTAGTCCCCTTCTAAAAAGACATAAGCATAGTGGTTACGCATGGCCTCACTTTCTTGCAAAACTAATTAAAGTCCGAAGTTTTTTTGTAAAATTCCACTTAGAGGGGACTTTCTAGTCTCCATTTTGAGACTCTGCTGCCGTTGCTTCATTTTGTCTACTGCAGTACATCCCAGTCATTGAGGAGCTTAGTTAATATTTACTTTAAATCAATTCTAAAACTATGATAGGCACACTGAAGCAGCTGTACTAAATAGAAAGGGAATATAGAGATCTAGCTGCTGAAGTTGTCCAATCTTCTACTGCAAGCTTGCTAACTGACCTCTACATTTCTCTCTCCCTCATAAGGGTTGTGAGCATGACCTTTTTTGATTAGCATATTTTTATCATAGACTGTATACAAATAATGGGCATAGCCACGGTGACATCACCCATTGGTTTGTAGACTCAGGTTTTAAAGCCTTTAGTTCAGTATTCCGGTTGTCACCATGTTGGATATTTGAAGTCAGATGTGACCATATGTGGGCGAGAGGCTGGTGCTGTGGATGAGCGAGGGGAGGATGTGACCTAGAGCCCGAGGACACTATTGGCTTTGAGTGACAACCTGTCACTCAAAGCCAATAGCCGAACTGCCCTTAATTGTGCGTAACTTTGCACCTCAAAAAAATTTAAACGGGTGAGTTGTATTAAAATTCATTGCCCATACAGCTGTCTTGAATAGGAAAATTAGCCATAGAGACAAGGTTGTAAACATGTTTATTTCTGCTGTTAAGTTGAGCATCTTAACATGGGGGTCTACAGGGACTGACCTGCTTTTGGAGCCAGCCTCAAGTGGCCATTTGAGGAACTACAGTTTTTGGCACTTCAGCATTGGATTTATTTTACTGCCTGGAGGTTGCTGCTTAATTTTTATTGTATGACAGAGCATTCTATTTTCATTCCAATGTCATCAAATACTGGCGCTTGGTCTTTGATCGCAGCATCAGACACAGACGAAAATACGACATCCTTTTGCAGTGGTACAATATGCTGCCAGTTGGCGTCAGATCATAACCCTGTGGGACAACGTAACATAATTTAAGTAGCTGGAAAATCCCTACAGGGCGGGCAGGAGGGGTGGTGAATGAATACAGCAACACTAGACTTTCACCCCAGAGGCTGGTGTTTGCTCCCCATATGAATGTAGAGCCAAACCATGTTTTTTTCTAAACCTAACCACGTGCATTTGTTGCACAGTAAAACTGACATCAATACGAGGCATTTTACTGATGCTGTAAGTTTATGTTATAAAAAAAGACTATGCATCTAATAAGCAGAAATTGTACACTTCCTGTGAAAACAGAAATGATACTGTGCATGTAATAGGCGTAAACAGAGAAGGCATCCCAGAACATCAACAACACTTCTGAGCTCTGCTGCTAATTACATTTTTCCACACAACTCTGTATATCAAAAGCTTTTCAGAAAAGGGCATCAGAATCACAAAGTCAATCAAAAGGCTAAAATCACTTCTTTTTTTTTTTCAAACAAATTATTTTATGCACCATATTTGGCATTCTGTTATTATCAAACCTCATTTCCTGACTGAAACCTTAGGACTTATTTTTTTTTCTTTACATGCATTAAGATTTCATTTGTTCTCAGTAAAAAATATGTTTCTTACCTTCCCTGTCAACAATAGTGAAGTTTGGATTGGTGGCACTTATGCTGAAGACAAACTTGTGTCCAACAAGGGGTTCATCGGTGTCAACAGCACTTATTGTCTGGATCAGCTGCAAAGAATAGAAGAGGAATGAGAAAACACGTGACAGCTTGTAATTCTTCTTAGTCCAAACTCATGACATAGAGCAAAGCAATTATCCCTACTTTTCTTTAATTACATTTAAAACATATACATTTGTATGCATTATAATTTACTGCCAAGACTGCGCCTCAGAATCTTGCTGTTGTGTTGGGGAAAAAAAAACATTCACAGAGAGTTAACTGTGGCCAATCAGATACATTGTAGACTAATCTGCAATTAGTGAGGAGTGTGTGGCTAATTAAAGGATTTGCTGTCTCTTGAAACTCCAAAACTATAAACACATGTAGCTGTAGTGCAAATGACTGTGAACCAACACAGATCTGTCGGCATGCACTGTGCACATGGAGTGAGCATTGTGAATGACACTTCTTCTGTAAATGTCAGGAAGTGACTGATAATCGCTGCCAACTTCTGTTTGGCTCTTTGCCCAGTAACACTGAAAACTGTTTGCTAATGTAGGAAATGGTTCTCCTAAGACCTAAGCCTCACAATTACCGTGTGTTACTTTGCTTCCAAGTTTGTTGATTAAAGGATATGTATGTATATATATATATATATATATATATATATATATATATTCATGTATATTCTGGTAATTATACACCTCCAGCTCACAGATATCACATAAAACCAGTCACATTACAAGTATATCTATAATATGCTTGATAATTAAGCAACATTATGAGAAACAAGACAAGTTGCCAGAAGAAAATGTTGGCATTGTACATTTCTGCAAACCACGAATGCTATATTTGCATGTTTCATACATATGATATCAAAAAACTATCATAATTGTGTTTCCAGTGGCTTTTTAGCCATCAAACGCATATGTTTTTTTAGTGACTTGTCGCTGTGTTTCCATTTGGTATTGTGCTACAAAAAGTGGTTGTTTTTTTTAACCAATACATTGTTGCATTCCCAGCCAGGAATGTGCCACAATAAAATGGTTGTTTATTATCGATACATCGACAGCTTCTCCAGCCACCAAAACCGCGTTTCTTAAGCCCAAACAAGATGTTTTCCTCACCATAACCAAGTGTTTTTTGTACATAGTAATGTATGTGTGGTTTGCAGAAGTGTACAATACCAACATGTTTTCTGGCGATTAGGTTGAGGTCACAGATACTGTGTCAAAAAATCAACATTGTGATTCTGTGACCCAGCGTATAATAAACCTGAACCTACACAAAAATGATGACAATAGCCAAACAAATCTTTTCAAAGTCATGAATTTTAAGCACCTGTCCTGCTTTGACATTCTCACAGACAAATGTGTCATAGGACATTGCAAACTCAGGGGCGTTGTCATTGACATCTAACACCTTGATGAACACAGGCACTCGAGTTGTCTGACGTGGGTTATCTGAAATGAATAGATACAAAATGAAAATCAGCATGCTTTTGTAGAATTAGAAATAAAGAAAACACCTTGACTGAAGTCAGCATATGTCATATATTAGGAATTGCGACCAAAAACTATTTAAGAAATGAAAGCAGCAATTACTTATTTCAGTGGCCACCACAGAAATGTTGTGCCATTTGGACGTTTCTCTGTCCAGTGATTTCAGTGTTGTGATGGTGCCATTCACTGAATCAATGTTGAACAGTCTCTCCAGATCTGTATGCCGATCAATAGAGTATCTGAAAGAGAAATGCGCAAACATGTTATTGTTATTACCAACAAATATGAAAATGCTTCACCTGTGAACAAAGCACACTGTGTGTCTCTGCGACATTTGCATACCTGTAATATTGCTTTTAAAATTTATCTATCGTTATCTTTACCTGCCTGCACAGATCTGTCTTCACAAGACGAACACACTAAAGTGCCTCTTTACTTCATATGAGAAGGTGTACAGGTACACAGTACATCACTCCCTGTTGCCAAAAGAGAATATATTCCACGCTCTCCTTTGTCAAAAGATGATACATCCTTCCTCGTGCCTGCTCATTTGTCATAGTCAACTTTCATATTCCACTGAAATTTGAATAATGCAACACAATACACCATGTGGCATGGGCCGAGAGTGGCATATCTCTTTGTCAGAGACGGGTAGGCGCCATATGTGTGGAATGTGCGGTACTGAGCTGTGTGGAATCGATACAGCAAATTAGGCTCTTTCACTTTGACTTTGTGCAGTGCCACAGAGGGCTTACATAATTCTGGGAAATAAACAGTGTCTGTATTCACTTCACAGGGCCACCGCCACCTTCCACTGGGAAATAACCAGGGGGGGACCCATGAATAATATCCTTGCCCCCCCCCCCCCCCCTGCACTGACACATGGTTAGGCTGATGGATTAGATTTAGCCAAGTGGGCATTTTCATCCTCCTGCTACAAAAAAAACCTGATAAGAGGAGACTTTGCATTTCTACCATGTGTTGCTTGTTTTCTTATTGATTTTATACTAGTATAATTAAAGCTGGAACAATGTGTTTTGAAACAAATTACCACATTAAAGCATTACATCCACTTGCTTGATGAGGAAATCTTTGCTTTACAGCTCATTGATTAATTTCTAAGTTTACTAAATAGTGAGAACTTCCCAAAGTGAATTCATTTGTTTAGAAAAGGGGAGAGAAGTCATTTGGCACACTGCTCAAACAATCTGGCACTGTTTAAAAGCTGAACACTTTTCTCTGTGTTTTATAGCGTACTTGACTGGCTTGTTGTCAGCATCAGGGTCCCTGGCCGACACGACACCGACGAAGCTGCCAGCAGCTGTGTCCTCGTGCACCTCGATGATGTAAGGGTTCCTGGTGAAGACGGGTGGCTCATCCACATCTTCCACGGTTACCTTGACCGTGGCGTAGTCTTTGAATTGCAAACCGTGGATGAACCTTGAGTCTAAGTAGGTGTTTCTCACCTCCACTCTGAACTCATAGTCCTTCTTACTTTCGTAATCCAGTGCCTGGAGATGAAAGAGCATCAGAAGTCAAGCTGTGGACTTTTCCATAAAAACAGTCCGCCTCCAGGATTTTGATAGGCAATTCATAGCATTTCATTTGTCTGCCTTTATCTTATTCATGCTCTAAATTCTAAGTTACAAATCCAAGTGAGGAATACTGATCTCTGGGATCTCGGGGGAGAAACTAAAAAGAGTTTCTAGCAAAAGACTGCTTTATATTATTCATTTCACAGGCTTAGGGTATCTGATTCTACACTACAGTTCGAGAAAAATTCTGCCATATGTCTTTCTTACATGAATAAACGTTATCACAGAGCTTTTTCTAATCTGAGACTGCACCATTCAGTCCTACCATTGAAGTTAAACGTACATATAGACGAGATAAGACAGCTCAGATTCAGATCAAATTAAATCGTACACTGAAGCCTGAAGAGGAACTCCTGAAGGTTAATGAATTAAACTACTAAGGAAATAGTAAAAGTAGGTTTGTAATATATAAGTATTGGCTGGCATTTGATTAAAAAAAAAAAAGAAGTTAACTTAATAAATAAAGCACCTCAATCTTATCTGAAATTGTTGGCATAGTGCATTTCTGCAAACCATGGATATATTATGTTTGTATGTTTTATACATACCATACCAATGTTTCTAAAGTGATGCAGTATGTGGACTGACTTTGGCACAATCCTTATACACTCCTTGCCCCTATCACCAAGAAGCTCACCCCTCCGTTTTGCATCCTCATGGGTAGGGTGTCCTGATTCTTGGGATGGAGGGGTACGGTGAAGTGTTAAGAAGTTTTTCAGTGGCACATTTTAAAGTGAGTGTTATAAGAAATTATAGATGACCCCACTAGCAAAAAGAAATCCTGACAGCTGCATTTTCCATGTTAATAAAGATTTAAAAACTTGATATCTTCTGTGTTAACTTAATTCATTTTCGTTTTAATGTGTTGTGGTCCTTTTGTCTATAACAAGCAAAACATATTGCTAGTATGCCGATGGCTCATTAACTTACTAGCTAGCTAGCCAATGTTACATTGTTATTGTGGACTTGTGCACGACAGTCCTGCATTTTGATATATTCCAATGCTGCATTCCCCCTCGCTTGATAGCGTTTGACAACAGAAATTTAATCAAAATTCAGCAGTGAAGTTGCTGCACTTGTTAGCACTCCTCTAATATCAGTAGAGACTGGCAGGGTAGGAACATGGGTTGCTAGTGTCAGCCTACAGAGCACTGCTAGTGGCCTGGTAATGAAGCGGTTTTCTATTTTTATTTAATGGCTTGTTTGGTCAATTGATGGTGTGAAATTTAAGTTGTTAACAAATTGCAAGTGTCCAGACAACTGCAAAAGGCTGACTGTAGCCCACGCAAGGGAAATTACCATTGCAGAAAACAGCATATTGGCAATTTCCGGCAAGTCTTGTCGCATCTGTTTATGGAAACGCAAGCATGCTGATTAAGTACTGGGGTTTTGAAGGGTTGTTCTATGTCATAGGGGAATAATTCAACCACTGGCCTAACTCTGTTTCAAGGGGCAAGGTGGCACTTGAAAACAAGGAGTAGGGGTAGAAATATGATGGGATTCGACCTTATCAGGGGGTGGAGGAGATGTTAGATAGTGTGACACCCAGGACCATCAAACAACAAGAAACAGTTGTTTTTAGTGAGCCATTGATGCATTTTCAGTTGCTTTTTAGTCATAGAACATTTGTGAACCATTGCGTTTTATGAGATATGTCATTAAAAGTGGCTTTTTTTTACCAAGACATCATTGTGTTTTTTGTTTGTTTTTTTCCGCATAACTCTAATCACACATTAACCAGTGTTGTCCAAATGTAAAGTTATAAAGTATCTGCTATATAATAATGTAAACATGTAACAAATCCATGGTTTGCAGAAACACGCAATGCCAGTATTTATTCTTGCAATTTGGTTGTCGCAAAGGGTACAATTGTAAATTTTTCATACCGGTGGTATTCCTTAATCTTTCAGTTAAAATGCATTTTATTGAAATGCTTTCCTTGGAACACTAAAGTATTTCTTGAAGGCAGCTGTATGAAAACATGTCACTTGTCACAACAAGTGTATTGACTGATTGCAAAGCCGTTATCAGTCTAGTAATAGTTACATGACTGCTCACAGTGACTGCGTTTGATGGAGGTTGCAGAATACAAAAGCATAAAGCAGTGAAGTACATGAAAGAAAATAATAAAGCACATAAAAGGAAAGAGAAACCGGGAACAAAACAAAGTCACCTTTTTGATTATGATGACTCCCTCCTGTGTGGTTTGGTCAGTGATAATGTTGAATATGTCATGACCCCCGACGATACTGTACTCCATCTCCGCATTGCGCCCGATGTCTGGATCATCGGCCTTGATACGTCCGATGGCACCTCCAATCTCTGTAGACTCCACGGCAGTCAACCGGAAGGAATCTATACATGAAAGTGAATTAAATGAATTCATGAAAGACCTGTTTGTGTGTGAGATTTCTTTACTTAGTGACTAAAGCTCACTTGTGTTTAAAAGTCTGTTACAAATCAATCCAACATGGGGAGGAATGGTCTCTTACGGTTAGCAAAGCGTGGTGGGCTGTCATTCACATCGGAGAGGGTGATGCTGACTGTAGTGGTCCCTGAAAGCCCTCCCATCTGTCCAGCCATGTCTTTAGCCTGAATCACAACCTGGTAGTTTTCTTTGACTTCTCTGTCCATGCCCGGCAGGGCTGTCTTGATGGTGCCTGGAAAAAAAAATAAAACAAAACAAAAAACCCATTCTTTTCACCACTGTAACCAATTTGAAGGAAAACTTCATTTTCGAAAATGCATTTACTGCCTTACTGAAAATGAAAACAGATTAAGATCAATTTCATCCCTGTGCTCAACCATGTCTCCTAGAAAATTGCATTTATATACTACTAATTTGGTATGCCAATTATGTTTTGAGGGGAAATGTAATTGCTGCCTGGATTATGTTCCCTGGCAACGTTTTTCTTGTGTCACAAGTGCTACATTTATGTACAGCATGAAAGTCGTGGGAGGTGGTCAGGGTGGCTGCGCATACGAAGCACAGGACTTTGAACCTAACCACATGCAGGACTCAGGATGTCAAACAACAAAGAAGTTTCGGTTAAAGATGATTTCTGTGGCGCTGCAAATGGAGCCCAACTGTTTACTGGTCAGATCTGCTGCCTATGCTGTGTGTAAACCACATTGTTCTGTCACTTTTCTCCATGTTAAAGAAACAAACCCAATGTGTAAATAAGATGGTTTGCAGTTCTTGGAATGAGCCTTTGAAAGAGCCTGGCTATCGGTTTTCCTCTGCTTCCAGCTAACAATGTCACAGAGCTATGTACTCTGTACTGAACGCCCCCAGATGAAACTGACATTCATCATTTTATCTACCTCTTGGTTAGACATCAAGTAAGGACACTTCCTAAAATGTCAGACATTTACCTAAATCAAATTTTATACATGCTGCAAATAAACAATATGAATGATGGCTTAAAATAGCTCTGCCTTTTGAGCTTTTTTTGATAAGTGGTTTCTAAAAGGAAAAGTGATTGTAGAAATTTTAACTACCAGCACCGCAGTCTTCTTGCAAAGCAGTAAAGGAGCAGGAGCCGGCTGCTCCAGCTGCTATAAGTTCACAATTGGCCTAGTGATAACAAAGGTTTACAAAGTTGAAATTTATGTTGCCATCAAATGGGATCAGGAAGATGGTAGATGGCAAACTTCAAACTTTAAAATTAGGCAAGGCCAGAAGAGAATACTGTCAGTGGTAACAGTAGATGGCATTGCCGTTCATAGTTACAATATTTTAACTTTTTCCCGCCCCCCGCAATCAAATTTACAATCTGGACAATCGATCTTGAACAATACAGCATTACCATCCCAACGTATCGTCATGCATGTTTTGTTTTACCATTCTGCCATATTCTGTCTGCCTGATTCTATGTGAATGCAGCATTGCACTCAATTAAAACTGGTTGCACCATGCAAACTCCTTCCTTTAGAAGGCTCAGCTGTTAGTAAATATTTTTACCCAGTAAGTACTAGAAGCTACTGTGTATCTACTGAACAAATTTGTCTAGAATGAAAAGAAAAAAACAAAAAAAAAACCCAAATGGTCTCCAACTATGAACTGCTTTTGGAACCAAATACAATTGAAGCATATGTCATAAACACCACTGGTGAAAGATGTCGCCCATTCATACAAATTGGGACAAATCATGTCCTTCCAAAAACTTTCCTAAAATTATAACTTTACACACTGGTTTCGTTTCTGGGTTGAAACATTATTTTCAAAGGATTAATATGTATGAAATAAATATGATTTATAAAATAGTCAAGAGTTCAAAAACTTCCAGCGCACACTAGAATATCAGGATTGACACAAAGTTTATTCAAAAATGTTTAACAACAAAACGCGTTTCACTTGTTGCATCATCAGATTCGCGAATCTGATGACACAACAAGCGAAACGCTTGTTTTCGAACTCTTGACTGTGTTTTATCCTGCACCAGCTGGCACCTAGAAGAAGCACTGCGCCGCTGTGCACAGGGATTTACTATTTTTATGATTTATAAAATATTTTGATCTGCTTACAATTTTTCAACTTGTTAACTTGCCCTATGCCAGAAAACAGCCTTGTCCAAATCTAAAACTAACATTACATACTGATTACATTGGAGTAAAAATATACTGCTATAATTGTCTTTGTTTTTAAATATTTTTTGTTGTGAAAATGTTAGACCTTTAAGGATTTGTCCCAGATTTTTGTCAACTCTGTCAGATTTCTACAAAAACATCAGGCGTTTAATCAGGCGTAAAAGGGGTTTAGTTTTATCACAAGGACTTCTGTCTCACTTCTTGGTTTCCAAAAAGATGGGGATGCTGCTCAAGTACTGGTAAGCTTTGTTTTCTGATAAATTCATATAATAATATTGCTGACATATGGTATAAAAATTAGTATTTTGATTTGTATTGAAGATAACTTGTATATATAAATATATAACTTTATGTCAGCTCCACCTGTGAAACTCATTATGTATGCTTTTCAAAAAAAAAAAAAAATCACTGGGAGTTTGGCACATTTCAAGGTCTAATTGTCAATACTTTAATCTTTTAAAATATATTCATCCAGCCTAAATGAAGAGTAAATATTAAAACCCCCCAAAAGTAAGATTTTGTCCCAGTTCTCAAGAATGAGTGATGTAATAAATCAGACTGATGAATAAAATTAAGTTAAAGAATGTAATTCACATTGAACATTATGAACAGAAACATTAGATTGCATTATACTTTTTCAATGCCGAACATTTTGAAGCCCTCAGTTCCTCTTGTAGCTTCATGTTTTCGAGGTTTTTCGAGCTCATTTCTTTCCTTTTTTAGCTGGTATTTTCAGAGTCTCCTGTTTAACTTTGCTCTGCCTTATAAAGCTGGCACCTCAGGGTCTCGATGTCCTCCATTAAGGCTCCTCTCTTCACAGGATGTCTGATTGCCTGAGGAAGAGCTGATATTTAAGGTCTGTGGAGGTGCTTGTATAAGCCTGCTCTCCCACGGAAGGATTATCTTGCAGGCTAGCATCTTGACTATTCATATGACTGGATTACAGACACGCCAGCTGATTGACAGGCTGGTAGACTGGCTGCAGGGCTGGGTGTCTGACAGATGGTTTGGTGAAGGTCTTCAGAGCATGATGGCTGGTCTCTCAATCCCCTTATACACCACATTTGATACCTTTAACTGCGGGTGAAATATCTCCTATCATATCCAGGACCAGGATGAATAAGGTCCCTCCTCTAGTTTGGGACCACCTCTTGATAGAAAGTGTTTTGATCTGGGGAAGTGATATGTACCCAGGCTTTTTAAGTCACTCCTTTTCTTCTCACCACTCACACTTCCCTAACTTGAATTCTGTTAAAATTAATGGCTGTAGTTTTCTCTTGCCATTTCTTGAGCTTTCCTCTGATGGTGACAGTGCTATTGAACTTAGACCTGGAGTCGAGTAGTGATTTTTTTTTTTTTCCCACTTCACACAGCTTAATAATATCACGGCTTTATCATGTGTAGTTTTTTTCCTCGGGTGCTTGTCCTGCAGGTTTTCCTCCTTAAATGTGAGAAACCACATGTGTACTCACAGTAACTGAAAGGCTCTTGAAAACACTAATACCTCCAATAGTCATTATAACAAATGTGATGAATGCTATTGTAAGTAACAAGAAATTCTTTACACAAATTAATTACATTATATAAATATATCCAAATTAGCCATGGCATTAACATATTTCACCAAAATCTGTCTATTCTGTGGCATAATGCTACTTAAATTTTAATTGTCTCAACTAACACAACTGGTGTGAAGTGACGTAACAGTAAAATAAGATAAAAATGTATTTATAAATGTGTCCCATTTATGCACAAAGCATGAAAACACTTACCTTTAAGATCAAGCTTGCCAGTTGAAAATGTTATCAAACATTATGATGGACTGGACAACTCAGTCAACAGATAAAATGTTGGCATTGTATTTTTCTGCAAACCACAGATGCACTCCATTTCTATGTTATTATGTAACAAGATGCATCAAAAATATTTTTTAACAGCACTGTGGTTAAAGTTATGTTAGGTTTAGGCACAAAAGCTACTTGGTTATGATAAGGAAAAGATCATGTTTGGGCTTAAAACATGTTTGGTTTTTTTTACGACCTCAGTGTCTTAATAAAAAAACAACCACTTTTTGTGGCACAGTCTCGGTATGAAATATAGCTATTTCTTTGTAAAGAACAACCACTTTTGAGGCACCATCTCCGGCTTGCTAAAAAACACCCACATTTGAAAACACAACGATGACTTGCTAAAAGACAACCAGTTTTGTTATTTTTTATTTTTTTACATCTTGTGTCGCACCCTTCACAGCCCCTTCTCCTTCAATGATAAAGTCAGCTCATATTGCATCACTTTAGAAATGTTGGTACAATAAGTAAAGTATTTGTGGTTTGCGGAAATGTACAATGCTAATATCTTCTCCTGACGACTAGGCTGGATTGTAAGTTACACTACAGAAAAGTCATAATACAACACAATAGACACTTTTAAGGGCCAATGTCACAATGATGTCATTTTATGAGCTGGAGGCAAAACAAGACTCGCCACCACAGGGCTGTAGGCTACATAGGAGTTTTAAAATGTTGTCTTGTTGTGTTATTGGGAGCCAGAATAGAAGGAGTCATGGCTCAAAACTTTAATTTTATTGCATACTAGCCGCCACTGCCTGTCAACAAAAACAAAGACTATGGTTAAATGTGATAAGATGAAAGGACTGGACAAAGGCGATCATCAAAAATGCTCGCATGTGCAGCTCAGACATCATAACAGGTTAGGGGAAAAGCATTCTCGGAACCCATCGGCTGTATTCGGCGTCTGACTTCCGGCAGACGGCGATACAGCCTCTGGGGGCAGACCCCTGATTTTTTGGCATTCCGGTTTGATTTGGGCGGGTTTAGCCGGCTCAAACGTGATTGGTCCATATCACACGGACTACAAACAGCCTACAACGGGAAACCAGGGCTCTTCCGCTCTTCTTCCGGAGGCAAGATCTCCGGGGTTTGCCTACAGACTCTACATTCACTGAATGTAGAGTCTGTAGAGACTTGGGGGAAAAGTATTTACTGTTGTAGGGATGAATAACGTTATGTGTATAAAGGGTTATCTAATCAGGAATTGGGGAGGTATTAAGAGAAATATTGGATTTCTCTGTAACGCTATCTTTTTAGTGCGTTAGACTTTGCTTCAATAGCAAAGCAAACTGGGGAAACCTGTTCAAGTGTTGTCCTCCTTTCTAAGATTTGCATAGTAATCAACCACAAAGCCTGCCATCCCACCTTCATCATCCATCCACTGAGAGCATACGGGTCGGCCAGTCTGGTCCCGTTGGTCAGTTTTAACTTTTTCAAACAACACTCATGGTCCCGGTGGGTGAGTGACCTGACATGGTGCAATCGCAAATTCAGTCTGACACTCTACACTAAAATGAGAGCCCTGCTTTTCGAAGAACTGGAGCGTTCTATTTCTACATGAATTAACGAATGGGTAAGTTAATCACACATTCAATCCGCTCGGCGCTCTGCTGCTCTGTCTCCCCAGACAGAGTGCCTAGATTGCACTCTGTTGCTCAAAGAGTGCGGTGTTCTGGATACACGAAAGACACATTCAGACAGCGCTCCAAATTTACGGAACGGTCCAGTTTGTGCCAGAGTGCTCTCGGAACACTCGGAATGAATATTTCTGAATGCACCACTCATATCATCTTCCTCCACTGTCTAAAACAATCCAACAGAACTTGCTAGCTAGCGCTAGCTAATGTCTGTGGAGAATTGTTTTGTCTCCAGCAAAGCCATGCCCACCCAAAAAAAAAGGTCAGTTAAAGGGTCTATTAAGGCATTTTTCTGTTGTTATAGCACCACCCAGTTGCCAATTAGAGTTAAATTTCTCCAGTCACCTTGAGACATCCTGATCTACATATCTACCAAGTTTAGTAAAAATCGATGTGGCGGTTAGGCCTAGATAAGAAATTAGCTCTCTAGCGCCCCCATTTTGTTTGATGGGGTCAATAATGGAGGGGTCCCCTCAGATTATGTGTGGTCATATACCTACAAAGTTGCGTGGTGATCGGTGAAACCCTTGAGATGTTATACACCTTTATGTGATGAGCCACGCCCTCCGCAATATTCATTGCCCTATAGAAGCTCAGTTTTAGTAAGTTTTCCAACTTTTGCCAAGAGGGAACTTTAGATATTGGTCCCTAGATCATGTTCACTGAGTTTCATGCAGATCGGTCAAACTTCCTAGGAAGAGATTGACTTTAAGTGTTTTTCAAAAAATTCAAAATGGTGGAAAATCTATAAACCAGAAGTTATGGGTTCTTGAGTCAAATTTGTTCCTCATGAGGAGAGGCATCTCTGTGCAAAGTTTCATGTCTCTACGACATACGGGGCATGAGATATGCCCATTCAAAGTTTGCAATTTCAATCGGTTGCTATAGCGCCCCCCTTTGGCCAATTGATGTAATATTGCTTCATTCGCATCCTCCCATGACCCTCTAGTAAACTTTACTGCACTTAAGCAGTAAACGTTACTTATTTACAGCATGTATGTGTTGGTTTTATCTGTTATGGCCAAAAGCAAAAAAGAAAGGGGTGGCAGCTTCTTTTGTATGCGTGTGTTATATGGGCATATAGTATCGTCTCATATCGATGGCAGGCACCTTAATCGCATTGAATCAAAATTGTATCATGGCAGATTTTGTAATATCAGCATATATCTTTTTTCAAATAATCAATATAATATCGTATTGTGATGAGACTGGTGATTTACACCCCTAGTGTTTAGTGGAGTAAAATCTTTAGTTTTATAGGATCAGCAGTGTTGATGAGCTGCTCAATCCTTATTCTTTTTATTTAATTCTCAGAAAGACTTTGCAGTGTCAAAGAATCTGTTTACAGACTTGCATAACATTAGAAACTGCATCCAATAGATCCTGCTGTGTTTGGCTTACCATTTTCAGAATCCACAGAGAAATATGGCTGTCCCTGTAGAATACTATAGACAAGCTTGGCACTGTTCCCATATGTTTGATCATCAGCGTCATTGGCAGTTACGGTGGCAACAGATGTACCTGTGAAAAGAACATGCAAAGTCAGTTTTAGTGCCAACGCAGTGATACTGCGCGTCATGATTAAGTAACTAACATAACATTTGTTTTTTTTTTTAACTTTCTCTTCATATGGTAAGTAAGTTATTTGGACTGATCTCTAATTTCCTATCAAATAACAGGGCTGTGGAGAAAAATCAAATTAGTCGGCTACAAAAAGGCAGTGATGTCTAAGTTTACCAGGAACAACGGTAGTAATTTCTTCCCTTTTTAAAGGAACATCAAGATAGTTGTTTCAGCTTAAGAAACTGTGAAACAAAGGTGATAGGCTTGCAGACTCTACCTAGGTCTCTCCTGGCACCTCAGTTAAACCTACTGCGTTGATTAAACCCTGGTGTCCTAGTAGATGTATCTCTTAAATGTCAGAGACTGAAAGGTTCTACAACAGCAAGACTTTAAGTGAAGATTTCTTTCTCCTTAGTTAATATATATCACAGCGTCTGATAAATCAAACCTTTACCAAAGCCTGTGAACAAACAGTTACATGTTTGGTGCACAGTCTTCAACAAATGTAATATAAGACTTAGCTTAGCAAGGTCATATTACTGATGCATTTCTTTCTAACCTCTGTTGTCGGAGCCAGAGGTGTGGGGACATTAGATAAATACTGACAAGCTTCTGTTGAGGAGCTGGGATGTAATTACTGTACTCAGGGACACTGTGTTTCTTATTTCCAGCTGGGATTATATCCAGCAACTGGTAGTGAAGCATTATTTGGCAATAAAACCGTATCACCTGCAGTATCATATCACTTAATGTCCAACCACAGGGACCCCATGCATTACACATGAGCCTCCGCAACCAAGTGATAGGTGCCAGAATATGTGTAATTTGTGTGTTAAAGAAATAGAAATGATTAAATTAATACATATATAAGCTTAGAAAGAGCTCAGTTCCACTCAGATATCCTGTCACTGAGTCACTTCTATATTAGGTCCGGCATAATCCACCCAAGCGTTTCAATAATGCCACATTGCAAATACTGTCCTTGGCATTCAGGAGACCTCTGCCGTGTCCTCTTTGGGTCTGACTGTCTCCGTGCATACTAATGAACCCTTGAACATCTGTCCCACTTAGTCCCAGCACTGATAGCATAAAAGGGAGCTGCTGATTTTTCATGGCTGGCTGGCTTGATTAACCAGTGTGTTCAGTCTGAACATATAAGGCAGTTTATCAGTTCGCAGATGAGCAGTGGTGACCCTGACCCACCTTTTGTCAGTATCCATGCAGCTGAGAAATCTAAGAACAGTGCAATATGAATTCCAAATAGGGCATTGTTGTTTGTCATATAAGCAATTGGGTTTTGATTTGCCCTTGATTGCTCCTGTGTATTAATTTGTGGTCACATAATTGAGGATTGATTTCAAGTTGCATGCATTATTTTCATAAGCTTTGTTTATATTCATGCCACTTGGTTTATTTATATGACTTGAATGGAATGAAGTGAAGCGCAATGAGGCAAATCCTTAATTGGAACGAGTGTGACAATCTAAACTTTCAATATTTTCACTGCCTATTAAAAATGGCAAATGGCATTACTTGTTATGAATGCCCAATGAGCCTGACCAAACAAACAGCAATCACAAAAAGAGTGAGTAACTTTGAGGAACTGAATACAGCATCACAATGGGCCAGCTGAACAACACTGGTTAATGTTTTTTTTGTTTTTGTTGTGTTATGTTTTACATTCCCTGAAAAGTCTTTTGCAGCATTCAATTAATTATATGATTGCATACATTTAGAAAACAAAGTATGGCTACAACCAATGATTATGTAATTTGTTGGTTTATATGCTGATCATTTTCTCAATTAATTGCAAATCCACTGAAATTACAACAAAAGCAACAAAATGCAAAAAAAAATCTCTGTGGCAATATTTGCCAGCGTCAATTGTGACTTATTCAAATTGCATATTTTGTCCAACTAACAACATGTTCTCACTCTCAACTCGTCAAATACGTCAGCTTGGTCAGTGGCCCTATGCTTCAAACTATGGCGCTCTAGGCATCCCTCTAGTCACTTTTGGACGCTTAGGGACGGACGACAATTTTTGCTCATTACATGCTCAAAATAAAGTTCTATGTTCATAGGAAATGTAGGTTTCATCACTAAAACCACTTTAGGTGTAGGCAACAAAAATACTTGGTTAGGTAAGGTTTAGAAAAAGGATCATAGCTTATGATTGTTACTTAACTTTACTTCCGATGTCAGTCGACTAGAATGTCACCTGACACATGTAACGTAGGTCACTACGTAACAAAGTTAAAAAACCTCAACATTGACTTTCGGTTTCACACCAGACACAGACAGCAGTCTCCTAGGTGAAAGCCCTGTGTTTGTTTGACCCACTGACCCAGATGGATTTACACTGAAGTTAGTTGAAAGCCTCATACAGATGCTAAAGGGTGCCTTGTGCGTTGGAATCAGAAAATGATAGCTTATTAGCAAACTGCCATATTTGAGGTCCTGGGAGAGAGAATGAGCTGCAACTAATAACCCAATTAACAGTTTACAGTATAAAACAGAGAGAAGCAGCAACACTTAACATTTCAGAAGCTTGAAATAGAACCTGTTGGACAAATCCATCCATCTCTAAAAGAACCATCATAAAACAAACCATAACTTACCCACTTCAGACATTTCAGGAACGCTGGCGAAGTAGATCTCCTTTGCAAACTTTGGCTCGTTGTCGTTGATGTCGTGAATTTTTATATTAAATTCTGTGTCAGGCTCCAGCTCTGCGTTGGTGTTTCTATCCAGAACCTTTGCATTGAGTGTGTACATAGCCTTCTCTTCCCTGTCCAACCTTTTGGTGGCATGAATATCCCCAGACTTCTCATCGATCAGGAACAGGGTGCCTGCCCCGTCTCCAGTCAGAACGTACTTCACATTGCCATCACCTTTGTCCATGTTGGAATGCAGCTGAAAATTAGAGAGAAACATTATATATATACAGTAAAATTTAGAGAGAGTAGAGTGATGTTTCATGGGGTTCTATCTGCACACTCTTCTGTCATGCACGTTACACTAACAAGAAAACACATCATTGACATTTTGACATTTTTTGTAACCAATGGCAACAGTACATAGCTGTTTGAACTTAAATTATACTGAAAAAATCACAAATATTCACAAGTCCTAATCAATGTCCTTGAACAACTCTCTACATAATAACAAATCCTTGCCTATTTTGTTGCTAACATCAAGTCTAGTACAATACTTAAAATACTGATACCTTTGATTCTGTTTGCATGAAAAAAATTTCAGCCACAATCAGATAAAAAAAAAAAAGAGGTTTTAAAAAAATGTAATGCAATTGGTCTCTTAGTGCAGGTGTATGTGTTGTCTTTAGGCATTTCTGAAAAAAATGTGGTCTCTCTGGAAAAATAGCTAAAAAAAAAAAGGCAATAGACCTCTTTTTTGTCAGTAGACAACATTTTTTTCTTTTTCTCTTTTCGTTGGTTTCATTGAAGGCCAGTAAAAAATGTTACAGTGGTTCAATCTCTGGCGTTTTTGCCAGAGCACTCTGAAGTCCTTGAGTTGAAAAAAACGTCTACTCAGAGCGGAAAAGAGCCCCAGGTTATCTCTTTTTATCGTCATCTTTTTACCCACTGTCTAATCAGATGATTTGAGAGGCGGGCTAGTTAGTAAACAATGGATGAGAAAATGGTGGTAGCAGTTGCTGGATACCCAGAGCTATGCGGCCCTACGATAGGCAGCAGGTTGTCAAACCAAAAATCTGCCTGAAAACGGCCATCATAGAGGCAAAGCTCCTGGACCAACTGGTGATACTCCCCATGATCCACCCTCTTTTTTAGGGTCTCATGTACCCACACAGAGCTCCTTTTCCCTGTGCCCAAAAATCTATTTGCTGACAGCCTCTCACCCTCAACCAAAGCGTAAGCAAGTACCCTCTGCCTGTCCATCCGATTTGCCAGTTTAGCTCTTTTTCATATAGCTTAAATATATTTATATATATGTAAAAATATGTTTTTTGTTTTCCTGATGAAGTTTCTTTTCGCCTACCAGAGTTGTAATTGTGTCTTGACACTTAGTAAGTTTGTTTTCTGCATCTCCAAGTTCATTTACTGAAAATGCAATAAATAAACAGTACAACATGTCTTCCTTAGGGACACACAGTTTTTTTTCTTCTTTCGAATAAAGTTTATTTTTGTCTACCTGAATTGTGGAGCCCTGTATCTTGACACTTAGGTTAGTTTGTATTCTACATCCCTTAATTTATTTACTGAACATGTAGTAAATAAACCGTACACTATGATTTCCTTGGGAATGAATAAAATGAATATACTGTTTGGCCAAGGGGACCTCGACTACATTTTCACCAGTCTTGATGTATGAAAACTTTGACCCTCTTGTGAACACTGAAATAATGGCGCAAACCCACTGAGGAATCTATCTGTTTCAGTCTCAGAACAGAACATTGCCTTGGCACCCACGGTGTCAAGTGTGACACACTCCATTAGTTCAGATCAAATTAGTCTTAGATTTTTCTTCCAAATTGTGCCTTTGAAAAATGATGAAAACCTAACCTACAGCAACAATTGCTAAAATTAGTCACCTCTGACCTATCCATCACCTTGAAGCGGCTCCAAGCGTCATGGAGGAGTAATGGCGGCATACTGTGACAGACACTTGGTTCAAGCTCATTACTGTACTGGAATCTGTCAGCAGATATATTTAGAGCACTATCTCATGGGTTCACATTTTAAATGACAAGTAGTTAGGGACACAGAATGTACGTCACCAACGTATTAATATTAATGTCTGCATGCTGTGAGGAAACTAATTATATTTTTTTCCCCGCAGTTGGAAGAGTGATGTCAACAGTACAACTTTGAATGGAAATCAGAAATGTATTGCCAGCTATTCTCAGGCAGAATTAAAAAATGGGGACGCATGTGAAAACAAGATGCTGTCAAGTTCAAATGAACAGTATGCGCGGTATTTGCCGTCGTGTTTGAAAATATTTCCATGCAGATGAACTCCATTATCCAGAGTCTATTAAAGACAAATACATCTCAACTTGTATTTTCATATATATCTGTGTTCTGGGAGAGTCTATTCATTGTTTATGAATATGAATTCTCTCCGAAGCTGTACACCAGAGAACCAAGGATTTATGACGTGCTATGGATGTGAAGGCTGCCACCGCTATTGACTATGAATGACAGGCTAATTTTGGTGAGAAGGGGAGTGTGTGTATCATTTTTTGCATTCAAAAAGGGTTTCGTATCTGAGGTATGTGCATTTACTCGCGGGAAAAAGAAAATCTTGAATAGAACCATGGTCACCTTTTCTGTCCTTTGAAAAGGTTTGTCACAGTAGCGGTAAAGCACGTTGGCTTCAGGAGTCATAAGGACATGCTCACAAAGCAATGCCAAACATGAGAACATATATCATTGCTGCTATCCAGCACTATTACCATTCAAAAATACCCCTGTGCTTATTGTGTGATAATTAGGCCAATACGATTTCAGACTGAGGCGGACCACAGGAACTGCATTTATTCCAAATCTTTTGAATGTATTCTTCTGTAGTTTTCATCTGATTATTAGCATATTTCCAGTCTTGGTTGTTAATCCTGTGAAAAGGAACCTGAGAAGCAAGAGCAACAAACAACGAGCCATCAAAGGAGCCTGCACCCTATGCAGCCAAGCTGTCTACAGGATAATAGGAATTTTACAGTCTTTGCAGAACCTTGTGGTGTGCATTTTACATATTTCTCCCATTCTACGTGGGGGTATGCAAGCCCTTACCTCATGCACTTTTGCTAATTATTAGGTGTCTACATAACACCAGCTTCCTCATCATATGGATAAACAGATCTTCTTCCCATGGCCATTACGTAAAGTTCTTACTGAGTGGTGGTCGTTTTTTTGCAGAAGTAAGCAATGTTGAGCAGAGTTATAATGAGACAACATGCCACCTAAGAATAATAATGCTCCTGTTCATCTAAATCGACCAGCAATATGAAGGCTCAAGGTTTGATTTCTGCAGGGATTTCCCATAGAATGCTATCATGTATTCAGTGCAGTGACTTAAAGCATAGAAACCAAGTCGTTGATTTTTATTGACATACACCAGAAGTGAGTTTTTATATGTCGAAGTGCACTAAACTCTGCATCTACCATGTAGTGTAAATCAATTACTTCTTGTATGGCCAGGGAAAAAATGCCATTGATACTCTTGACAAAGTGTGGCACAAAGTGTTTTCTCACACAGCCTTAACAAAATCAAATGTTAGCACTACCGCACTATATTTGCAGAGATTTAGTGGCTCCCCTTTCAAGGCCTTGCAGCACAAACACAGTGTTTTCAAGGCCTTACAACAGAGGCACAGAAGAGAGCCTTGATGAGTTAAATCGCCTTGCACAAACACTGAGGAATTGTCAGTAAAGCGGCAAAATCATTGGCAATTCTTGTCAGGTCTCTGGTAAGCATGGCTTGGTGCTGCAAAGAGGAGATAGCAAAATAGAGTGCAGAATGGATACAGAATAATTACTCTTCGTCGCTTTTTCCCTCTGTCTCTTAAGACATAGGCAGAAATTATTTACCATTGGAACACTGTACTATAATGTATATTTTGCAGGTTACAGCTTACAGTATCTCTAGTGGGCTTTATAGTTTCCATAGCTCATACAAGTTTTGCAAAATTCATGCATAAATGTATCGAACAAGGCCTTGCCAATTCTCAAGGATACTCATTGGCAAAATATTAACACAACAAAGTGAGCTACCTTGAATATTTTAATTTAGAGCAGCACATTTTTTCCCTTACAAGGTACAAGACAATACAGTGTACCGGGAGTTTAATAGGATTTAGTTCACTTCAAACACGCCACTCAAATGCTCCAGAATCCAAAGTTTGTGGTTGTATTGCTCAGCATTGCAAGTGTTCACACTTCACAGCCCTGCTTAAGAAGTAGGGCACCACAGCTGCACACAGTGAGTGCTCACACTCATTAATGGCCCCGTGAAAGTCAGTTAAAATGAGATTTGAAGGTTTTACACTTGATTCATGCACTGCCACTGCATAGTATTTTTGCAATCATAAAATACGCTGTGCTCTTTTTCAGTGTTGACAATTGCTACTGAGTAAGTGCTCCAAACGCTTACTTTTACTAATGCAGTTATTTTCCTTATCATTCTGTGAGGTATCCATCAACACCACTTAGTGTGTGAGCTTCAAAGCAGCGTGTCTGTTGAACACCTTTATAAGCCTTATGAGCTGCATTTATTATATGGTGCAGTTGCAGTGGTGCACTGCTTCCCTTTCGGTTAAAAAGCGCAATATACAAGAGTGTGGCTGTTCTTTACATCAGATTTGATTGGCACAATCAAGAAATCAACCTCGAGTGACAGTTAGGGAGTGTGTGTGGGCTGATTGGAGAGGTTTGATTGAATGTGAAATAAACAAGGTCTCCCACAGTGCACTGCAAAGGCCATTAAATGATCTTTATGAGGAGGACCATCGAGGCCCTGATGGCTTTGTGCTGGGCATGAAAGTGTTTTTGCATTTTGTCTTTGGTTCTCCATCTCTCTCTGTTTCTCTCTTTGTATCTTTCTCTCTGTCTGCCTCTCATTTGTTTTTCTATCTACTATCGTCACTATCTGGCCATTCTGCCTTTGCTGTATCAATTACAGCTGCCACTATAGATTATTTTCATTGCCTACAGACTTAAATAGAAATAGAAAATAATGTCCAGATTTTCTTCCCAGAGCCAAAGATGTTGGCTTTTCCTGTTTGTTATCCGACCAACAATTTGCAATAGAGCTGCAACGTTTTGTTGTCAGCTTTAAAATAATTGCCAACTAATGTCATAATTGAAAAATCAGTTTTATTAATTCCTTTATGAAAAAGAAAAAAAAATCTGATTCCAGCTTCTTAGGTGTCCTTTTTTTGTTTTCTGTCCTCTTTTATGACAGCACACTGAATTTATTTTTTTTTATTTTTTTCAAAGCAAGACATTTAAGGATGTCACCCTTGGCTTTGGGAAACACTAATCAATATTGTTCTCCATTTTCTGGCATTTGATTGCTGGCAGCTGATTCATTCATTGAAAAAAAAAATCAACAAAAAATCAATCAAAAAAAAATAGTTGTAGCCTTAGTCGACAACCCAAAGACATTCAAATCAAATTACAATGATGTGAGCCAGAGGCAAGCAGCATATCTTAGTCTTTTTAAGGCTGAAGCCAGATGAAGTTTGACCTTCTAGCTTGAGAAAAGGCCCAGTCTTTTAATCAGTTGTCAAAATAGTGGATTCGTGTTTGTGGATTTGTTCACCTATTATTGATTGACTACTGGTTGTAATATCTATCAACTTGTTTTCTATATATCCACTCATCTTGTAACTGGTTTTAGGGTTGCAAACTAATATTTTCATTTTTGATTAATCGGCCCATTCTTTTATCAATTAACTGAAAGTTTGCAGTGAAAAAATGACATTCACAATTTCTCAGAAGCCACAGTAATGTCTTAAATTTCATGACAAATAAAAACAACAAATGAGAAGCTTGACCTTGACAATGTTGAGAGTTTTCTTGAAACATAATTGAAACTATAAGGTACTGCAGGGTTGGCACTTTTTAGGTGGCCAGCTCTGGAAGTGAACATCATCTTGGTTCCCTCGTCAAAAAGCCTATTCGATTTCACCGTTGGATTTTGGATGACTGCAGAAAAAAAGCTCTGTTGAAGATGATATGATATGTACAATTTTTGTTCAGCAAAATAATCTTTACAAATGAACACCACTTTTATGATTTCTGAAACACATTCTCACTCCGACCTTGTCACATATTGATGTTTGGTCATGGACTTTCCATGTCCAGATACAATGTGCAAGGTACCCTAGGTGCATTGATTGTTGATGTTCATAGGAAATTTACCATTTACATACCGTCTTATTCAAAATAAACCCACAGCGCCAGTTGACATTTTTTTTCCCTCCAACAACTTGTGGTGACGTTCTTTAGTCTCGTTCAGCCACTTGTTAGCAACGAGAAGGCATGTAAAAGCTTCAACATTTATGAGTAGAGCTTTATCTGATGCATTTTATGTCTAAATCTTGACAATGTATTAATAAACACATTTTGAAATAGAATTTGCTTCATGTCTGGGCCCCTATTCTCAAGCTTTCGATAGCTTATCAGGCGGAATTGAATATGTCGTAGAACAAAACTTCAAAGTCTCTTTAGCTTGTGTTAACCACAGGCTTTACTTCAGGCAACCAAAAACCCATTCAAAAAAAGCCACTGACTCTGTGACAAGGAAACTGGAAGTCCAAAAATGCTTACTCATGTTGTGGGTTATGAGACTTGTTGGCGCAGCACTGTATTATCAAAATAGGCCCCAGTAATTCACTGTTGATTGAATTTTTTTTGCAGCTCTGCTTATTCTCTATCTATCCCTAATATAACTTGTTCTCTATCTATGCATCTGTCATTTAACTTGTTCTCTGTATATCTGTCTCTGGCGCCATCACAGTCCGTCTCTCTATCTAAAACTCCAAAGTTAAACTGATTGAATTAGTGATACGGATCGCCGCAGCTCCTTCTGTAAAGCAGAATGGCACTATGTGTCTGCCCTATTTTCTCCCCTCAGTAATTTATTACAGCTGCATGTTTTTCTGACAGTTTAATAGTGAATGATATTGGACACAGGCAGAGTGGGGAACTGGTGAATGTGATTGCTGTCATGCCACAGAAGTTGGGTGCCAGAGAGCATCAAAGAGTCGAGACGAACGCCACATCGCACCACTCACTGACATATCAAGGGATGGCCCCATTTATAGTTAGCACTTCCTTTGCTGCTTCATCACATAACACAACAAGGTGAATTTCATTGGCCTTCGTGATTGATATGTTTTCTTCTTCCTTCTCCTTTTACCCATATTCCATTTATTTTTCGTCGTTCCTTTCTCTTCACCACATCAGGATGATGGTTTCTGCAAAAGAAGTTGTCATATCCCCCCTACTCAACCTTGCACAAGACACTTGTTTACTCCGGAGAATGAGGTGTGTGATGAAAGCCAGCTTCCTCTGAGAAAATTGGCTGTCGACAGTCACCTCATTTCCCTTCCTCGAGTTGATAACTGTAGCGTTCCCCATCACACCTGTCTTTATAGTGCTAGCATGGGTGAGCTGACAAGAACCTCTCTGATCTGGGTGGGTGGGGAGGAGGAGCATTGTCCCGAAACTCTTCTTTTTTTTGATTCATGGGAAAAAGTGTCTTGCAAGAGCTGTAGTTTTAGAATTTGGTCTCAAAGCACTTTGCCCTTACCCTTTAGTTTTTAACCTGTTTTGAGTCAGACTTGACCTGATACTGATTATCACATTTGCACCTTATCTGTCTTTAAAGATGATCTGTTTTCCTTATTTTCCCTCATTTATATATGTCACAATGTTAGATGTTCATATTAAATGATGCCATAGTTTCAAATGAAATAAATAAATGTAAAAGTAATTTATGTGAGCAAAAACCTCAAGCTTCAGACTGTTCTTAATACTCTGTTTCCAAGTTTTTTCAGTTTATGAGAGAAGCTTACATGAGCTTGTGGCGGATTTATTTATATGGTCATCTGCTCCAGGCACGCCACTAAGTGTTAGCATTACGTAGCCTACACCGCTACATGCTAATGTCAGGAACATAAACTTGGTTGCAGATTTTGCTATTTTACCCCAGACTTCAAATAGCTGCTGTATCATGTCTGGTTGTATTTAGGAGCTTGTGTTGGTTTTAACAGGTGAGCATGCCGCTACACAGTCATTCCCTGGCTGCAAGTACACCATTACATATATCTATGTGCTAACGTCAAGGAAACATGATCTTAGATGCTGACGTTGTTAATTTCTCCCTGATTTCAGATTTTGTTCTTGCCGGGACATGCCCTGTTGCGTTTAGAAGCTTTGGTAGGTGATTTTTAACAAGAGAAAGTGCTGCAACATATAGTCATCCCCCGAATGCAAGTACACTGCTACATTACATAAGAAAAATATTTTATCTTTGTCACAAATGTTGATAATTTCCCCCCTGATTCTAAATCATGTTTCTGTTGGAACATACCTTGCTGTGTTTAGAGGCATTTCAATTAATCAATTTCTAACAATTTTATTTATAAGGCCCAATATCACAAATCACAATTTGCCTCACAGGGCTTTACAGCATACGACATCCCTCTGTCCTTTGGACCCTCACAGCAGATAAGGAAAAACTCCCCAAAAACTCCTTTAACAGGGAAAAAAAACGGTAGAAACCTCAGGAAGAGCAACTGAGGAGGGATCCTTCTTCCAGGACAGACAGACGAGCAATAGATGTCATACAGAATAACAGATAACATTTATTAGCACATCTTTACACAGTCATCTTCGACTGCAAGTACAAGGCTACATGAGGCTACATGCTAATGTCAGGAACATAAACTTGGTTGCTGATGTTGTAATTTTCTCCCAGAGTTCAGTTTCCTGCTGTATCATGTCTGGTTGTATTTAGGAGCTTGTATTGGCAAGTTTTAACAGGAGAAAGTGCCGCCATACAAAGTCATTCCTCAACTGCAAGTACAAGGCTACATGAAGCTACATGCTAATGTCTGGACCATGAACTTGGTTGCTGATGTTGTAATTTTCTCCCAGAGTTCAATTTCCTGCTTTATCATGTCTGGTTGTATTTAGGAGCTTGTATTGGCAAGATTTAACATGAGAAGGTGCCGCCACACTAAGCCATTCCTCAACTGCAAGTACAAGGTTACATGTGGCTACATGCTAACATCAGGGAAATGTAATCTTGGTAGTCAAAGTTATTAATTTTTCCCTGATTTTAGATCATATTCCTGCTAAAATATATTTGTCTGTGCTTAGAAGCATGTACTGGAGATTTTTAACAGGAGAAAGTGTCGCTATACACAGTCATCCTCCAGATGCAAATACATTGCTACATGTAGCTACATGCTAACATAAGAAATAATGTAATCTTGGTCTCAGATTATGTTAGTTTCTCCTTGATTTTGAATCATTTTCCTGCTGAAACATGTCCAGCTGTATTTAGGAGCTTCTATTGGTGATTTTTCAACAGTAGAAAGTGCTGCTACACTCTTTTACAGTCATTCGTCAGCTGCAGTGACGGTGCAGAGATGCCAAGATCTGGAAGACGAAATGCTGACTTATTGCAGCAGACTAGGTATTTTTTGGAGGAACGCTTAAGATAGGCTCTAAAACAAAGTGTTTCAGACAGAGGGTGAATACAAGTGTTCGGGTACAAAGAGAATAAGGTAAATGAAATGTCTGTTGAACAGTAAAGCATGTAAACATGTTCTAGTAGAAACCTAAAAAACAAGTATGAACTGAAAATGAACGCAACAGGTCCCCTTTACATCCACATGATAACAGTCTTTGTCAGACTTCCTAAAAGAGGAGATCTTATAAACAAAGTTAAATACATATTAGGTCCTAATAGACATATTATAGTCATGAACACTGTGTGAAGGTATGTAGACTGTCAACGTTTGATTTCAATGACTGAGCAACAGTCATTGCTGTCTCCTTATTCTTATTCTGTTTCTTTTGTCTGTCAAGTCTCGTGTGACAATAAAGGGGTCATTCTGTCAAGAAAAATCTATTTCTTTTTAAGGCCTGGTGTTGAATAGGGCTCGCCAACAGAATATTTCAGCTCAGTCGGTTCATGACTCATATACCCTTGGTATTATTGACTGACTTGAACAATGATTATGATGCTTGTCTGTCAAAGAAATGACTTAATATTTGATGTGGTGAAAAAAGCACACACTGTTTTGGGTTATCAGTGAGTTCTTTTTTTTTTTTTTTACATTGATGGCATCTGCACAACATGGAATCAATGCCATTTTGATTTTAGACTATGTTTTTCATTCTGCAAACAATGTTAGAAAAAGCACTGTACAAAAGAACTGTGGAAGACTTGAGGAAAAAGAGAGCCGTTTACGTGCACTTGCTGTGTATCTGATAGCTCCAGTTAACTGTGCCTGTAACCGCCAGATTCCTGGCAGCCCATTCGTCTTCAGCCAATTACATCAAACAGTACTTCAACAAGCTAGACCTTCTATAATTAGTCTGCCGACATTGTGTTTGGACACGTTACCTTGCCGACATATTGATGGTCATTTCCTGCGTATTCCTCGAGCAGAAAGAATTGATTCCACATCCATCCACGTTTGGATCGCTGGAGAATCCTCCCGTCACTCTCTGGCATCCCAAACAGATTCCCAATATTCCCAGGTGTGAAAGGCAGGGCAGTACTGGGCCAGAGGATAGTGAGCATCAGGAGGAGCAGAACCTGATTGGTTATCATGGTATCCACTCAGCTGGGTAATGTCCTGGATGACTTCTAAATTATGGTAATAGGCTTCTGATAGGATGAACACTGGAAGGCAGTGTCAACAGAACAGACATTGTATTCCTCTCTTTGATGTCCTTTTGATCCCTGTGAAAAAAAAAAAGAAAATTTAGTCAGGAAGTGCTCTTGTGACACTTAACGTATCTCCCTTACAATAGGCTTTAAATCAACAGGGTTGAAGAAGCACTGAGACAGCTCGCGGACTACAATAGGACAACACTTATGTATAAAATCTCTCTTCTGTATGCCGTGTCTCTCTTTCAATTTGTGCTTCACTGGGGCAGCAGCTAATTACACAATCAGCACATGTGCATTGTGCGAGTGAAGGAGACCTTAAAAGTCCTAATTCAGTGATTGGATTTGTCTGAGATCAGTAAACTCAAAAACACATTTGAATTTAGTGGTTGTAAAATGAAAAATACAAATTAATGAACAACCTAAACCTGCTCAACCCAAACCTATTCGGGTGTGTTTTTATTCATACGAATTAAATAATCTAATAATAAGACAGTATGCAAAACATATTCAGTAGAAGTCATTAGAAAAACTTCTAAGGTAGTGATTCATGACTGAAAGAAATAAAAGAGCCACTGCGATGTAAATGTATCAACAAAAGGGTGCAGTCATCGTCGTGCATTTGTCAAATTCAAATGTTTAATCACTGCAGCTACAACTCCCTGGCATGCCTCCTTGTTTTCTTGTGTTTGAGTAGTAAAAGAGTGAGCAGCACTTCACTAATTATAAGTTGCATTACTGATGATTTGCAAACAGTGCTTCACAGCCGGTGAGTATATTTGAATAGCAGAGCACAGGCATCTCCAGGAGCAGAATGCCTCCGCCATGAATGAGAGGCACCACTGTAAAACACTTGACTGAAGCTCAGTTTGTATTTCTATGGCCTGCTTGGGGCTGCATGATATGTGCAATAACATTGTTGAATATCGTGATATTGCTTGCGATAAATAAACAGATATTAAAAGTTAAATTGTTTCTTTTATTGAACAAATTGAACATTGAATTCAACACAAAAGGCCCCCAAGAAAAAAACAGAATGATAGATACCATTTAAAATGCAGTTTTCTCTGGTGCTCTCTTTCAACTAACTGGAAAAAAAAACCCTGAGTGAAACCTCGCACTCTTTCCCGATGTGTTTCATCAGTTACATTTCAAGTAGAGCTGCAACGATAAGTCAATTAATTGATTAGTCCATTGAAAGAAAATGAAATACCAACTATCCTGATAATCATATAATCATCTTAATCATTTCTCAGGCAAAACATCAAATATTTGCTGGTTCCAGCTTCTTAAATGTGACAATTTGCTGTCTTTGGGTTTTCGACTGCTAGTTGGACAAAAGGAGCGTTTTGAAGACGTCACATTGGGTTCTGGGAAATGTTGGGAAGTGTTTATCACTTTTTTTTTGACATTTTATAGACTGAACAATTCCTCATCACAGAGCAACTACCGTATGTGGAGATGAATTGTCTTGCTAAAGATATGTATCTTTTTCATCCCCCTTACCCATTTGTCCAAGATTTTAACTCAGATTCATCTATTCATACATTTCTGATAGTTTTCATGATGTACTCTTCCAAAAGAAGAAAATATATAGAGATGTGTGAGGAAATGCCAAAACCGCCCAAATCACCCCAAGCTTTGTCAGGGTTTCTGCCTCTGATAAGGTATTTTGTGTTATTGGTAGTCCTCTCCTTAAAGTCCCCATCAGGACTCGTCCTGATAGGTAATTTGGGTGTGCATGCATAATTTATGCTCTTTTCGAAGTTAATCCTAATAAATCTTGCCTTTCTTTCTAAATGAGCCCATTTAGCAGGGTTTCCGTACGAGGGCTAGAATACCAGAGTTATCCTGACAAGCATTCCCTGTGTACCACAGGGGAGGCTGCGTAACATGCACATTGCCATTTTAGCAATTTCTCTGCATTTGTCCAGAGCACTTAAATAAGGGCTGTATTGTCAGTGGGAGCATTCACACGGACAAAAGGCCTGTTACTGTCTACGAACGAATTAGCATTATGGTACCATTGATGAAAGTGAAGTGCAGAATGTAAATGAATGCAATCCTTTGAATGGGAAATCAAATGAGCAGGCTAATGAGATCTCAACCTAAACATTACTCATTCGGCTCTTTTGCAGTCACTCAGATAGTTTCACTCAACTGAATCTGTTTAATCAGCAATAATTTTCAAGTATTCAGAAAACTTTTTGGCTGAGTTGATCAAAGTCTGGTATGGATGAACATTGACTTTAGGACTACAGAACCACAGCAGCATGAGAGAACTGACCAAACCTTTTCTATAATACATATAAAAATATAAACATGTTGAGCCAGATAATACGAATAACAACAGTTTGTCTTTCTCTGACGCCAGAACAGAGTGTACTGAGATTTTAATTTAGTCAGAATACTGCTTCAGTGGGAGAGGAGATAAAATATAGATAATGTTGTAAATGCTGATCAGCACTACATTTTTTATGTTATTTTGTTGTGCGTGCCCATAATGTGGCACGATGTGACACGTGCGTTCCCGAAAATCAGGAAACGCCGCCTCGCAATTAATCTAGTCTGATGCTTGTGATTGCATTTTCTAATTATCATTCCAGCCTGTCCTTGAGTTTTAATAGCATTCTGGATATTAATCTTTGATGTGGTGTGCCTATTAAGCATTAGGCCAGTGTGTCTTTTTAGAATTCTTCCAAACACTCCATTAAAGGATGAGTGAGCATGCTGAATCAGTGCCAGATCCTATAGACTCAAGCTGAATTATCCCAACTCATTCAGCCTATTAAATACTGGGGTTTATTAAAGGGGGAAAAAAAAGTTGTTTATGATTAGATTAAGTTGTAGACAGCTTATATGGCTTGGCATTAAAAACAGAGATGTGAAGAGACCAAATTGTTAAATATGCTTTTAAAGTGTTGTCTGGGGTTGTTATTCTTAATCTTGGCTCAAGCTCATTCTGGCAGGAGCTCCGCTGCGCTCCATTTCTGTAATCTGCAAAATTATACATTCTTGTGTTGCTGAATAAGAATATCTTTGGTCAGATATAAACTAGCTGTTCATCGGGATATTCTTCCTCGAAAAGCAGAGCCTTGCACATTAGTCTGTATAAATTTGTATGCACATGCATCCCAAATTTGAACGTGCAGGCTTCCCAACCAAAAAATAAAATAAAAAGAAGAACATTAAACCGAAGCATTGCAACTAAGCACTTTTATGGCTTCTCTGACTTTAGTAGGACAATAATTATGTGCAGCACAAGTCTGGTTGGCAAGCCCTTTCAGGAGGTCTTGCATGCATAATAAATTGATAATCCTAAATACATGGGAGAGTATAAACACCTAAACTGACCATCTGTTCTCAGTGTTCTCAACCTTGGGCACAGAGATTATTGAAAGCATACAACTTTGTTTGTGTGGTTTTAACGTGGTGTTGCACTTTGACCCAGAAGCTCCTCAATATGACGTTTTGTCATGTAACGCAAAGGAAACATTTTTTCTGATGTTATCAGTGGACTAAACTGATAATGAGTCATATTTTGGTAAAAGAAAAAAAGAAAAAAGTATGGTTTACTACACATTATCATCAAAGGACACACCTCTAAACCACCCAGATCAACACACACATACATTCATACACATATGCAGGGTTAAATAAGGGTGGGGCGACATATTTAAACATCTACCACCCAAAACCTTCTACCTGCTGCACAGATATCTACCACGTTTGAAACTGCTGGCATTCAAACCCTGTTTTTAATTATAGTCCTGCTGTTGAGGAATTCAACAAGTGACTATATTGTGAGAGACCCATAAATAAACAGAGACAGAGATACATTAATTGGAAGACAGTAAAGACAAAGATGAAGAGAGGGCAAAGGAGGGTTGCAAGGTCACGAAACGGCTGCCATGATTAGTCTCCATCATTTGCACCGGCACCATTCATCCTGTAACATGATTCACTGCTGCTGAATGAATGCAGCATCTCTCACACTAACCACACATGTGAGCCGGGTGCAATAAACTCCTGTTTTTGGGATTGGCAGTTTGAGTAGCTCCAGTGATTGCTTGCCAGTGTTGACAGAGCAGCACAGACAAGAGTGTAAATCTAGCATGAGGGGCGTTGATGGACCGGGATGCGGCACCTGTGTGAGCCTCCACTTGGTGGAGCCCTAGACCTTCCCAAGTCTGCCTCAGCTGGCTGCAGTCTTTGGCAAACCTCAGCAAGCTTTACTCATGTTTTGAAATCCTCTAAGCAATTTTGTGATACAGTGCACACTTCCTCGTTGAAAAGCTACTTTAAAAAAGAGGGAGGGCCTTCTTTCTTGAAAAGGGTATGTTGACAGTGAAAATGTTACATAAAAATCCACTCCATTATGTAAAAATATATGCATTACTTATATTGGGATTGCTTTAGAAGGGTGTATGTAGTTTAACAAGGTGATGATAATCAATTAACTTTGACATATGTCTTCCTGACAGCTATGTGAAGTATTTTAAGGTTAGCATAGCCACACCATGAGAAAATCACAGTGGCAAAAAATGCCGTAAGAATAGAAAGATGCTGGAGTTAAATTAAAACTGACTAAAATGGCCATATTAATTCCTTTATTTTGTCAGGAAAAAACCCCTATTTCCTCCTCCCTGCTCCCTGTTCCTCACTAACACACACAGTGTTTTTGCAAATAAATATTCATGTTTGATTCTTTAAAACCAGCTGTGAGAATGCTCATGAGAGCCCCTGTGCCTGTGTGGGAGAATGGATTTCCACCTCTTTTCATTTCAACACTGAAAGGTCACTCCATATCTGACAATAATTCAGGGAGCGTGTTAGTGGCTAATTTGCACTAAACAGTAATGGCATTACATGGATGACCCGGTGCACGCTACCATACCCTAATATATCACTTTGGCGACTGTAAAGCTGTCGGTGTGTGAGGCAGCACACCCGAGGACTAGGCGGCTGGGGAGAGAGCGGCGGTAAAAAGAGTGAGGGGTGGATTAAGTTTGTGCCGTGGAGGATATGCACATGTACATACTCAGCAACACCGTTGGCTGCTCTTGTCGCGCCGCTCCAACACCACGATAAACACCTCCATGCGTTTTTAGAGATATGAATGGTACAGTGCCTCTCCATCAAATCTGCCCGGAGCACATCACAAGTATGATTTCGCCCTCGCTGCATCTCAGCAGTCAGACAAATTCGTCCACACACAGAGAGAGAGAGCTTGGCATGGCACTTGAACAGGTGCAAA
This sequence comes from Epinephelus lanceolatus, assembly GCF_041903045.1. Lineage (NCBI taxonomy): Eukaryota > Metazoa > Chordata > Actinopteri > Perciformes > Serranidae > Epinephelus > Epinephelus lanceolatus. The sequence goes on along the minus strand of NC_135753.1, from coordinate 10,699,077 downwards.
CACAGATTCACACGCACTTAAGACATTCCAATCACATGCATCTATACATGTATTTAAGATATATGGACACCCACTGGCGCAGAGTGTGGAGTCAGAAGAGCAATTAGCTGAATGAAGCATCTTGGATTGGGTGATAAAGTTAATGCCAGTCTTTAGGAGAGAACAGTATGACCCCAAACAATATTGTGCCAATGTTAAAGTTATATATGCAGTGTTATTCACTGTGTGACAGGTGTCATGGACTTTTAAAATTTATTGATATATGCTTGAAATTCTTGTGCTGATTTAAGGTGTTTTCTCAGGCATCATTAATGAGCTTAAAGTTCCAATTTGTCAAAAAACAGACTACTGAGAATCTACGGTGGCACTATCACGTTCAGTTTCTTTCATTTTCAAACACGCCTTGTACATAAATAAATTATAAGGACAAATTCAAGATAAGAGTAAAGAACAGCAAATCTAATCATCCCCCAGTTCACTCAGTATAGCTGTTATCAACCTCTTTGAAGTTGCAACACTTCTTTTCACCAGATATCCACAGTGCTGCATTAGTCTGGCTTTGTCACAGTGCAAAAAAAAAAAAGAAGAAGCAGATCATCCCCTGGAGTCTGGAGGCACCACAAAAATATAAATATATCCTTAAACATTAATCAGAAAAAAGCCCTTACCTTTGATTTTCACAGCTTAGCATCCATCTGTGTCACTGAGAGCACGGTGCTGTGTTCCCTACTCCTTAGCAGTGCTTAGCGGTGGAGAATCTGACTCCTCACGGCAGTGCTTACATTCCAAGACTGACAACAGCTCAGCTGGTGCGAATGTGTATCGGAGTGTGTGTGTGTGTGGTGGGTGTGTGTGTGAGAGAGAGAGGGAGAGAGAGAGTCTCCTGCCTGCTTCCCTCCCTCGCTCTATGCCTTTCTCTCTGCCCTCCCTCGCTCCATTTCTCCTCCCCGCTCTCTGGCTTCTCTCCCTTTCCTCCTCTACACTTTCTTTCTATCATCTCTTCTCTCTCTCCGTCTCTCTTTCTCTGTCTCTCCCCCCTTCCTCCTCCTCCTCCTCCTCCACCTCCTCCCCCTCCTCTCCTCTCTCTCTATGTCCTCTCCTCTCTCTTTCTCTAGCAGTGCATCACTTCTGGCGGTGGATGTCACCGAGGCTGAAGCTAAGGCGACTCTGCCCCTGATTGGCTGCCATTCACAAGTTGGCGATAAAGAAAAAGGGAGAGAGAAAACGGGAAGAAAAGCAAAGGGAGGGTGAAAAGGGAGGGGTAAGGGGTAAAGGAGGAAAATAGTGCCCTTACATCCCAGTGAGCATCAGTTGACTGTGGAATGGAGAAACAGGGGAGGTTAGGGGCTGAAGAAGAGGGTGGATGCTGGAAAAGGGACAGAGTGTTTTCTTTTTTTTTTTTTTCTCCTCACACTGCGAATGCATAAGAGGCTGCGCTGAAAGCGACTGCTATGACGGATCGACCGTATGATGTTTGATGTCTAAAGCAATCTGCCCCATCTAATCTTCTTTCAATGACGGTGGAATGAAGGGGAAAAAGGCCATAACTTGTAAATCAGCCACACAGCGAGGGGTGTGGAGTTGAGGGTGGGTGTGGAGTGGGGAGGGGGGGGCAGGTTTTTGCCCTGTTCATCTTCATCTTTCGTCCCGCTGACTTGGCCGGCTGTATGTGGCAGGTGCACATGCAGTCCAGGCACTCTGTCATCTCTTCTCATTACATGCTCCATGTTGGATGCATATCAATACATCTCTGTATAGTGTGTGCCTATTGAGAGTGATATAGCATTTTAATTCAACTGAGTGAAACAGAGTCGGGGGGATAATATATCACGGAGGTGTTTGATGCTGAGGGGTGAGGTACGGGGAGCGATACGTTATTAGATGCCGATATCCGTCCCCAACATGTACCTTGAGCAGATAAACGGTCGCTTCAAGTGACTTTGAAATGCATGGGACGCCACTCAGAGCTGCGCCGTTGATGAATAATTTAAGAAAAGCGGCAGTTTCACTGGCCAACCTCATCCGAGCTCAAGTTTTATCTCCCAATATCAGTGTGAATAGATTATCAGCTCAAACTCTCTGCACCAGATAAATAGAAATGCAAACAGGCCAAACTAATTAACATCCGAACAAGCAGCGAGGTAGCCTCCCTCTGATACCAAGCCAAGTCCTCACACTTCATAATTCACTCCCTCGTTGTGTTCATGGTGCTGGGAGATTAAGAAGTAGGTGTGTGTTTGCATTTCATGTGTGCATATGTTGGCTTGTGTACTGTATTTGTATGTACGACTGGGGGAGGGGAGGTTTGTCATGTTTACTTATACCCATGTGTGCACAGGATGGATGTGAATGTGTGTCTCTGAGTGTATTTGTGTGAATATGTGTGTGTATGTGTGTTTGGTGTTCCTCACTAACAAGCCACTGGGAAAAAAAAGCAGGCTAATTTGTACATCTCTGCATAGAATTAGTATTAATTTACCTGCTATCTACACCCCTGGGATGTTAATAACGCTGTTGTTACACAGCACAAACAACTCTGTGCAAACATCAGAGAACAAGAGCGAGCATTGTACCCAACTGTTCTGGGAAATATGTTTTCAGAGTCAAAGTCCTCCACTATACATGGTCAAAAATCCCCATCTTCTCTTCTTAATTCCACAGGCCTTAAACAATTTCCAGACTCCCATTGTTTTTTTCATCCCCTCCTGATGATGACTCCATTACATTAAATCAAAGTTTTCCAGGCTGAGGAAACAGCTTCCTTAAGTAAGGGTGTCTCCTGATCCTCTCCCAATTCTCACTGTCAGCTCCCATCAGCATCACTTTCTTGTTGCACTTGCATTCACCTCCACAGTCCTAGCTGCTGCTGATTAGTTCTCTGATTTCCCTTTCCTTCCCAAAGGAACGCTCAAGTGCGGATGTCTACCCAGTGTTTGCTGTGCTGGCATAACAACTGCAGCTGCTGATAGGTTATTGATACAGCTCTCTGTATGGCAATGACAAGACCACATAAGCTGAGCGCTGAGAACTCAAATCCCATCTCTTGTTGCTGCTCTTAGCGGCCACGTGAAGATCCCTAACAAGCTAGCTAAAGGTAGAGGCTGAATGAACAGGGTGCTACATTTCCTGCTCCACGGCCATAAATTCTCAGCTTCAACAAAACGCAATGTTTTTTACATAAGTCCTGACCTTTTCCTTGGACATGCATATTCCTCTCAAATCACATTGATTTTTTTTTCTAATTTTAAACACGTTTTAGATTCTCCTAGGTAATAATTAATTTTTTTATTACTGCTTGTTTCTAATTCTAATGGCCCTATTTTAGTATTGAGTATTACGATTTTACATGCATTTTCCCATACCGTACATCCACAACAAGTAAAATATGAAAATATGTAAGACGTAAAATGAAGCTTAATTTAAGAAATCCTTTTATACAGTAAATTAAAACAGCTTTATAACCTTAATTTGCTTTTGATTTCACCATAATTTATTATTAGTTTTATTTGTAAATCAGTGAACACAATAACCAATCATTGTGAGATTAGTCTTCAGAGATAATTTGTGAAAACTAAACTATTGCAAAATTTGAATTATTATTTAAAGTTTAAATTATGTATTTCTTACCACAACAAAACAAATGTGCAACTAACCGTCCAACCCAGCCATCTGAATAAATGTCAGCTTTGTATGTTCTGCAAACCATGGACAGGTAATATTTGTATGTAATTATGTAGCAGATACTTTGAAACCTTGGCCTCTAGTTTCGCAGACCGGGCGAGGCGGAGGCGCAGCGCACCTGCACTTCGCCAACTGGGTGTGGCCAGGCGGATTTTGCAAGTTTGGCACACCGTGTGCACTGGCGCAGCTACTCCTCTTTCCCACCTTCGTCCCTCCTACCTGCGCAAGTCAGAAAGAGGGAGGAGAGAAGGCGTGGAGTGGGTTTTACACACATCACACCAATCAAATGAGCCCCTCTCCTCGCCCTTAAATGCGCCGCACAAGGGCGTAATGAGAGTTTACTCAATTCGCCATGGCAGAAGAGAGCAGCAGCGTCAGACGGCCAAACTTCTCCCAGGAAGAAACTGATGTTTTGGTCCGGGAGGTCCAAGCTCGAAGTGTCCGAATATAAGGAACTGCGAGCAGACCTCCACGGGCTGATGATGCAAAGGTAGCCTGGGAGGAGGTCACCACAATTGTAAATCAATGTTGCGTTACTGCAAACTTACTCTCGTGCAAGCGCTCTCTTTCTCTCTCGCAGCCTCACTCTGTTTCTGTTTTCTAAGATGACAGATGCTGAATATATACTCCCTATCTGATGCTGTGGCTGTTTGTGGTTGGCTGAGAGGGATGTGAACTCATTAGTTTGCAGCTGTGTTAATCAAATCAGGTTGGGTTTCCATTACGCGTGCCAAATGTGCCAAACGGTGCCAATCCCCTTTGATCTGACATCAGATGTGACGGGACAGTCGATACAGAGATACATTTATGTGCTGATTGCAGATAGTTGCATTGAATAGTGGTTTTTGTGGGTATTTATTGCATCGTTAATGTGCCTGATATTCTGGAAACCTGCCTGTGAGGTTTTGGTGACGTGTGCACACTGTCCGCCGGTCAGCCAAACTTCGGCTTACACCGGCTGCGCTCCCCCTGCCCTGACAGTAGACCTGGTTTCAGCTGGCAAGCTTTTAGCGCACCTTCGGCGAAGCCTTTTGGCACGAAACTGTCACTGTGCCAAGCTGGATCTGTCAACACCTCCCCCTGCTGTGCCGCCACACCCATCTCAGCGCACCTCGGTCTGCCAAACTACCAAACTGAGCGCACCTCGTGTTGCGCTGCTCGAAACTAGCTCTGGGGTTCGCCACCCTGCTCTGCACTGGGAAACTAGAGGCCCTTATGTTTCAACAATGCTGCAGTTAATGTGTGGTTATGTCTAGGCACAAAAACTGCTTTGTTACGATTATGAAAAAGATCACGCTTTGACATAACATACACAGTTTTGGTGCCACAAGTGTCATTGGACATGCAGCAATAGCTCCCTAAAAGAAGTCTGCTTTTGGTGGCACAATCCCTGCTGGAAATGCAGCAATGTCTCTCTACAAAACACTGCTTTTGAGTGGCTCAGCCCCCACAGGAAATGTTGCAATTTCTTGCTAGAGAATGCCCAATTTGGTTGCGCGACCTCCATTAGAAACACAGTGATCTTTTGTCAGAAAACATTCACTTTAGGCGTCAAAACTCCCGCTGGAAACACATTGATCTCTCACTAGATAACACCTGCATTTGGTGGCACATTCCCCGGTGAAAATTCGGTGATGTCTCTAAAAAACACCTGCTTTTGGTTGGCTCAGCCCCCACAGGAAATGTAGCAATGTCTTGCCAGAAAAGCTCAATTAGGTGGCACAATCCCACTGGAAACACGGCAATCTTAGCTAGGAAACACCTGCTTTTGGTTGCAAAATCCCAGTTGGAAACATCCACTTTAGGAGGCAAAATCCCTGCTGGAAATGCATTAATGTCTGGCTAGATAATACCTGCTTTTGATGGCACAACCCCCACTGGAAATGCAGTGATGTCTCTGAAAACCACCTGCTTTTGGGTGGCTCAGCCTCCACAGGAAATGTAGCAATGTCTTGCAAGAAAACGTTAAATCTGGTCGCACGATCCCACTGTAAATGCAGCAAATTTAGCCAGAAAAACCCTCTTTTGGTGGCACAATCTCCATTGGAAATACAATAATCTTTTGCCAGAATACATCTGCTTTTGGTGGCACAATCCACATTGGAAACACAGCAATCTCTCACTAGAAAACGCCTGCTTTTGGTGGCACAATCCCTACTGTGCTGGAAATGCAGTAATGTCTCTCTAAAAAAACACCTGCTTTTGGGTTGCTCAGCCCCCACAGGAGATGTAGGAATGTCCTATTAGAAAATGCTCAATTTGGTGGCACAATCTCTGCTGGAAAAGCAGCGAAGTCTTGCTTTAAAAACAGTCACTTTCATTGTTTGTTGGTCTTGAACAGTTGTTTGCAGTGGTCTGCAGTTTGGCAGCTGTGTCGCCTTGGTGTCACCCCCTCCACCTCCTGATGACAAAGTCAGGTCACATATGTAATCAGAACTACAGTACATCACTTCAGAGACGTAATAAACGTAAAAGCAAGAAACATAATAATATGTATGACGTACAAATATCATGTAAACGTGGTTTGCAGAAACACACAATGCCACCATTTTCTTCTGTCAGTTGGGCTTAACCTTTAGTAATTTTGGATTAAATGCATTTAATGGATTGAATTCAAAGTAGATAAAGTAATAAGAAACTATTTAATGCACAAGCTGGTTCTGTAGCATCAGACATGTTGAGGAACGGGTCGACACGTTGGACAGAGGCACCTTTACACCACAAAGCAATATACTGCTTCTTGACTGACTGAGCCAAGCTGCTTCATGTTCATTGTGGATATATCGCCCTGTGAAAAGACGTCAGCCTTTCAGAGGTCAGTCATTCACTTTGCTAAATAACCCAAAGTGTAAAGAAAGATCTGTAAGTTTGAGTCAGTATTCTTTTACAAAAATACTTTGCTGCCAGGTTTGCAGCTGTGAATTGTGCTTTACCTCTGACAGCACTGTTTGCAGCAAAAACTGTATACTGTTGGTATAGCTAAAACAAACACAAGATTGATTGCCAGCACGACAATGGGGCAAAAAACCTGAGCGGGCAAATAATATATGCTCTCTAAAATACAGGTAACACTGGTATAACTTCTGCAAAAAAAGCAGTTAAGTATTTTAAAGTGCCGTTTGCTTTTTTCTCGATGATTCTGATTGTTGTTAAGTGCAGCGGGTGTCTCAATTTCTCCCATTTAATACCTGCAGGAATAGAATACTTCAACACAACCGTTGCTTCAATAGAAAGTGCCGCAATAAATTAATAATGATGCCAAGTGTTTGATAGTGCTCTATCGTTCTCAGAAGTTTGGTAATGGTGCAGTGCCGGGTTATTATATTGTGAATGTCAGACCCATTATCTCTGATTACAATCTGTGGAGCATGTAAACACCATACCTTATATCATCATTATATTTAGCACACACAGTGAAGTGGTTCCCCATTGAAGCTTTTCTCAGCAGTTTTTCCAATAAAGATGAAAAATTGCGATCCAGAGCAGATAGACTCTAAGATGTACAAGGCACAAAAATATTAAACAGCACTTACATGTCATGTTTGACTCAAGAATCAAGCATTTTGTATCATGAGCTGGGATATAAGTAGTTGTTCAGTGTGTCTGTGTCAACATCAAAGGTGTGAGGCCAGTACCTGCAGCCTTCTCTTCAGACTTCCCTGAAATCACTCCATAATTAAACTCACAAGGTTGGCAGAATTGTAAAGTAGAGTCTGACCCATAATGGCTTCATTCATTTACATACATTTCACAGATTTACTGCAGCTGAAGCTCTTACCCAGGCCAACTATCACTGGGTGAGAGGGTAAGGGGTAAGGTTCAGGTCCTTGCTCAAGGACACTTAGACGATTTACATGTCTGTTAATGGACACATGTTGGCTATTACAGGGACTGAACCTGTCCTGGTTCTATGATCAGCAGCCCAGCCTGGAGCTTGAGAAATGCTTTCTACTTTTAAATCAAAGGTTATTCAGAAGCCATCTTTGCTTTTTTTCTGATTAGTATGCACCTGGGCCATGATGAAAAAAAGGAAAGTTGAATTTGGGCCAATTCGATAAATTGCAAGCCCTCTTTAGCGTAACTTCACTTCCTCTTCACAAACTTAACAGATACTGCAGTATTTTTCTTTTTTTAGCAGTGGCATTTCTTAGGGTGCCTGTAGGCTTCCATAGTAATAATGGATAGTCACTTGCATATATTAATTTTGAACTCTATAGTTGCTCACTACTATGCTCTCCAATTAGCGAGTCTTTCTCTGTTGCATTGGATAAAACTTTTCCTTTTTCCCCCTGTCAAGAAAAAGTGTTCCCCTGAGGATCTTATCTAGCAGCAATGCGGAAGTGTGTGTTTCCTAAGGTATTTATTGCATCCACTACCACAAGCTTCAGACACATATTTGTACACAGTTGTAGGTGTTAAATTATGTGTAATAAAATGCTTCCCATACCTCATACGCTGTTACAATTACTCCTGCATGTGAGGGCAGACGTAACATTTGACATCTTGTGTTTCAGTCAATGTTGTGACTCTAACATTGCCTTTAAAAACAATTCATGACTGTCATGTCGATCTAAATCGTCCAAGAGGTTTTTGAGGAATGGCATCAAAAACACAAATGGTTACTATTGTCCCTGGTCTCCCCTAATAACCCTGCCTTTCCAGTTGCAGAGACCAAACAACTCAGTCCTGGAGAAATAAAGATGAGAAAGAGCTGGGTCACAGAAACATGCCATGTAAATTGTGTGGGCACAATACAGGACAAAGAAAGCTAAATGCAAACACTGTCAGAAAACAGCTGCATGTATTGAGGGTTTCCCACTCATTCATGTATTTGTGACGGCACGGCACAATTAAAATATCTGCCACCACGGTTTGATTTTCTATTTTTCGAGCTAGACCATTCATTAGGTGAACCTTTGGAATATATATATACTGTCATATTATTTACTTCATCAAACTCTTGTACGCTGGGAACAGACAGAGCAGCATAATGTCAGATACAGTGAGAGTGAAACTTAACTACACAAACAACTGCTAAGGCAAAAAAGGAGAGTTCCACCTGCGATGCATTCAGGAACCCGCAATAAACTCTAGAGGGGGGACAAACTGATATACAAGGGCTCACAGGCAAGAGGTACAGGCACCCCCCACCCCACTCCCATCCCCCACCCTGGTCAGTTACTAAATAGCTTCAATGACAACACCTTGAGATTAACCCTTAAAACAGTCAGAAGGTTCATTAATTTCCTACATAAATCCAGTCTCTGGTCACTTCAAGCATCCTCTGTCTCCATCCCACACCCCTTTGGTCAGTTGCCGCCACACATAGATTCTAATTCTGTGGGAAACACTGGTAACACAGCCTCTACAGAAGTGTCAGACATATGTCTGCAGTGTGGACAGGCACGTGAGCTGGACGTCAGGTTATCAGTAAACCATGAATGTAACAGTGAATGTTCAGTGTGAACAGATTACATTTTGTTAGAATCGCCGGACCAGTGACGATATTTTAGCATCATAAAAATTAACTGTCTTCCTTGTTTTTTTGTCTTCTGATCGGCCCTCAAACCATTTAGAATGGATATTGGGAGATAACGATCTGTGTCCAGTCAATCGGAGCACCTTTATCTGGGGGTGTTCAATTTCTAATCCTTGCTGTCCTGGCTCTGGCTGTTTAAAGTAGAGATCGCACATTTATTGTGTACGGGGAGATTTTTACACGGTGGTTGCACTAATTATTTAGGTATGTAGGTTAGGTAGGTTATTTAGTGTAGCGCCACTTCTAAATAATCTTAAATTACTCTTTCCCTTCATCTACTTTCTCATATCTGTAGTGTACAACTGCAGTATTACCTAAGTTGATACTTCTTTTTGAGTTCAGATGACAAAATGAATGGAGACATTTCAGTCAAATGTGTGTTCCAAGTTTCTATAAATAGTGTGTTTGTGTTTGTAGACTAATAAAACTATCAAATATTGTGCAAACATACTGTGTTATGTAACTCACTACTCCCAGGAACTGAATTCAGTTCACAAAATATGTTGCATGTTACTTTTGGAGGAAACTTCCATCACTGGTGGGCACAAATCCCCACTAATGTACAGTGACATTCGTGTGGAGTGAGGTGGTGTGTAGGAGGAAGTGCTGGATGATGGCTTCACAAGAAAAGCCCTGAGGATGCTCCTGTCCCAGCCAAAGTGATGACACTTCACTCAGTCTGTGAACACTTACTTATGGAGGTGCTCAGCAGGCGATACATCTGCTTTTATTGACTAAATTGCCACTATCATAAAAATTTCACAGTCCACTCCCCCCTTGTAGGCAATTACCAGAGTTTGCAGCGCAGCACTCAGCTGGGGAAATAATTCATTTATTACTAGAGAAATAATCATGCTGAGTCTCGGTTTGCGTAATATTTCTTTATTTTAATGCATTTCCTGCGGCATTTTTTTCTTAAAAGCATTGGTGAAATTGGGGGACTTGAGAAAGATTGATAAAAGAATGGACAGAATCAAAGAAGTAACTACTGAGATTTGTTGATGTTTATTTCCTAGTATTGTTCCAAAACCACTGGATCCTACATTTACCGCCTTACCACAGGATAATGTCTTTTAATAGACCCCCTTTGCCTCCTTAAGTGTTCACTTCTTTAAAATCTCACACCTCCAGTTTGTAATTTAGGAAAGTCTCAAGATCAAGCCAAGATATCGATTTAGGCATCTATAGAGAGCCAAAGTTGTGACATCATGTCTGGGATAGCCTTGGTTCCACCTGCTTCAGTAACCCAGTGCAATATCTCTGTTCAGCATTTCTTTTGTCTGTCTTTGTGGGGAAAAAGATGAAGCATTTTCCAGGGTTTACTGCATAGGCATAAGCATTGTGAGCCATATCGACATCTGCTACAGCAGCAACTGTAACAAAACTGAAGCCTTTGTGATTTTAACAGATAAACAATAGTTTACTCTGTGAGAACTGCTCCATATTATAACATTCATAAAACTTCATTACCCTCTCTTAAGTCTGTTTTTTCGCTCTGGTGTGGTGTCTAACCTTAGCTAAGATATTTGTAGGTGTAGCAAAACAGTGACAGAGCAGAGTCTACAGTGTGTGTGTGTGTGTGTGTGTGTGTGTGTGTGTGTGCAGGATTAATTATGGTGTTGCAGTGTGAGTTGTTAGTGTGCGTCATGCATAGTGTGAACTGTGGAGGCGGTTGTATCCTAAATAGATGTGATGGACTGGTGACGAATGCTGGCAGACGCCCGTCTTCCTCCAGTCAAACTGTCTGTGGAGTCCACTGCTAGTTCTTTATTGGCTCTTTGCCCTATTTCATAATTGAGTTCTGTGCTTTGGGCAGTGGATCTACAGGGACTAATGGTAAACAAATGTGTCCAGCAAAATTCTATTCAATGTGCTTTGCGATCATTCTTGTGATTTCACACCTCCCACCACAGACGCAGTGTTCCTCTTGGAGGACACCTTTGTGGTGGATCTAGACCATTCTCTCCACCTCAACTGACTCAAATTAGCGGAGCCCTGAGTACTGCTTTTAAAGGGAAGGGGAAGAGGTGATTTGATTGGTCTAGCCTCTACAACACCCACTAGTAATGTAGCCTGTTCCTCCTCACTGTTTCCAGCTATGCTGCCATTACACCGCACACAACTCTTGACCGCACTCTGACATAAATATTAATCCCTATCCAAATTTGTCAAACATCAGTGCTTGGTGAGTGGCCATCGGCATCAAATACAGATGCAACAAGGCATCCTTTAGCGGCGGTATGAGACACCCTGGGCGGTACCGTTTTTTGAAGCTCTGAGCAACTGCCATAGCATAAAATGCAAGAAGATCTACATAGAGCTGGTGGGAGGGGAGGTGGATGGGTCAAACAAACTGGGCTTTCATCCAAGAGACTTCTGTTCATGTCCTGAGTGAAACCAAAAGTCGATTGAGTTATTTTAACACCAAATAGTGTGCAAGTATGTGAAGCATACTATATTAGTGATCTAGTTTTAACCTATGTCTTTAACATAGTTCAGACCAATGATTTGTGATGAGACGGCAGATGGTTTAAGAGCGTAAAGCGCGTCACCTGTTTCAACAGCCAATCGGTTTGTGGTGGCAGGTGCACTGTCCCCGGCAAACCCGTTGTTTTTGTCCTCAAAGTGTACCGGTGTCAGATGGTGGGTCGCTGCTGCTGCTGAACATGTCGGCCTTCGGGCTGTATTTGCTTATGCCACCCCCACACATTCTCACTGAATAATTGGTGCTGTTTTTTTATATTTTCACCATTTCATCACTACAAATGCACCTGTAGCCAGTATCTTACCATTGCTATTCTCATTTATATTTTAAGAAGCTACAAATTATATTCAGCCACAAAATAAGCCTGAAAAACTGAAAATCAGAACACACCTACAGAGAGTTGTTGCATAGAGATGATACACCGTCTCATATAGTTGCATTGGTTTGAACCAACAGGTTTTTAGAACATTGCAAGTGTGACATGTCCTCCCTGAACGTCAAAAAGGACAACTGTAGAGGTACCCAAAGCATTAGAGTTTGATGCGTAGGGCCATTGATCAAGCCTCAGTATTTTTTGGCGTTGAAAATATGTTGCAGTTATGATAATTACATTTCACTGATCTGTTGTGCTTTAGCTTGATACTACTGAAACTAACAGACTGGTTTTCTTTGCTGATTACGACAACATGACTACAAACAAAACGTGTTCTGATCAGTCACAATAAGTACGTCATATGCTCTTTTTTTTTAATAAATCTTATGCCGATCACTCTTGATGCTTGTGTGTCAATAGTAAACCGTTAGAATGAAACAAGATGCAGCAATAGAAGCTTATTGCAAAGATGACTGTATCTTAATTCAGCCCACATCTAAACATGCATTATGTAATTGGAAAGTAGTTTAAACAAGTGGGAAAAGCACAATTTAAATATATATATATATATATATATATATATATATATACATATATAATATTCTTTCCTGCATCACTGTAAGATTATATTGTTGTCAGTTACCAGAGAGACAGCCATCCAAATAACATACAAGCTGCAAATTAAAATTGAACATGTCGGCCTTAGGGGTAAACTCAGAAAGAAATACAGCCTCAACCATCTCAGCGGAGAGCCCCAAGTGCCCCTAAAGGTTTTTATCACCAATCAGTTGGTTGTAGGAGGGATGACTTAGATTACAGTGTGCTTTCTGAGTATCTGTACATGGTGCATTTGAGTCGCTGTTACAAACTGACACCTTAATGTTCCTTAAGGTTTCGCCATAGCTGCCATACTCTCTCCCCCATATTCACCATGAATAGCGTGCAAAGTGCTGCAAGACATACCGTAAACTTCAACATGATATACTGATAGTCCTACCTTTGTATGCTGTATCGTTTACTACACACCCATTACAGTGAGGGGGTGCCAATAAATGCCAATGTTCTGATGAGTGTAAATGCTTTCCACATGTCTGGTGACACTGGGTTTATTCTCACAAATTTCAAGTTGTAGTTTAGCACTTGAAGCTTGGCTCCAACCTTAACCTCAGGTTTTCACCAAATTGTTTTTCATTTGTTTATTCATTTGTACTACTTTACATAATGAAACTCGCATCCTTTTTTTCCTTCAAAGCATGTCAACAGAGTTACAGCTTATGCATATTTCACAATTCTACAAAGTGCATCTAACACATTACAGCAAGAGAGCCTGTGTATTGTAAAGCAATCCACTACAATTTCCTGCAATATAACCTAAAATAAGCCCACTGTGAATGTTGTTTTACTGTAAGGTGTATATCTTATATGTTACAAATCAAGTACATTGTCTTGTAGACTGTAAAAAATTGTAAGCAAGTTCAACTGAAAAATAATGCTATTAATTAAAGTAACATTTAAAACATTAAGTTTCCTCTTTACTTTGTAAAAAAGAAAAAAACGTTGAACAATTTGACATAATGTCATGAGTAGTTTTAATGTAAAACAAGAATTGTATGGGGCTCAGGGTGAAATTGCTACCCCTTCACTTTGATGGAACTGGCCGAGATGGTTCTCAGCCATTCATCCTCCACTGGGAGGTATCCTGAGTGTCCAAATGGGAAGAGAGGCTATAAAAAGCCCAGAACACATTGAATGGATTATATTGTAAATCCTATCTAGCCCAGGACTACACCAGGATCTCCAACAGGGGGCACAGGATGTAGCAAGGGAAAAGGAAAGTCACAGTCCTGGATGAGTGCTGGAAAGTGGATGGATGGATGGATAGGATCAATAGCTCCCTGACATATTTCACCCGAAAATGAAGATTATATGCTTCACAATAGTTGAATAGAAATTGGATTATACTTTTGTTGTTGCCATTACAGCAACCATTCTAATTCTACACTCAAGACTCAGCCCAATATTCTATTAATAGTATTATATAATGTTCTACATATGAATTACATTCATATTGGATGATTCTGCACCACGCGATTATATCTGCAGACAACATTAATTGCCATTGCAGAGAGTGGTGTGTTTTTCATGTAGTAAGGCAGAAATCAAAGGTATGGAGCAAGATGTTAGATTGGCATGTAACTAGTAAGACTTTCATACAGGAGACCTGAGTTTGTTTTCCATCACAGACTTGCAAATGGTGTTTTAGATTAACCCTAAACACAAGACATGCCTAAACCCAATCATACCAAACCCACTGTTTATTAACCATAATCTTTGCCATGATATTTCCCTGACCAGAAAAAAAAAAGACAATTCTAATAGTCTTGCACTAGACCGTGAGACATGGGCACCGCGTTCATGTGTGTTCACGTGCTTTCTCTGGTGTCGCACGCAAGTGTGCACATGTGAGCGCGGTGCACAGAGAGGCAGTTAGAGCTACAGGCTATAATGAGTCTAAAAACAGAGTTTAAATGACATTTTTTCAAACAACTTTTTATGTCACGGCTTCAGGATACTTGGATCACTATGGATGAGCAGTATGGAGATATTTTGTGGTTTCAATTATGTGTTTTTGGACGTTTGAATCTGGGGCGCCATAAGCCTCCATTAAGTGGAGTTGTGTTGCTACCCCCTCTCCCCGCCGATCTCCGCAAGTGTTGTGAGGACTCTAAAACTTCACCTGAGCCTCCCTCAGCATTTGGGTGAGTAGATAATGGCTGAATTTTCATTTTTGGGTGCACTATCCCTTTAAGGTTAATCAGCCCTTTACATGCATCTCCATGACAGACTGCTCCTCCTCCTCATCCATTTACATTTTAAAGGGTAAAAGTTATGCATAATTAAGGCTGTGGCCACTTTGAGTGACAAGTGGGTGCTGTCTGTTAACAATTCGGTATCATGGTGACAACGTTGCTTAACCATGGCGTGGTAATCCCAGATTGATAGAGTATACGTGTAGCCATAACTGTCGCTATTTCAGTGTATTTTCACTTCATGAAAGTTAATTGTAACATTTTGATTGCTTAAAAAACTTCTTGGTTAGTTTCTGACTTTACTAAAAGACCCTCTAAGGAGTCAGATGATCATTTTTTCCAGGAAGTACATTTTGTTTTATGGTTTTAAGCCTATTTTGTGTTAGCAAAAATTTGCATTAGCATTATCACTGTCAACCATAGACTGTAAATGCACCACTCTAACCAAGCTAGCAGCCAACATTTTGGTTAGATCCACCATGGATTTATAATAGTACCTAGATGCCAAGATGGTGCCTATTCATTCCAATGTAGTTGCTCGGCTGGCACTTACACCACAAAAGTTTTAGCTTCTGGGTTTATTCTGCTGTGTGTAAGGGTTCTGTCTCTTTTATAATGGTTGCCTATGGGGTTAATGCGTTTTGGGGATTTTTTTTTTTTTTTTCCAGGGGATTTTTGTCACAATACCACAGGTGGCCACTGGGAAAAGTTGGCTACAAGAGGTGAGCTGCTTTTGTGGGGACCTGAGCTCCACCCTCTCCAGTCCAGATGTGGTCTCTTTTGGCTCCAAAAGTCCAAGGAGGCGTCATCCAAAACACCAAACAGGAGTCCACATACCAGTGGGTAAAGTCATGATGGCTTCATACATTAGTTTATACAGCCCATGTTCTAGACCAGGGTCCAATCCAGCCCACTGGATGACTTTGCACACCAGTTAGTGATAGACTTTTCAAGACTAAGCAGTGTCAGGTTTTAGGCACAGGTTAAACAGTTAATTGCCTACTTCATGTAAAATGATGCAACAGAAGCTTTTCACCCTGACCAGAATACAGTTCTCTGAATATGATTATGATAAGTATTATTGATTTTTCAAAGATACTGAACATAGTGCAAAATATTGTCATTCAGCAGCTATATCAGAATTCTATCTTAAAACCATATTGATGGAACCCCATTGCTAAGGCACTGTCAGAACTTTAGATTTACACATGGTTTGTAAGGCAGGGGATAACTTAACCTGGTTTATCAATAGCTTCCACTTCAGTTTGATGTTGTGATGCTAGCATTACTACAGAGGAGTAAAAATGTATGGGAAAAATGGACATGTAATGACAATGAGTAGTAGACTGACTGAATGTAGACATATTGTTGAAACTACCCTTATTTTTATCTATCTATTTTTTTTTTCAGACATCTCAGGCTGTTCATCATCTGTTTTGTAAATGTATGCATGTTTTCAGAATGTACTTGTACGTTACACTAAAAGAAAGGGAAAATTTTGCAGGTGTTGTTTTTTACAGGTTATTATGCAGTGGTTGTACTGGTCCGGCTCATTTAAGATCAAATGGGCTGTATGTGGCCCATTAACTAAAATGAGTTGACACCCCTGTTCTAGACAGATAGTGACTCTGGAGTAATGCCTATTCTTACTGCAGATGCTTTTTGATCTTTTTGATTTCTCCAGACCAAGGTTGAACTTTAAATGCCAGCATATGTACAGTACTGATAAACAGAACTGTCATATCAAGTTTGACAGGCTCACTGGGTGTAGTTCACTTAATCTTTATATTAACTAAATCCAGAGAAGACCTTTGTCTCTGTTGATCAAGGCTTGACTTGTGATGCAAACCAGTGGTTATCATTTACCAATTTAAATGAGTCAGGAAAGAGAGTTGTACAATTCTTTTGACTTCTCATGTCTGTTTTGTGCTCTATCTTGTCCATGTACGAATACATTATATAGAGGACAGTGGAGTTCTCCCCTTTCTTTCCTCCCTGCATTGGGTGACCCACATATTGTTTTATTTGTTATTATTCATCTAGTGGATTTTACATTATGTAACTTCTTTTTGTTAAAAACTGTACTGTTTGCATGGGCGAGCTGCATGCAGCATATGAGGTGGGAGGCTGTTATAAATAAAACCATTCATCTTTTTTGTTTTTTTCAGCAAACAATTATTTGTTTTACAGAAGTCGGTGTGCATCACTCCTTCCGTTTGACATCATCGGTGCGGCCGGTTCCTTTTGTTTGCCCACATTTCTCTAAAGCGTCTGAAGCTGAATGTAAAACCTTGACTTTGACACTGACATGCAACGGACATTTCTCCCTCCAAAGGTTATTAATTTTCTAATTAATTATGTAATTCTCCACAACCAATGTGCTGATTAACCAACAATCATCACACACGATGAAATGAGAGGCTAATTCATTCAGTGACTATACATCCGAAATGACAATATGACAAGAACCAGCAGTCTGAAATTGTAGTCCATCCAACCTGTTTTTATTCATTTTTATGCTCCATGTTTTCCCGTGAGGATTACATAGAAACTGTTGTCATGGCACAGGTTGGAGAGGTTACAGTACATGAAATGAAATGATTATGGATTCTGATGCCTATTCCTGTGGTATTTGCTGGAAAACAAAGACATGCATGGCGTTAAAAGAAGCAATAGCATATCCCACTTAACCACCTGGCTTTCAGGAACAAAACAGTTCCTCAGAGGTGAACTTGTTTATGAAATGCTGACATGTAGATTTGTATTTGTCTTTTTACAATGCATGGTAGGTGGAAAACCTATTTGCACTGTGCAAATTGTCAATTTGTATTCGGCCTTACTCACAGTGCTCAGTCCTAATTTACAAGTAATTATTTACAAAATAAACTCATTATACAGATATGCACACAGAAACACATTTTGCCTGAAGGACATAAGCATTTTAATCAAAGAATAGAGCTTGATAACCTATCATTACTTAAGGGCACAAGGGTATTAGCCCAAGGCAGCGTTCAATGATGACGACCTTCAGTCCAACCTCTTAAAACCTCCACTTTTCTTTCTTGGCAACCTTGCCCTCTGTCAGGACAAGCACAATAAAACTGATAATTCTATCATCACCACAATGACTGATTAATGACTGCAGTGTGGCACGATAATGGAATACTCTGAAAAGCAAGGCCGTGTTATTTTGCGGTTACATACCACTAGATACGAGGTGTTTCGCTGTTAACCAATGTCATAAGCAGCAAGTTACATATTTTAAAGCAAATCCAGATCCATTTAAGGCCAGTATTTTAGAAGCCACCAATCCTTTATCTAAGCCGTACTTTTCCTATGTAAGAAGAACCCAGTCTCACTCCGCCGCTTGGTCAGTGACTTCCAGCTTTAGACACCAACACAAAAAGCAGTCCTTTCATGTCGGCATAATATGCCGCAGGTTGCTGTTATTGGGGGAAATGCGGTGGGACAACAACAAAAGTTCAAGTGGTGGAAGTCCGAGTAGGGTGGGTGGGAGAGGTGGATAGGTCCAACAAACATTGACTTTCAGGCTGTTGTTCACTTTCCATAAGATTGTAAAGCCATACCCTGCTCTTTATTCCTAACTCCAACCACTTGCGTGTGTTGGCAGAATGTAACCACTTGCATCCGTTGTTGAGGGAAACAAATGTCACTTTGCAGTGTTGTACTGACGTAGTGTGATTATTTTGAAAGAGAATGTATGCAAACTGTACATTTCATGTGAAAACTCAAATATTTTTTGAGATACTACAATGCATGTAACAGGCAGAAGTTGACACAGCGTCCCAGAACGTCAGCTACCAATTCACACAGGGTGCCTTGGATGTCATATCTCATCATGGAAAGTCCATAGCCAAACGTTAATATGTGACAAGGTCCGAGTGAGAATGTGCTGAGACAGCAACCATTAACATGGATTGTGAATATTGTAAAATACCAGGACAGTGTTTTTACACACCGGTCATCTTTAAGCTTATACAATCAAAAAAAAAGAGTAAAGCTTCCCTCTTGTCCAACAGTTTCTTTTGTGGATGTGGAACAGGAACAAAGTTATCATTCAGCATATATGCATGCAGTAGAGCTTGTCTACAATTAAAGTTATAGTTGATAATCCTGTTCAGAAACACTTTTTGTTATACTGGGTGAAATGGTCTTTCCATCCTGAGAGTAGTCAATACATAATGTGTTCAGAAAAAGGAACGAAAAAAATCCGACATCTGTGGCAGCTCTAGTCCTGCCCACGTCCCCCTCTGTCCCTCCCTCCTCCCTGTGTGCACTCATCACGTGTCACTGTTGCTGGAAATATTCAGCACACTCCTCAGCAGAAATACCGAGTTAGCAGGAGAATAAGTTTGCTGAACAATGGCAGAGAAAATGCAGCCAAAAGTACCATTTCCAGCGTTACTTGTAACGGCTCGCCCCGCTAAACAGGCTAAGAAAAGAAAGTTGGAGGCAGAAAAGGCTGCGATGAAAAAGGCTTTGGATAAAGCGAGAGGACAAACCAGAGTCAACTCCCATCACAGCTTTTGAACGGTGGAGACAACTGAGGGAGCTGAAGGGCCTGAACAGTGATGCAGAGATTGCTGTCTTTCTGTTAGACAGGTAATTATTTGTTTGCTTCGGGGGGTTTGTTATTTTCATGAAATATGTAACGTTAGCCAACTTAGCTACTTTTGTAGCTCATATTAGCCCAATGCTAACATTAGCTTCTGTGTCGGTGTACTGCAGGATGCGCGTTCAAGTTTGTGGGGGCGTGGCTTTGGACGAAGCACTGACAGGAGGGGGAGGAGAGTGATGGAGCTTAGGTGCCACTTTCAAATCTTGCTAGCTCTCAAACATTACCAACTATAGCTTTAAGTGTTATATCTGGGCATAATACAAAAGGAAAATGTAAAAGGAAGCCTAGCAATGAATACAATGGTAACGTTAGAATTTTAAACAGATGTTCATGCTGTGAAGTTGTTGTATTTTTGGGTTTTTTTTATTGAGGCTTTGCACAATGCACACACATCCCCTAGCAACTATAGTTGCTGCCATCACAGAAGTCCAGAAGAACATGCAACAGTTCAAAGTGAACATGAATGCAGGAGAGAGTGAGACATATAGCTAGAGAG
The DNA here is from genome assembly GCF_041903045.1 of Epinephelus lanceolatus. Taxonomy (NCBI): domain Eukaryota; kingdom Metazoa; phylum Chordata; class Actinopteri; order Perciformes; family Serranidae; genus Epinephelus; species Epinephelus lanceolatus. Next base: position 10,679,054 of record NC_135753.1, on the reverse strand, counting down.
GTGTGATTAAAAAAAAAAAAATATATATATATATATATATATATACTGTATACATATAAATCTTTGAACACAACTCTTAATGTCACTGTACACTTTTCTGGTTCATTAGTGAAGTGTATAAAATGGGGATGTCGACAGTTAACCGTTAATCGATTAAAAACTAAGAATAATTTTGACCAGATAGTCAGTCTATAGATTTTTTTTTTTTTTTTTTCAAAGATATTTTTCGGGCATTTTTGAGCCTTTAATTGATAGGACAGGTGAGCATGAAGGGGGGAGAGAGAGGGAGTGACATGCAGCAAAGGGCCACAGGCTGGAGTCGAACCCGGGCCACTACGGCAACAGCCTTGTACATGGGGTGCCTGCTCTACCACTAAGCCACCAACGCCCGAAGATAATTTTACTACTCATCAGTTGCACACAACCTGGATCTGGGGGGGGGGGACAGAACGCCAGCTAGCCATGTTAACATTAGGGGTGGGAATCTCTTGGCACCTCACGATTTGATTCAATTCTGATTCCGAGGGCAACAATTTCGATTATAAAATGATTCTCGATTATAAAACGAGCCAATATGAAAATTTACACTAGATATTGTGAAACATTATTGTAATAAAGCTGGGAATACATATCCAGTGCATACAAACTGTATTACTTACTGTGGTTGAGATGACTACACTCCACCAGTCTCCTCCGGTCCATCCTCCTCATCCACAAATCTCAACAGGACTCTACTGTCCCACAGTAACCTCCTCAACATTTCTCCTCCAGTATTTACAAAACTATACCTGACTATAACTATCTATGAACTATAAAAACACTAACTATTGCAAAAAATACGAACGATGGCAAAACTACGAACTATGGTGAAAACACGACGACAACACGGCAAAAACACTCAAAAACACGGCATAAAAAACTCAAAAGCTCTAAAAAAAACCCACAAATACTATCATTCATAACACTAAATATTATTTACAAAGAAAACACCACCCAAACTCCACTAAAACTCACCAAAACTCCGCTAAAACACAGATAAATCACTCCAACTTGCACTCTCTTTGTCAGCTGTCACTCTCCTCCAGCTGTGCTCACTTCCCTCCCCTCTTCCACAGGTAATGACGCCACTACCGTAATGTACCGTATATCACTGGAAAGCTCTGCTTCTCAGCTTCACGTCAATAGCGTGAATGATTGTGGAGTTACGGTAGTTTGAAAAATAAATATAAAAATAAAATTATGAGTTTTCCATATTGCATAGTTCAAGACAGAATCTCGATGCATCTAAAAATCGGTGGAGACCAGGGGGCAGGGCAATGGGCATTATGTTTCCGCATGTTAATGCAGCAAGAAAACAAAATAAAGGGCAAGAGATTTACATCAGAAAATGTTAAAATGTCACCACCTCTAAATTAATAGCTCTTTGAAATGTGGTGCTATAGCTCATATATTCTCCCAAACTGTAGAGAGCAGTGAATAAAAATGCACATTTACAGCATAGTTCATCATTTTCTCTGTTCATCCAAGCTTGTATAGTTAGGAAATTTTGTATGCACACAGACAGGCAGAAATATGCTGCAAAGGGGCGTTTGGTACTGTGACATCCCTCTGTTGTGTAGACACTCACGATACACAAATGTCAAGCATAAATTAAGCATAGCTAATGAAAACGTGCCCAGCACAAGTTGAATTCGCATTGGCAGGTCTTCCCCTCCTTGCACTTTGCGTACTCATACAACTCATATAAGCTATGTCCAGTAGCCTATTACTAATGGCAAAACATAACCAGTAAAAATGCTAGCTGTTTTCAACTTCAGCCTATTGTATTGTGATCCTAATTACCACTTCTGAAATATGCTGCCTTAGGTTTGAGTCACAGTTCTTCTGTTCACTGCAGCAGCCCCAGTCTGCCTTCAGGCCAAAGGCCTGTCTGTTGCACAAGCAGCCCTCAGTGTAGATAGGCATGGTGTGAAGCCAGTCAGATGGTGCTGTGGACGGGACACTGACACAGCTACATCACAGCCAAAGTAACACATTTTTCAATTCATTTATTTTATCGGCTGTTGGATCGAAAAGATAACAATTACGATAATTGTAAAAATGCTGAATATTGCCCCAGGTGGTTGGTTGAGCCCTACAATTTACACATGCAGAGGATATGGGTTAACATTATCATTGATTTAGTCAATGATAGTCATATTTCTGGCCACCTTGTGAATTCAAGTCCAACATTCAACCTTCTTTTAGCTCAGCTTTTTGTCTCCTCCTGCTAACTGTGCCACAAAATTCACCAGCTGGTGCTGGTCAGTCAGCAAATAGTGTTTTTTAGAGCTTTGTTCATTGAAAGCAATACTACGGTGAGCAGTGAGAGTGAATCCTAGATACCTAACTTACTTAAATACCCAAACACATGTTTGGTTTGTGTATAGCCATGACAAAAAGATCAGTTATCAGCCCGGGTGGGCATGTAATACAAGCTCGGTCCATTCCCTGTGTTGTAGGTTAAAAAAAGTCTGCTGTGAAATAATTTATTTTGGTCTTACACCCAACCGCAGCTCAGTTTTCTCACTTTATCGTTTGCTGTGGCCAACAGTCTACATCCTTTTATTGAACTCCTGCTTTCCCCGAGCATTCTTCCGACAGCTAGCAGAAGGTACCATGTAAAACTACTTTCAGAACAGCTCAAGCTCCACACTATACCTCCACTCCTCTTTCTGACAAGTGGTGACACAGTAACTGTCGATCTTTCCTCCCCCATTAAGGAGGAGGTTTCACATTTCTCTGCTCCAGGCTGCCAACATTCTTTTCTGTCTTAGTATTTCTCTTTGAAACTTGCCATACTCAGAGAAATCAAATCATGACGTATCGAACAGTGCTGTTCTCAAATAGTGGCTTCTCTGACAACCTTGGAGACAACTTTGGATGTCTGGTATGGTGTATTGTTACTTGTGGTAGCTGGCTGTTATCTTGCGAAGAAAAAGAAAAAAAAAAAAAGATCATTCTATTGTCTGCTCAGGTGTAAAAATATATTCAAACCGCTACACTGCTTTTAGATGTATGGCCATCACTTTAAAGTTTTAAACAAATTCCAGTAAAAGAAAAGAAAGGAACCTTTCTGTTTTATTGTTCCACTATTTTCAAAGAGATTCAAGGCAGCAGAGACTGCATTTCAAATGCAGAAATCTGAATAAAACAGGTAGATAATATATTGTATTCTCTGATGGCAAGACTGACAATAACAAGCCATGTGGCACAATGATTATGTTGTTCTATGGCTGTGTTTTGTAAGCGTCCTCTCTTAATTAAGAAAGATGAATTTTAATCAGGAACTGAATGTGAAATTATGACTAAAAGTTCGAAACAACAGCATTGACTCAACATATTCTTTTATAACCCATCGGTTCAGTAGAGGCATTACAAATTTGCATGTTTTTGCAATTCAAATAGATCTTCTGGTGCTAATATTGTTCCATGAGCCAGCCATATTAGCTAAAATCACAGAACAGAAGAGTCCAGCAGGGCTGGCTCTATACCTTTGGGGACCCTAAGTGGACATGGTTTTGAGGGCACCTCTCATAGTCACTTGTTGTGATTCACACTGCACTGAACCAGCTGATGTATTTTGTGTTTCAGACACAAATAAGCCTGTAAAGACTAAATTGGGACCTATTAGTGGTAATATAGACATCAGTAGATACAATATTAGCCACTATCCCCATAAATGGTCCTCCTCACAACCTTTTGCTTGATGTGGGTACAGTCTGATACATATTTTAGTGTTATAGTCTCATTGGAGAGGATTGAATAATACCTGTCTTAATGTGTCAGATGTCCGGATAAAGGATATGACACAACCAAAGGCGACCATATCATGGAGTAAGAACATTTATTACACATATCAAATAAAACGGTGTGACGTTTTGTACATTGATCAAAAAAGGAAAAAAAGATTAATCAGCATGGTATAGATGAAATTTTAACATGAAATTGCGAAAGAAAAGGGAAACATTTCTAGTAACAGGTAAAACATAAACATTTTAATAGAGTTAGCATTTGTTGAAGCTGGCTGTACTGGGTCTGCGCTTGCACTGACTTAAACTTTGTCTGGATCAACTGAGTCCGTACTGGCTGATGATGCAGCATCACCTCTACTGACAAACTAAAGCATAGCACCTGTGAATCACAGATAACAATACCATTCCCCCAGATTCTTATTTATACATTTTCATTACAAAATACTACCATAACTTTGAATACCTGGTGGTTATTATTTATGGGAGATGTGCATCCATATTGCCCAGCTAATCAACTTTATATACACCGATCAGCCAAAACATTAAAACCACTGGCAGGTGAAGTGAATAACTTTGACTGGCAACAGTATCCCCCAATGGCAGTGCCCCCCCAGCAGGAAAAAGCAACACACTACAAAAACTGTTTAGAAACAGCCTGTGGAGCGAGACAAAAAGCTCAAGGTGTCGACCTGGCTTCTACATTTCCTAGGTCCCAATCTGCTCAAGGATTCTTGTGATGTGCCGGTACCCCAGGTTTACCCCTAAGCCAAGGTGGTGCCTCCTTGGATCAGACTTGGCTCTGACCTATTGAGGCATGGACAGAGGATCTCTGGGAGTGTCCTGCAGTGTCTGGCACCAGGGCGTTGTCGGTAGATCCATTTAGTCCAGTAGGTTGTGAGGTGGGTTAATGGCACGTGCCACAGATGCTGGCCTCCACAGATGGAGGCCAGGTTGACACTTTGAGGTCTTTGTCACATTCCTTGGGCCATTCCTGATGTTTGCAGTGTGGCATGATGCATTATCCTGCTGGGGGGGGCCACTGCCTTTGGGGAATACTGTTGCCATGAGGGGGGATACTTGGTCTGCAACGGTGTTTGAGTGGGTGGAGCATGTCAGGTGGTATCCACATGAATCCCAAACCAAAAGTTTCCCAGCAGAACAATGCATTGGAACAAAATAATCAAAGTTACTCACTTCACCTGTCAGTGGTTTTAATGCTTTGGCTGATCAGTATACATTATATTTATAACATGCACTCACAGGCCACTTTATTAGGTACACCTTTTCAACTGCTTGTGAATGCAAAAAGCCAATCAGCCAATCATGTGGCAACAACGTCATGCATTTAGGCATGTAGACATGGTCGAGACAACCTGCTGAAGTTCAAAGCGAGCATCAGAATGGGGAAGAAAGGTGATTTAAGTGACTTTGAACGTGGCATGGTTGTTGGTGCCCGACGAGCTGGTCTGGGTATTATCTATGAGCACAAGCTAGTCACAATGATGTGTTCTTTCCCCTGTGCTATTCTCTTTTTTTCTAATAAATTATCAGTGACAAATATTTTAGATTGTTTAAATATGCAGATGACATGAGCTCAGTTGTTCTTTTAGAGAAAACAGACCCAGTGGGTGAAGCTTCCTTTCTGGCCCACACTAAGGCCACCAAACCTGGTGTAGCATCAGCAAGTTAGAAATGAATGTGACCAAGACTAAAGAATTGATGATTACACAAAACAAGATCTTAAGGTAGAGCCAGTTTCACTCGATGGCAAGTGTGTTTAAACTGTGGAAATTTTTAAATACCTTCTGAACTCCCACTTGAGCTTCTCTGGACATACTGAGAGTATTTTCACTTTCGACTTTATTTTCTTAGGAAACCCTGTGGCCTTGGTGTTAGTCAACAGATTTTAGAATTAATGTACAATGCTATAGTTGAGAGTGTTTTAATGTTTCACCTTCCTGTCTGGTATTGTCACCTTAACTGTACATCCAAGAATAAAGTCTACAGGATTGTGACAAGTTAAATAGTTGGCAAGCCACAAAAGCCCTTGACCCAACTCTTTACAGAAAGGATGAGGAAGAAAGTGAGGAGTATCTTGGCAGATAGCTCCCATCCTTTCTTTAGCCAATTTGAGCTCTTGATCTCTGGGAGGTGCTATAGAGTCCCTCTGGCAACCAAAAGTGTATTCAAGAATTCCTTCATCCCAAGTGCCATCAATATCCTTGAAGGGATAGTGCACCCAAAAATGAAAATTCAGCCATTATCTACTCACCCATATGCCGATGGAGGCCCTGGTGAAGTTTTAGAGCGCTCACGTCCCTTGCGGAGATCGGCGGGGTGGAGCGGCTAGCACACCTAATGGCAGACGCTGCCCCAGACTAACGTCCGAGAACACAAAATTGAATCCACAAAGTATCTCCATACTGCTCATCCGTAGTGATCCAAGTGTGCTGCAGCCGCGACATAAAAAGTTGTTTTGAAAAACGTCATTTGAACTCTGTTTTTAGCCTCACTGTAGCCTGTAGCTCTGACTGCTTCTCTGTGCTCCGCGCTCACGTGTGCGCGCTCCGGGTGATCGGTGATGCACGGTCTCTGAAGAGCAGCAGTCTCGTCAGTACTGATGTCCAGATTCTCAAGTGCAGGCATCGCCAATTCCCAGTCTGAGCAGCAAAGACTTTCCTCATCCGTTGGCATTGCTTTGCATTTGAAACAACTACACCACCAGGTTTCCAGTGCTCGACTCCGGTATTCTGCGGCTGGCTCATGAGGTGCGGCAGCTGCTTCGTCCAGTAGCCTGAGTTCCGTCCGTATACTCGGGCGCAAACAAATACGGCTCAACAAAGAAATGCTGTTCCTCCTCAATTTCAAAGTCTTCAGACATGTTGGGCTGTCCTTTGCTAAAACACCATAGTGCAAATTATCTTTGTGACGTATCTTTTGACGACTGTGGCTACCGTTGTCTCTCCCTGCGGTGCACGTGTCACGTGATGTAAACACAGGTGAGCAAAGCTCATGCTTACGCTGGTCTCGCGCAGGCGCGCACACGTGAACGCGGAGCACAGAGAAGCAGTCAGAGCTGCAGGCTACAGTGAGGCTAAAAACAGAGTTCATATGACGTTTTTCAAAACAACTTTTTATGTCGCGGCTGCAGCACACTTGGATCACTACGGATGAGCAGTATGGAGATACTTTGTGGATTCAATTTTATGTTCTTGGACGTTAGTCTGGGGCGGCATCTGCCATCAGGTGTGCTACCCGCTCCGTCCGCCAACCTCGCAAGGGATGTGAGCACTCTAAAACTTCACCAGGGCCTCCGTTGGCATATGGGTGAGTAGATAATGGCTGAATTTTCATTTTTGGGTGCACTATCCCTTTAACTCAACAAAGTGACCGATGAGGTGTAAACCACAGCCTGACAATGATCTGATGTAATGTGTTAGTAGTGTTTTGTAATGACTCTGTATGCTTGTCTTACTATTTGTCTGCTTTTTACATTGTTCTCTTTGTCTTTGGTGTTTGGTGAGCCTAAGACGAATTTCCACCCATGGTGGACAATAAAGATATGTTACATTATATTCTATTCAATTCTGTTTCAGAAACTGCTGATCTACTGAGATTTTCCACACACAACCATCTGTAGGGTTTACAGAGGATGGTCCGACAAAGACAAAATATCCAGTGAGCGGCAGTTCTCTGGGTGACAATGCCTTGTTGATGCCAGAGGTCAGAGGAGAATGGCCAGACTGGTTCAAGATGATAGAAAGGCAACAGTAACTCAAATAACCAGTGGTTACAACCAAGGTCTGCAGAAGACCATCTCTGAACCAACAACACATTGAACCTTGAAGCAGATGGGCTACAGCAGCAGAAGACCACACTGGGTGCTACTCCTGTCAGCTAAGAACAGGAAACTGAGGCTACAATTCACACAGGCTCACCAAAACTGGACAATAGAAGATTGGAAAAACGTTGCCTGGTCTGATGAGTCTCGAATTCTGCTGTGACATTCGGATGGTAGGGTCAGAATTTGTCTTTAACAACATGAAAGCATGGATCCATCCTGCCTTGTATCATTGTTTTTAATTTTAGGGATTAAAAAAAGGTTTTTGTGATAGTGTGTGAATTTGTGATTACCGACAGGAAGTACCCAGGTGCTTTAAAGGTGTGGATGTCTATCACTGGCTTCTACATGGCCCAGCGGGATCTGCACTGGCAGTGCCTGCCGGATGGATTTAACTCCTCCACCAGATGCTTTCTTGGCTCAGGGGTATTCCTAGGGTAGACACTCTCGAGGCGAGGGGTTTAAGCCTGTGTTACAAGACTATTTTTTTTTACCATGTTTTAGGATATATTACAGAACAGCTAATTCTCAAGGGCAATTTGGTGGTGATATTGTGCCTGGTGTGTTGGTACAGTTCATCATAATGATGCACAGTCTGGGAAAGTTATTTTCGAAAATGCATTCATTTCCTTATAATGTGGAGTAAAAAAGAAACCCTTGAGAACTTGATGATTAAAAAGTAAGAAATATAACAGACATCAGAAAAGGAAGGAAAAAATGTTTTTTATTTACATTTGGTGCGATAGTGACAAAATAACTGTTGCTGCTAAAAACAGGCACAGATAAATAACATATCATTAGACAGCTGATGTGGAGCAGTTACACTGAAGTGTAATTAAGATGACAACTGGGATGTCAGCATTTCAGGTTCAGGTTGTGCTACAAGCCATAGATCAGTAATGCAATGAGCAAATTCACACTTACACAAATGCCTTGATTATGGGCTATAATCAGCTAAAGATGTTCTTATGAAGTGTTACAGTACCATCACACTGTACAGTAAACTGTCATGTTGTTCATGTTGTTAAGAAAAAAAATGAAGAAAAACAGAAAAGAAACAGTAAGGGCATGGACTAGTTAAGAGTTTTACCAGACACTGAAACAGACAAATCTGTATTGATCCATAGTTATCTTGCAAATGAAAGTCAAGTAATCTGTGTATTGGCTTGGAAAAAGGATGCATTCTTCCAACAGGTGTAACATTGATTGAAATGCATAGAAATCCATGAAGTAGAGCAGAGCAGTGGCTCAAGGCAATGTTAATTATAATCATATTCCACACCATTTGCAGACTGACGACGGTTCTGCAGCTGCTAATAGGAATCAGTGTGGATAATACTGTTAAGACAGAGATAACCACATTCTGGAGAGAAGATGCAACTGATGTCATATTATTGTAAAGCACCAGTGGGCAGGTGATAATATTCCTGCTCACAAAGGGTGAACAGATGAGTTTGGGTGTGTAGACTTGCTTTAGCTAAATTCCACATGCTGGTTGTGCAGCCTTCAGATTTTCTGCACATTTATCTGAGTTGTCCCACTTAAAATGATACATTGGGGTAAGAAAGTTGAAGCCAACAATCACCTTTATACTTTCTTTTTAATCAACACATATTTTTTGTGATGCCAACAAGATTTTTCTGTTGTACATACAAACCTCAATTCTAGTTCAGACAATAAAATGAGTCATTCCCACAATTTTTGCTGCACAAACATGAAAATATAGTTGTTAGTTTTTTTTCCCCCCAACCAAGCATCCTGGTTAATCAATTACTTTTATTAAGACAGTCAGGTTATTCTTCTTTTTCTTCTTCTTCTTCTTTTCAGAATAGTTTATATGCAATGATACTTGAATGTAAAACCATTTTGCCCAGCTAAAGTTTCTAACAGCATTGCGTTAAAATGATCTATAAACACCAAAAACCATTCAAAAATTCAATTCATTCAAGTTTTTTTTAAATTTTTTTATTTTGCAATTCATAATTTAAATTGTTTTATTGATTATTTTAGTTTGTACTGAAATTGACAAATGCGAATATTTAGAATATTTCTGTTAATATTTATCTCATGTAACTGTATACAAAACAGTCTTTGTCCTATGCTTTTATCATACAAGGACCACTCCATGCAGGAATTATGAAATATATAGGCTAAAAGCCTACTGTTTGGCTGGAATTGATGCAGTGAATTGCAAAGTCTTTAAAATGACCTATTTTGTCTCAAACTGAACAAATATGTGCAACAATATTCTTACAGTGGCTACATTTACATGTATGCCAAGCTTCCGCCATTATTTTGAATATGACAATATTCTGAATTTAATGGGGGTCATTTAATTGCATTCACTCAAATATAGTCAAAAAGCCTAGTATCACAAATCACAGTTTGCCTCAGAGGGCTTTAGAGCACACGACATCACTCTGTCCTTTGGACCCTCACAGCGGATAAGGAACCACCCCCCCCCCCCAAAAAAAAAAAAAAACTTTAACGGGAAAAACACAACATCATTTCTGATCATGGGGCGTCGGTGGCTTAGTGGTAGAGCAGGCACCCCATGTACAAGGCTGTTGCCACAGCGGCCCAGGCTCGAATCCAGCTCGTGCCCCCCTCCTGCATGTCATCCCCCCTCTCTCTCTCTCTCCCCCCCCTTTCATACTTACCTGTCCTGTGCATTAAAGGCAAAAATGCCCCAAAAAATCTTAAAAAAAAAAAAAAAAAAAAGTCCTGATCAGACCATTTTCTGAATTTAGCATTTTCCGATCTAGACGCGTGGGATGAAGTGGTATTATTCAGATTTTAGAAGCATACTTGTGACATGTATACAGAGCATTAAGAATACGCATCTCAAATTGAGCTTTTATCGCGACACACAGCCTCATGTTGTCGTACACAAACCAACTCACCAACAGTTTGCAACATTCCTACTCGGAAGAGGAAACAGACCTACTTTTAAAAATTATGAAAAACTTGCATGTCAACAGGATTTTGGATCTGCGCAAATATCGCAACACCAACCTTTTCAAGGAGGTTGTTAAAGGAATGAAAGAGAGAGGCTGCTTATATTTTCATGTGATAAATAACATGTTAGGGCAACATAATATTAATAGAATTTTTTTTTTTCATTAGACATGTAAAAAACTTTTTCAGAATAAGTGTTAAAATTGGAATATTTTGTGCATGTAAACGTGATAGATACTCGCTGATAACGGGATAGCTACTAATAGCTACCAACAAAAGGTGGTTGACAGGCGATGGCTGACATGCTTCCTTTGTGCTGTAAATCAAGCCTCTGTACTTTGTGGCAGATACTATTGAATAGTGAAAGCAAGGCTTATAGAGATCCAATGCAAACTCTGATTATAGGCCTATTATGGGCATGTTGTTTTTTTTTCCATCATAGGCTTTGTGTTGAGTGTTTCAACCATGCAGTGTATAAGTGGGTGTGGTGATGTGTTTGGTGTGATGTATTTTTGACCAACTGAAACAGAGCTTGTGGCTGCTGTTGACGAGGCCAACTTGCCACTACATGCTGAACAGTCGCTGAACAGTCACCACTACTGGTGGCCATGGAAACTTTTTGTAGAAGCCTGAATGTGTATTTCAGTCCCATGGGATCCGCATTAAGTCTGTAAAGACGACTTACTAGTGTTACAAAGGCAGTGGCAGCACTGGCAAATACAGACCTCAGATAAACCTCATTGTTCACACTAAAGTCAAAGATTTACTGCATGGACTGAGATGCATGAGCAACAACAGCTGGATGAGGTTCATGAATTAGTGATTTATGTTTTAACAATTGATTTCGGGGAGCAATTTGTCTTAAAAGAACACAGACAGCCATTGTATATGCAAGGCAAGAGGCAAGATCTTTCTAAACTTGCTGCATTGGTCTGTTGGGGAAAATGTGCAGAACTTGCAAATCCAATTCATACAAGCCACAGGACAGGTTGTTCCACAGTGTTCCGTGGAGCCTCCAGCTCTGCAGAAAAAGAAAGTCAGATTGACACCTCCACACTTTGAGTTCTGTGTGAACATGCAGTGCATTGGCTGATAAATATGTTTTCAAATGGTGTGAATTGCCCTCAAGTGGTGATGCAAATATGGAATATTGGCTTGAGTGGTAAAACCCATTGTCTGGTATCTGTTACTACCTTGGCATAACATTCAACGGGCTGTAATCAGAGTTAGCGAGCAAAAACATTATGCACAAAATCAGGCCTTTCAAACACAGACCACAGGAGTTGCAATCTAATGTTGTTAATAGCCCTTCATGAAAAATACTGAAAAATTGAGTGAGTAAAAACATAAAATAAATGTCCTGTCACACCAGGGCTGTGTGAGTGACTGTGCCAATATTTTATCAGGACTATATTTTACTCAGTATTTCAGTGGAAAGTCAGAAAGAACCTCAAGGTTCACCTCTAACTTGAAAAAAAGGAACCTAATTTACTGTAGTCAACATTTTCTGGGATGGTAGCTCCTGGCAAATTGCTTGTGAATCACATCTGACATTTTGAACAAATATGTCAAATGTAAAATTAATCTAATTAATATTTACAGCTCTCAGTCTAAACCTCGGCTGCTGAGCTAATCTTACAGTTTGACAAACATGCTTGTGCTCAGGCTTGAATGCTTCAGAGGCCCTGAGTCAGAATTGTAAAGACAAAGAGCTAAGAAATAATGTTCAAAACAGTTTCCACTGCTGTATACTATCTGCTAGCATTAGCTCTTGATCAGTATTGAACTGCTTCCTAACTGTTAAACAACCATATCACAATCCACTCGTTATCTTACTATATCTTACTATATAATGACAAAAACTCTGTCTGTGTGTCTGTGGGTGTGTGTGTGTGTCTATTCCACGCTTTTCTCCTCACTGACTTGGTCAATCCATGTGAAATTTGGCACAGTGGTAGAGGGTCATGGGAGGATGCGAATTACGCAATATTACATCAATTGGCCAAAGGGGGGCGCTAAAGCAACCGATTGAAATTGCAGACTTTGAATGGGCATATCTCATGCCCCGTATGTCGTAGAGACATGAAACTTTGCACAGAGATGCCTCTCCTCATGAGGAACAAATTTGCCACAAAACCCCATAACTTCCTGTTATATAGATTTTCCACCATTTTGAATTTTTTGAAAAACACTTAAAGTCGATCTCTTCCTAGGAAGTTTGACTGATCTGCATGAAACTCAGTGAACATGATCTAGGGACCAATATCTAAAGTTTCCTCTTGGCAAAAGTTGGAAAACTTACTAAAACTGAGCTTCTATAAGGCAATGAATATTGCGGAGGGCGTGGCTCATCACATAAAGGTGTATAACATCTCAAGGGTTTCACCGATCACCATGCAACTTTGTAGGCATATGGCCACACATAATCTGAGGGGACCCCTCCATTATTGACCCCGTCAAACAAAATAGGGGCGCTAGAGAGCTAATTTCTTATCTAGGCCTAACCACCATATCGATTTTTACTAAACTTGGTAGATATGTAGAACAGGATGCCTCAAGGTGACTGGAGAAATTTAACTCTAATTGACAACTGGGTGGCGCTATAACAATGGAAAAATGCTTAAAAATGGCTAAAATGCGACCAATCGCTGTGGCTCCACTTGTGGCCGAATGTTGTTGTTTGTTTCTAATTTTTGGTATGACTAAGTCATGGTATGGTATGCTGTACTCAATGGGTATGGACTAGTAGTTATTAAGAACTGGACATGAATTGTTTACCTCAAACCCATCCAACACTTACATTCCAGGCTGAGAAAAGGATGAGTGCAGTCAACTCCAAGGGGTAGTTTGGATCTTTAGAAAAGGGGCTGTATGAGGTACATATCACCATAGTCATTGTTTTACATACAGTAGATGTCAGTCAGCACACCCCAGTTTGGAGAAGCAGGCAGATGTTCCAACATGGAGGCTAAGCAATGTACTGATGTGGATGGTTTCAGCAGCAAAACATATTTTAACAAAATTCCAACATATATATTTTCACGGCTTGACGTCTGACATTAATTTCCAATGGAAATGGAAGCTATTAAATCACTCTGCAAAGCCAGGCTACATCTAGAAAAACAGTGATTTAACATCGCTAAGCACACAAGCTGCTGGTCTACCGCTGCCTTGATTGTTTAGTTAGTTTTGTGTTATTGTGTGACTTTGGCATTTTGAACGGATTACTCTGAATTCACCAGCTTCACATAACAACACAAACAAACAAACAGAGTAAGGCAGCAGTTGACCAGCAGCTTCCTTGTTCAGTGAGCTAGAATTACAGTTTTTCTCAATGAAGTCTGGTGGCTTTAACAAAAGCATAAATTGAGAACTGAAGCTGTTTATGGCTTCCCCATTGGAATTCTCAATATGGCAAACACAAGTGATATCAACTGCTTTAAGCAGCTAAATAATGTTTAATGTTTAATGTTTTAAATAATGATCTAATGTTAGTTTACCTTTTAACCCCCTGATGAACTTTGACTACCACTTTGATGGTAGACAAGCATGGTATTTGTTTGTTCTTACTGGGAACTGGTGATCCAAAACTATCTTGCAGCACATGGTACTCTAGGTGGTGGAGGCTCTTGTAAGCTATGGGGTTGCTTTTGCATTTTTGCAGGGGCCACACATACACACTTGACTCCACTAAGAAATCTATGTTGCTTGGACTACTTTGGTAGAACTTCTTTTTTTCTTTTCTTCAGTCAGCGTTCTGACAGCTGCTGCATTTGAAGATATTTCATGATTTTCAGTCAGCCCAAGTCACAGTTCAGGTTGTTCTTTTGAACCATATCTACTGTACAAGTGCAGACCAGAATGAAAAGACTGCATATCAAAAGCTTTGACATATACAAAAGATGCACTTTGCACCACTGTGGACTTTTTTTCTCTCCTTCACTATCCTTGTTGTTTACATTTATCTATCTGTATATCCTTTTTTATTTGTGTCAGCTAGATGTCTTCATTGTGCAGATCCTGCAGTGGAAATTCACCACAATGCGAGACAGCAGCATCACAATATGAATACCATATTTGACCACAGCCACGTCTGTGTTTGTTTTTGTAATTATAGAGCAACATGACTAATAATTTATTGCACTTGACTTTTTTGGCCACATCTGTGGTATAAAATTTTGGAGAATTATTACTTGGCTAGATTTTGAAATGGGATAGATTAAGATTTTAATTAAATGTTGTATCTAAATGATCCAACTTTTTGCATCTGCCTGCACTAGAGACATTCTAGTGTAGAAAACACCTGCCAGTATTGGCCAGTCACCATCTTTTGTCACAGTTTCAAGTGATGCCGTAGAAAGTAGGTGATTGTTGTTGCTTAACTTGAACATCGCTTTAATTCCCAGGTGCTGGACAGAATACAAAGCATAGAACAAAGGTAGAGCCCATCCACCTGAAGTCAGTGTATGAGTTTGTCATCAACTCTTTGGAGTTTTTTTTAAGTTGTCGGTCTTCTTTACTGTTTTACAGTTCACGAGACAATTACAAAAATTTAAGAGCCTTAATTTGCCATGTGGGCGGCACGGTGGTGTGGTGGTTAGCACTCTCGCCTCACAGCAAGAGGGTTGCCGGTTCGATCCCGGGCGTGGGAGCCCTTCTGTGCGGAGTTTGCATGTTCTCCTCGTGTCAGCGTGGGTTCTCTCCGGGCACTCCGGCTTCCTCCCACAGTCCAAAGACATGCAGATTGGGGACTAGGTTAATTGGTAACTCTAAATTGTCCGTAGGTGTGAATGTGAGCGTGAATGGTTGTTTGTCTCTATGTGTCAGCCCTGTGATAGTCTGGCGACCTGTCCAGGATGTACCCTGCTTCTCGCCCAATGTCAGCTGGGATAGGCTCCAGCCCCCCCGCGACCCTCAAGAGGATGAAGCGGTTAGAAGATGAATGAATGAATGAATTTGCCATGCCCCACCCCTTCTTGGTTCTAACGTTAGCTTGAATCTGATGCGCACGATCGCGGCAGCAGGCTACTCTGTATTACAAGTGTATTTATTGTGCATACTGGTGGCCAGCACAGAGTCGCCGCGTTTTAGTCTTGTACACATTCAACTGTCTGTTTCGTTTTTGCATGTATTTCCCACTCCAAACTGACCACACACACACCATCTAAATGTGAAGCAGATTTTCTCTTCTGTGCATTGGAGGCTCTATCTCCGCAACGGATAGGTCGATTTGAGTGATTGACACCTCGTTTGATTCATTAGAGCCAAAAGAATGACGCTATATCTACCAAAATGATATTGACAGTACTGTAAGCCAATCAGAGTCAGCAGAATGCCGTTGTGGGGGAGGTGCCAGTTTTTCCCCCGGAATCTAAAGCCTGTCATGTTCGCCTGGATTCATTTGAACGTCTGTCTACCAGGAATGTGTACCGGCAGAATGAGCTTTTTACGGCAAAAACAACAAGGTAAGAGAATTATTACAAATATATTTTGGCAAAAAGATTTCTGTTGTTGTTCTTAGGCCTCTAGCTCTCTGATGGTTTGGTTTAGCGTGCTTTGGCGAATATGTGTGGAAACAGGGGAGTCTCAGCTTTCATTTGAGATGAATGGCATGTGTTTTGCATAAAGGCCCAAACATACTCGGACGGAACGTACGTGGAGTGGACTCCGTGGAGGTCCGCCCGGACTAAAAGCGGATGTCCGCAAGCCCTGTGTGCGCAAAGCTCAGATTTTACAACCGCGCGGACTCCACTTCGCGCACCAGTGATTGCTCGGGATGTATTTTTCACATCGCAGGGATTTTTCACGGACATTTTTACAGGAAACTACAACGCATAAGTGCGCTCGACTATGGAAGCTCAAATGACTGCGGACATTCCTCGCGGAGTCCACTCCGCTTATAGTACGCCCGACTCTGTGGGGGCCTTAACATGGCGTCGAGGTAGACCCCGAAATATGCCGAGTGGGTCGGCACATCGGTGCTGTATGGTGTTTGATTTGTTGTTTTTATTTAGTTGTTGTTTGAGCTGTGTTTGGGGCATGTAAAAAGGTTACAACCTTGTAGCCCAGGTTCTGCTGTTTAATTTGATTTGGGGCATCACTATATACCGCGTAATTACTGCGCTGTTTCACTCAGTGTTTGCAAAGTCATTCTCAAAGCCCATTTGGGGGACTTTCGGGTTTTTAACCAACAATTTGAGCAGCCCAATAGAAGACGAGTGCTCATTTTTTGACAAAATTCTTTGTCAGAATACGTTAAAGTCACGTGTTTAAAAGGGAGTTATTCAAAATTTTCCCGAGGGACAAACCCCCTGACCCCCAGGTAACAAATGGTTACCACTTCAGGGCTAAAGCCCCTGATGTTTTCAACTCATAGCAACACCTCTGAGAAGGAATAAAAACAATGAACCTTGATTTAACCATATGGGCTTTGGAATTTTTGATCTGTAGCCCAAAGTCCAAATATGAGTTTGTTTGGAACCTCTTAATTCATTTTTGCCAGTTGAATTTGAAAATAATATTTCAGCATAAAGTTGCACAACAGCTGCAGCCATCTTGTCTTTGATTTTCTAATTTCCTCAAAGATGCTCGCCCTTACAAAGCTAAGTTTATGCTTGCCATTGTGTCCCAAGTGAGACAGTGTGTGAGCTAAAAATGACATCATTAAGATTATGTGAAAAGTGCAAAAAGTCGGCCATTGTCTGAAACCCACCCCATACTGCATCAACAGTTGTGACTGGCCGAAACCAAGCCAGGTAAGCCAGAAATCTTGAGGGGTAAAGAACGTATCTGCCAGAGTAAGAAAAAACATGGGTTGGCAGATTTGTCGAAATAATATGTGCTCTCTGTTTAAAATTAGCTGTATCCTTCACTATGCTGCCTCCTTACACAGGACAACTGAACATCAGGGGCAGTATTCACAAAGCTTCCTAGCATTAAGGGCCGCTGAAGTGACAAAATTCTAAGAAAATTCTTAGAATTGTGACATTTTCTTAGAATTTCCTTCCCAAAGTTAAGACTAGGTCCTCGTAAAGACAAAAGCTATTCACAGAGCATCTTAGACCTTAAAAGAGCTCCTTAGGTGAAAAACTGTTAGTAGCAGAGAGGAGGATTTTTAAGAGGCTTAAGAGTTTCTCAAGCAGAGGAGATAATGGTGGAAACACATAGAGGTCAGAGAAATATTCTCCAAACACTGAATGACAGTGAGTAAATTAAATACTACAGATTTGATCGTGTAGGGAGAGTATGTGCGGTTGATCTCATTCGAGATATGGACACATTTCCCACCCAATGAAATAACACTGTAATGCCAGAAATAAAATAATCGCAATACTAAGATATTTGGAAAAGTGGGAAAATGCAACAGTGCGCCAGTGATGACTTGTGTCTGTCTCAACCGTCCAACAGCAGAGTGATCACACTAACAATGACAACACTTGTTAGCCACAGTCAGAAGTTCATTTCATTTCCTCTAGATGTCCACACTCGGCAGGCTCACAAAGGGTGTGTCTGTGACAACCAATCACACCTGTTAAAAGAATGCAACATACCTAGCGACGGAGTCAACCACACCTCCTCACTAAGGTAAAAGTTTCTGTCCTATCCTCACTCAGAGTTGCCCTGAGATCTTTCCTAAATCACTCCTTAGCTCAGACTCCTTACTAAAAAATTTTAGACTAACAAAGCTCTGTGAGAGTGTTCTCAGAATGTTTGTGAATACGGCCCCAGGCTTTCATATTTGTTGAGTTTAGCTCTACAATTTCTGTAATGTGTGAGGTCAGTAAATCTTACAATTATTCTCATGTCACGGAATAATCAGTTTATTTCCATGATTCTAATAAATATTGATATCTGTGGCCATCATACAGCAGCTGGAACAATATGAGCATCTTCAAATTGAGAATGGATATTTTTATGCACATGGCACAGCACTGGTAACTTTATTAATTATTTTCAATTATTAATTATACCATCTGGGCGTCAGGATTGGCCACAATCTAATGGTACATTACATTCTGTACTTTCCTTCATATCAGACGGATCATCTGTAACAGGGATTTTAAGTTCATCCAGCTGCAGCTGAGTTACTTTCAGATTGTTAGAAAGCCATGTGCTGTTTTCAAGACAAACTTGACCCACTTGTGTCCATTGTAGGTTTATACTCCAACAGGTTGCTTGGAGGCTTTTGTGTAACACGCCTACGATGAACTGAAAACTTCACCAGTGTTAAGTAATGTTCAGTTGTAAAAAAAAAAAAAAAAAAAAAAAGGTTAAAGACAATGAATGGATCAGCAATCAATAGTTGCCTCCTTTTTTTTGTAACATAAACACTGTCCTGGGTGCTGATCCTGGGGGGTCACTCTGATCAGTAAGGTTCTTGGTATTACTCATGGAAGATGCAGTCTTGAAAAAAAGAAAATCAATATTATAGAAGGATGTGTGGTGATAGGTAACTGGAGTCTTGTGCTGTTTCAAGGCTCTACCCTGATGCTGTTACCGTGGTCATCTTTGTGCTGATGTCAGACTACAGCTCTGTTGCTCATGTGCTCTTTTGAATTTGTGCCTATCAAATGGACTAAGACACACTAATGCATCTCATTAAGACATATGCATTCATATTACCTCTTTATATGCTTTCTGTAACTGTGCCCTATTCAAAGTCTCAAAGAATACTTTAGCTGTGTGATGCAGGCATCATGTAGTTGGTTTGTAAGGTTCTTTCAGACATCTGATGTCATATTCTATCAGGCTACAATGGAACCTAGTGTAATTCATATCTTGTCTTTATCATTTGAATACTGGATGTGGGTGTCTGTGCCTGCTTTACTCACAGTGTAACTGTTCATGTGTGCATAAAAGCCAACTCAGCTGTGTGTAAAAGAGTTTACCGGTTAATAGAGCGCACGCTGCACACAGCTTCTTTCTTCATGGCAGCAAACACTGAACTTTGATATATTGTATTTACATAATTTCTGATATGTAACTGTATGCTCTTTTGGAACAGCTGTCTCCAACAGTGCTGGGCACGCAGCCCAGCATCATGGAATTGCTTTTAATTTAAGGGACAGTCAGATATCTGATGTCATATCAGGCTACAACATCATCTAATCTAATATATTGTTATTTTCAGCCTATTATTTGTGACTCAGGGTGCACTGGAAAATATTGCAGTGCTCAAGCCCTTCAGCAGCCACAGAGCCGGAGCCTGTGCCCTGTTCACTCATTCAATGGCTGTAATAACTGTTTATTTAGAAGCTACATGAAGGTGATTTGTAATGTGGAGAGGTCTGAATGTGTACGCACCTCCGCCAACTGAAGCCACACAAATCGCGGCTTTGTCTCGGAGCATGAATGTGGTAAAAAGCCTGATGTACGGATGTTGTCCTGTGTGTGGGGACAGCCTTGTTAACGATGTAGCTCTTGTATATTAAGGGGGTGGTGTTGCGGCTTTGTCTGGACAGCGAGACAGAGCTTGAAAGTGTCTGTCTTACGTCAAAAACAATATGCTATTAAATAGAGAGCATGAAATAGTAAATCAAGACCACGGATTACTAATTCAAGAGCACGAATTAGTATTTCGAGAGCACTAATTATTTTTTTTCTTTCCCTCCTGGGCTGAGTACCATGCAGACTGGCCATACAAGAGAACTCTTTTGAATAATTCAGTGTGGACCTTCGTGGACCTTTGGGGAAGAGAGAAAAGACAATCCATGTGACTGTCGAGTGACCTGCCAGCAATCCCTTCTTTTTTCTTTTTTTCCAGATACTTTAGTGCAATGATTAATAAGGGAGCAGAACCAGGCTTTCCATATGTATATCTGAGTACACTGATGAATAAATCAACAACTGGACTACGCCGGTAATCAACCCCTTAGGATTCATATATTACATAATATAATCAGATGCTAACAGTAAACCTCCATCATCATGTTACATAATACATCATCAAAAATCCATAATTGCAAAACAAGTGAGCTAAAATTGACATGGATGTGGAATCATCTAAATCAGTAGAAACTCTGATGTTCCATCGAGGCTCATGAATAAAACGTAGGCTGAGTCCACTGTTTCAGTCACAAGGGTTCACTCATGAGAGGCAGGTTGAAGGTAAAAGTAATTGTTGGTCTCAGTGGCATATATTGAGTACCACTGACATGCAGTAGACAGACTGTTAGTGATTATCTGTGTGTATATAAAATGCATTACTTTGCATGTGACACATTGGACCTCATGCAGGCAACTATGTATAAACCGTTTTTCTCTTATTGTTGTTCTTGTTCACCAGTTCTTCAATTCCAAATCTCCTTTTAGGTAAGAGGACATTTTCCGAGTGGTCGAAAGCATTCTTACCAAGATGAGAGGAAAACATTTTAAATTTGAGGAACATAGAAAAATGCATAAATAACATGAATTCAAATTTAGATTCTGGGTTTTAGAGTAAATCTAAAATTTGGATTATTACATGTTTGGCTTAAGAAATACTACTGGTCCACTGATCCAGATTACAGTAAATTACAGTAATTGATCCTTTGCTAAGTTCCGTCCCCATAACGTAGCATCAGGACCAGGGTCCAACAACAACACAGCTGTGCTCCATTGACTCCAATGCAATCGCTTCAGATTTCCTTCATTTTCAGGCTGGTGTTGTGGATTTGGAGCTAAATATTGTGCCTGGGGCATGTCGTGTATTAATAATACTTGTTACCTGGAGAGGTTGGAAAAAGATATACGTTTCTTCCCTGTTCCAAAACCAAAACCAAACCCTGAAAAGTGTAGGGTTAGCTAGCTAGCTACTGAAGATATAGCCTACTGAGTGTATACACGTGCTGCTTTTGCTTTTTAATTATTAGAACATTAAAAAAAAGACTGACCCTGCTGTACAGGAACCAGTGAAGGGAAGCAGGGAAACTACTGATATTCAACCAGCTGTAGGTCATATCATTGTGTGCAGATGAACATTGTTTGACTTCCCCCGGAGATCCCTGCCCGTCCAGTGGCGGAGGTCTAGGTGCTGGCAGCAGCACAGGGGTGAAACCAAACACTGTTCATCTGCGCACACTGCGATGCCACACAGCTGGTTCAATATGGGCAAAGTTTCTCTTTATATTCATTGTCTTCTGTGGCGATCAGCAGTGATCTGGTGGTTCACTTTTACACTGTGATCTGTAGCCTATATATGTCAGTTTGACATCCTGGATATATCCTTCAAACACAGACTGTAGACCGCTCTGTCTGCTTCTCTCTGGAATCACTATTTAATTTTTCCAAAAATATGATAATATTTCTCCAGGGAGTGCTGTTAGTTACAGTGCAGGCTCCATGCTTACTCAGACAGCTTGTGAGCCCATCACAAAGAGGCGGGGCTTAGCAAAGATCAGTTGGGACAGCATAGTTACTGACATTATAGTAATGCCAGTGTTGGGAATAGAATGATTTTATGTGTTTTACTATAAGTTGTGTTTCACTATATAAGTTTTAGATGTGTGAACAATGAGAATACTGAGAAGATTTCAGCTGATCTGAATGTGTTTGCTTTGCAGAAGTGGAGAAGTACAGGAGAGGAAGAGACATGAAGTCTGAGGAGCACATACCGCAATGCTTAGATAATTAGTTTCATATATGGTAAGAAGAATAGAAAGTGATGTACAGATAGTAAGGTACAGCACGTGTAGGGAGTTGTGTTGTTCTCTTGTCTTTCAAAACAGGAACCACGCCCCCACCGCCAGCGGGAAGGAGTCAGATTAACACGAGGCAGGGGCGTGGTGTGGTGAAGGAGGAAGTGGAACTGCCAATGAGAAGAGGACAACGCCTTGCGTGCACAATGACACTCTGTTACGCTCAAATATACTGGGTCAGGGGAAGGACAGGAGGTCAGACTTCGTGAACTGACACACCTTTGTTGTTCGTCAGGGACGTGAAGTTGAGACCCAGAGCTCTGTAATTTTATTCCTTTACTGCTTAATAAACTACATTAACTGAGACCGAATATCTTCTCCTATTGCTTCATTAAAGAACACGCAGGACTGAGCTCACACATAGCACACTGGAGAGTAGGATGAGACTCTTAGTCCAACACCAGTAACTATGCATCCTTATGCTGACCAGTGGTGGGATGTAGCTAAGTACATTTACGCAAGTACTATACTGAAGTACAAATTTGAGGAACCTCTCTTTTCTCTGAAATCACTTTTGATTTATTCCCAAGTAAATAATATTATCCTCATCGTCTTTCTCTTGACTGCTTGCCATCTGTCAGACTTTCAAAATAAAAGCTAAAGATGACGATATAGATCGATGTTTTCACTTTCCATCGATGATATTGGATCATTGACCATTGAATTGATATATCAGTCCAGATCATTTATCTGATTGTTCATACGTACTTTTAACTGAGTAACTTTTTCAATGCAGGACTTCTATGAGTAACAGAGTATTTTTTAAAATTTGGTGCTTTTATTCAAGAAAATCCGAATACTTTCTCCACTGCTGCTGACAGCACTAACAGCATCACAAATGTGTCCTGTGCTGGGTTTTTGATTTTCTTTTAACACCAGACCTGACGGAAAATCACATTTATTTAGTAATTTCATTTACTTTGTCAAAGTTTTTTTAACAGAATGTTAATATCATGACTGCACAAGGTCTTCTTTTTCTTACAGCCTTTTCTAATTGGCAGATCTCCAATTCTCGGGCATGTGCCAGAGTATTTTTTGCACAGGGCACAACACCTGCCCTTATATAGTGTTTAAGGGGTGTGCTAAGAGGTTACTTATGATCAAGTGGGATTCATCGTTCAGCACACCCGGGTAAGAGCAGATTTGCATGGTTAAGAATGTTTGGTGCTTCTGAAGATGACCTGTCTTATTTTCTGCTTTTAAATAGAAAATTAAGAAAAAAATACAAAATGAATTTAAGAAAATGTTGCTGCATAAGGCCCATTTTTACTTGAAAATAACCCAGTTTAATATCAAAAATGGTTGTCAGTCAGTCTTCAAGGACGGATCATTTAAGCTTTGTCTTTATAACTTGGTTTCTGACTTGATGTGGGTACTATATGTGTTGCCAGTCCTGCTGATCCCGCTGACACTTACAGCTCTATTCAACATTCAGCCCATTGTTTAGTTTAACAATTGCCAAACTTGGCATTGTTTAATACGGAGTCAGTTGTTCAAAACCAGAACTGCAGTTGATGTTGAAAATGAGAAATGAAATAGATGCTTTTTCTTTGTTTCTTGCTGCTATATTTTATTTAATTATTTATTTTCCTGGACATCCACTGAATTACATTTGGTGTAACTGAAGGTGAAATTGTGTTTGAGAAATACAATACATATAAAATTGTTTAACTGCCCTGAAATGTCTTGCTTTGCATCCATTTTGTTCACCATCCAAATATGTTTGTCTCTCACTGGCCAACAACCTACAATTACCAGTCTGTCACAAGCAGCAGAGCACACAATACGTCTTTTTTTTCCTTATAATTTGCTACAAACTAAACAAATCAGTGCTTTGTTTGGGGGCACAGAGCAACTGGGGCCATATTGTTTCAAACAGCATGACAGTTTGTTTCCTTGTCATTGCAGTTGTTGTAAAGGGTCACAGGAAGTCACATTTGAAGACTGTGACACAAATGAAATCTTTTTTTCCCCTCAGCTCTTTACATAAATGTTAGAATTTTAGACCTTCTGACAGTGTGATAGCATAAAAAAAACAGTCAAAATATTTGAGTGAATAGAGTGATGGGAAAAAAAGGGAACTATTTGAAGGCATTGTCTCGGAACTTAAAACCCACTCACTCCTTAATCCACATTTGCAGTGGCAGCTCCCAACAATGTTTTAACAAGCACAGTGGGATATTAAAAGTATCTGTTGGTTGTTTCTGATTAACTGCCACTGAACTCTGACTGTAATCCCATAAGCTCAGCCTCACAGCATACAGACTTTGAACAAGCCTACTGATGGGAGGAATTGCAGAGGAGTTGTTCTTCTAACTAGTTCTTCTAATCCATCATATACGGCTTATCACACATAACCTTGAATGGAAAAAATCCTTTGGATGGCCTGATTGTCCAGATGACCGTACCATACCCAAAAGGGTCTCTGCAACAGACGTGTTCATCCACCCCAATGTGTCCATTAAACATTTTTGTGGTTTGGTGCACCTTCCCTTTTCCGCGCACAGAAGAATGCAGCAGTTCAGCAAAGTGACCAAATCTGAGTGCATTCATTAACCCTATGCAAAGAGAAAACTGTCTAACAGAGGCTGCTCAAAGAATAAAGCCTCTTGTATGATATATAAATCCCATCATTTTGCTGACATTGAGCTTTAATGTATCTGAAGTGGCGTTAATGCATCTACATACGTTAAAATATCTGCCGCTCTATTGACCTCTATGTGAAAATGCATTGAATCCAGGTTACCACTGGTGGCAGATGGATATTACCCCTTTGCCCTCATTAATATGTATTTTTGAATATGGCACTTTTAAGGTGCAAAAATGGGGGAGGGGATTATTCAAATTCAAACTCTGACCTATTTTCTAAACCTGACAGCACATTTACACCGTGCGTTTTTGCACTGCTTTTATTGGTAAAGTGAAGCAGGTGACTACAGACATCATTATTCCATCTGAGAACCTTTTATTCCAGATCCCAGAGAGTTATGTGATGTCAAAATGATATTGATACATTTCATGTTTTCAATATATAAAAGAAGAAAAAGATGAAATAGGACCACAAGCCACACTTTATCTCCTCCAATAATGGACAAGACAGACTCGGGAAAGTACAAAGTCTTCTTCTTTTTCAGTAAACAAAAGGGACCAGAGTTATACAAGAAATGAGCTGGTATACAACCTGGTGAAGCTTGTGCAGCACACATTTTGACCTCTTCCAAAAAACTGTTAAAGTTTTATATGAACCCTGATTAGCAAACAAGGCAAACACAAAATTGCGTCTAATAATAATTATTGTGCAGACCCTGGGGCTAAAACGAAATCGAAGTAACAGGCAATTTTAAATAAATCATTTTAACATTTGAGTTTGGTAAATTATGCAGTATAGTCTTTTGCACTTTGTTTTTGTGTATTTTGTCATTATAAATCAAAATCATCACCTTTTAGAAGCATTTTTTTGTTTAACATAAAAATAACAAAGGAATTCATATTTGTATATATATATATGTATGACCCCAACAAAATATCACTATTTACATTATTAATGCCAAAGCAGTGCTATAGATTCAACTCCTATCATATGAGGCTGCAATGCCTTGGTTTGACCCTCAGGTAGATTCCCCCGAGAGGAAAGAAAAATGACAGTCATCAATCATCCTGAGTCAGTCCAGGTTGATTGGCATATCTATCCTCATTTAAGCTGTCTGTACCCATTAGTGAGTGGAATTATATGGGGGCCCTAATGTGTTTACAGGTGATTATTCTATTTTCTCTGCTATTAAGCTGCTTATGGGTTAAATTTGACTTTTTTTCATCAGCTGTCAATATGGCTTAACAGCAAAGGCCATTAAGTGTTATATTCAAGTCAAGACTAATTAATTAAAGGAACAGTGTGCTGACTCTCCATATATCAGCCTTCACTAATGGTTATTGAAGAAAAGTGCCATTGTCACAGAGGTGAGCTGTGAGTAGTTCCTAAACTTACCTGCCAGTGATATCATCAGAGAGGATATGAAACTAATGGAAACTAAAGCACTTCTTTTCCTGGGCTCTCGACACGGTCTCAAGAGGCAGCGGAGAGGATGCAGTGGGAGGGATTCCAATTTCGACCAGCGAGAGATGCTGCAAAGTCTCCTTCAGTGTTATCCAAAATTTTAGGGAGTGAAGTTGGAGTAAATTCAGCATTGTATGTACCATAACAATACACAATAATTGAACAGTGGCCACTTTCTGGAAAAGATAAGTTGATGCTTCATCATAAGCACTTCAGATTCAGTTTATTAGCAATACAATTAAAACACAAGTAAATCACAAGACAAAATGGAGATATGTTAAATGAGACACACTGATAAGCCTGAGAATAGGGAGAAATACTAAGCAGATAGAATTTGAAATATACAGTGTGTCTGCGAACATGTCAGCCCAATCATCAGATGAAAACATGGATATGTTACATTTGTACATTTCAAATATATTATAGTCAATCTGTCACTGGAAGGTGGAGGAGATGGCAGATGGTATGACATCTAGAAAAGATAGCTGCCAAGCCGCAGACTGTTCAAGACCAAAAACGCTGTTTGTTTTTTGAGGGTCGGTGGCCACTTCTGCAGCAGCTTTTTGTGCCACTAAACATGGATGATTTTTAGCAACCTGACACTGCCTACCAGCAACTTTGCGCTACCAAATGTTGGTATTTTAAGCCAAAACGTGAGCTTTTCTTACCAAGACCAAATGGTTTTATGCCTAAACATAAGCACACACACACATTAACCACAGCATTTTTAGAAACATAGAGTTAAATATATCTGTTAAGGCCCAGACACACCAAACTGACTTCAGAGAACTAGTGGCAACGAAAGCCGACTGTTGCCCTGCCTCACATCACCTGTGTCTTAGCCAAAAATTTGCACATGAATACACCACAAAGACTACAGCTGACAGTCAACCAGCACATACATCCTGTGCCTGCATGAGAGGAAATAACTCTCCAGACCTGCAGACAGCAGTAGTCTGTATTCATCATTAAAAAAAGGAAACTAGAAAACTTTATTGACACCAGTTAGCCAGTTAGCACATTAACAACACAATCCAGTGTTGAAAGATAAGAGCATATTTACAGTGCGCTAGTGAGCAATAACACAAACCATCATGAAACATTTCTGCTGAAGAGCTCAGCGGCTAAAGGAAAATAAATTTACCATATGTAACAAGTTTGTTGTGGTCTCACTCCCTCTTGACTTTAGTTTTGTTTACTTTCCTCACCTCCATTTCTCTTCTTGTGCACTGAGCTGAACGGCCAGTCAGAGTGACTTTATACACTAACGGGCTCCGGCATAGCCGACGCTGATTCAACATGCTGAATCAAAAAAAGCTGACAGAGGCTGACCAAGGGCAATGATGCAGGGAACACTGCAGGGACTGGGGCAACAGACGCTCGCCGACAGCCTGACATTGACTGACGGCCAACTGTCAGCTTGTGTGTCAGGGCCTCAACATAAAAACATACAGATGTGACATATCCATGGTTTGCAGAAACACACAGTGCCAACAATCTGGCAATTAGGTTGACATCTAGATTTAAAAAAGTGTATGTGTTATACAGTAACATTAACAACCTGCAAAATGCCTAACCAAAGACACTTAGAACTAACGGCCCTAACCCTAAATGGTCACAACATTTATTCCATCAGTCTAGACATTGGTCAGGTAAGTGATATACTATAAATAGAGACATATGCTGGCTGGAAATAACGGTGCAATTTAAACGGATTTCAAAATAGAGTAACTAATTTAGAAGTCCCCAGCCGTTAAGGGTATTCAGGCTTTAACAAACTGTATTTGTAACTGCTGCCTTAAGGTCTTTGAAAGCAGACACACATAATGACATTTTTATAGTGTTTTTAATCTTATCCCATTCTTTTGGACCTCTGCAAAACACACGGAAACTGGCACATTTAAGCTTATGCTTTTTTTTTGCTGTTGTTTTATGCTTCAGAAGATGCTTTTTCCTGGTCTTAAATGCATGCAAGGGAATGTAAATTGGAATAAGGTCACAATGTCTGTCAATGAGCATATACACAACACTATTCATACAGCATTGTGAAAAATATTACATTCAGTAAGCTGTGGCTTTGAAAAAGAAGGTCAGTGGGAACATTTACCTTGGACTATGATATAACAAATATAACTTTATTCTATGAAATCATTAATTTCACAAGATAATCAGAAAAAAATATTGCACCAAATAACGTTACTGTGATTTATATGAGGCAAAAATAAAGAGCTGTATAAGATTAAAAGAGCTATACAGAAGATGGAAGAAAAGCCTAAACTTGGGAAACAAGCCAACACATTTGGGCTGGTTTTTGGTAAGTTCATCAATACTAGTCCATACCCATTGAGTGCACAGTTGCCCACGTACAGTTTCACATGGTGTGTGTTTGGGATACAGGTCATAGGAAATTGCAGATTAAATAGTCAACTGAACCCATTAAGAAGAGCAAAGTATTCAGACAGAGCTTTTGTGAATTTGATAGTTGCTTTATTGAAAGTACAGTAGTACCATTGCCAATAGTGGGATAGTTAGTGGGCTAAAATTGTACATTAGTAGTTGAGGTAGCACATTGAAAGGAAGATAGTTAAAGTCACTGCCTTATAGAAGCTCAGTTTTAGTAAGTTTTCCAACTTTTGCCAAGAGGAAACTTTAGATATTGGTCCCTAGATCATGTTCACTGAGTTTCATGCAGATCTGTCAAACTTCCTAGGAAGAGATCGATTTTAAGTGTTTTTCAAAAAATTCAAAATGGCGGAAAATTTATGTATCCGGAAGTTATGGGTTCTTGAGGCAAATTTATTCCTCATGAGGAGAGGCATCTCTGTGCAAAGTTTCATGTCTCTACGACATTCAAAGTTTGCAATTTCAGTTTGGCCAATTGATGTAATATTACTTCATTCGCATCCTCCCATTTTCATCATTGTAGTAAGATAGTAAGATGTTTAAAATGTTTTATACAAGGTAAGTTATGGCTGGTGTACTAATACTACTGAGTTAACCCTCTGAAAACAGACCTCCTGCAGGCAGCCATGGGGGATTATTGCTGTCATGATCCTGTTTAAAATCAATCTAGAATAAATAAAAATCAAGCCATCAAGTTGCCCGCATGTGATGACATCATTACTTTATGCTACCCACGGTGACTCCACAGTATTGTCTTGTTGTGGCCACAGGAGATCACTGTTTACATGATCCTGTCTAAAATTAATCTTAAAATGTCTTAAAAACTATAATAGCTAAAGCCAGGGGGGTAAATATAGACAGTGCAGGCAATGTAATTACACTGGGGCCCCTGGGGTGGAGGGGGCTCGTAGAGAGAGCAGGCCCTTGCAAGTGATATATACATAATTTTAAAAGGGTGCCATTTACTATAATTGTCTTCAAAAAGGCAAACCCATCCGCGTCATGGTCTCCTTTTTTCTATTTATTTTCTAAAATAATCAATACCTATCTATCAATACATATCTAAAACAAAACTTTGATATTTTAGTCAAATAGACAATGATGATTGCCTGGTAATATGTATGTTGATGTTGTCCAGTGTAAGTCAATGTGTGTCAAGACAACACGTGCACAATGGTGTGCACAGGGGCCCGTCATAGCTTTCTTACGCCACTGGCTAAAGTGTTCATTTTCTTGCAGCAGAGCTAAGACTTTTGTCTTTTGTGTCTTCATGTCGTCCGCCTTGGATGATGCCATCATGATATGCTTCAAGCGGTCCAAAAGACGGTGAAAATGTGTGGTGGCACCAGAGGAACAAAGCAGGTTGATAGGAATGTCTGGTGTATTTAATTTTTTGACACATCAAAACAGCTTTGCCCTCTGCTTAAAAAATTGAACATATCTCAAAAACTAAAAAATGTACGTATTTTAAATAATGTATGAAGTGTCAAGAAATATTTTGATCATGTTTCTACATTTAGAAATCTTTTGGATCAATATGTTTTGTGTGTTGTGTGTTGTGTTGTGCGTTTATGAAATAATTTCAATACTTTTATTATTATTTACCATTTAATATGAGATATAAAGATATGAAGCATTTGAAAATACTCCAAAAAATGACATCACAATAAATAAAAATACCAATGTAGGTACTTGCAGACCATTTCTACAGCAGAGTTCAAAGGGTTAATATATACAGGCAGCCCTGTGAGGGAGCACAGATCATGGAAAAAGGTGAATTGGTGGAACTGGCTTTAGATGTGTTTGTGGTTGAAGTGGTATTGCATATGTTTAACTGAACACCATTCTGTCACTCTTTACACATACCCAAACATTACCACTAAATATGACCTAAACTGTCAGTCTGTGATCTGCGGGCCCTTGACTGTTGATGGGCTCTCATTATCATTAGGACAGATTTACAACCATGGGCGTCGAGAGATGAGCGAAGACAGAGGTCCAATGCCTTTCAATGATTGGATGATTTAAAAAGGCACAGTTGGAGAATGCTTCAAACCTCTCTCTGTTGTATTCCTATGCTCAGTAAGATGGACATGATGGTCAACCCTTACCTTTCGGCAATATTGTCAGACACTGAAGTGGTGATGTCATTTTCACTGCTCTTGCTTTAAAAATTTGAGAGCATAATATTTTTTTCAAACTGCATAAACACATCCTTTTTGCAGCACCACAGATGTGGCACAACATTGTATTATTTTTGAGCTTTTTCTCTACCACACAATGGAATCTATTGATCCATGTTAGGAAACTGATCATTGCAATAACAAAAGTAATTGTAAAGTGATTCGGCTGAGAATAAGGAAATACAGGCACGCAGCAATGGCACGAAGAATACAGCGAAGTTAACTGTTCAAAGTAAGATACATAGATTCATTTAATATCACATATTTTACCATGGTGATACATTGCAGAAAATAATTACAGCCACATTCTGTCAACACAGCTACCCATCGACTAATAAATACACAGGTGTGTTGAGGCCTGGTTGACACATTCTTGTGAGCTGAGTGTGTAATGAATATCATGGAGGGCTCACTGTTTGCTTGGCGCCATAAAAAGGTCACACTACGGAGATTTCAGGAGTACCTAAAAATAAAATATCTTATCAAGGTTTATGCATAATTGATGATTGGTCATTTTACATAAGGAGCGGGAGTTATCTTTCTCACTGCCCTTGCCAATCATCTCATGTCACTACAGAGGGTTTGGGATGAGCCTGTCTTGTGCATCTTACGTATCAGCATGTGACCGATGGTATTAAAATCCTGACATCCTGGGAATCATCATAGTGTCGCTTTAGATACAAGCTAACAGTCTAACTCTCAATGTCTACAGTAAACTGAGATTTATCTATTCTTATCCTTTTTCTAATCAGATTTTACAAGTAGTTGATTGAGAAGGAAATCTTTTCAACTGAATTCTTTAAAGAATGTGATTTAAACTTTGTTTGCCCTCCTTTTCATCTCACCTCAACCTCAAACTTTTCTTATGGTATGTGTTTAAGAAAAAATACTCACTGTGGTTATATACATACCCAAGAGTACCTCACTCAAGCAGTCAGGAAATACTTATATGACCTAGAAAGACAGAAACAAGGAAAAAGTGGCTTGTGAAAGACAGTTCTGCAGTATTAAAAGGAGTTAAAGAAAAACAAACAAACAAACAAAAAAAGGTGGGTTTATATGCATTATTGAGTTACTGTGTTGCATAAATATTTACTATCTTTTGCCCTAATAAGAACTCAAAATCAGCCAAGGACAAGTAGTTTTAACAAATAATACAATGCAATAATAATAATAATGATAATAATAATACATAGCTATACCTACAGTTTTATTAACAAAAAGGGATTTTTGTTTAACAAAAAGAACATGATTATTGACAGAGTAATGATGCATAGGGATGGCCTCGTCAGAGCATCCATCTCATTTTGCGTTTATCTACATTCTGTCAGGGTATCGAATTCAGATGGGAAATTGGCCCAAGAATGAGGTAGTGATTGCTGACCACCCCGTATGTTTCCTGTCATAGAAAACTTCAATAATCTAAAGAGCATCTGTCAAAAAATAATGCAGTCAGCAGGAGCTGTCCATTTCCATTTGTGAGCAACATAATGCAACTATCTGAGAGCTGGCAGGAAGCAAATAGTATGACTCCTGGTTATTTTGAATTTATGAATCTTTAAGTGATACTCTGGGTCACGTCAGCCATACTAATTGTGAAATGTTTTCATAAGACAAGTGTGGTAAGTGTCTGGTCCCCTACAAATTTGCAGTGTTACATCAACATGGTGGTAAACTTCAACAAATGCAATTATAGATAAATATGCCTGAGAAAAAAGCCACTTTAATTAACTCTACAAAAGAAAAGTTTGTAAATAAGACAATACATACATTTACACAACACTTAGAGGAAAAACTTAGTCTTAGTCAGATGTGAACACAATCTGTGCTACTTTATTTTATTCCCCCTTTCGACCCAGTTGTCAGAATAAATGTTGGTATTGCATGTTTCTATATGTCACATTTATTTTACTATGCAGTAAATATGTTTAAACTTTACATTTCAACAACACCATGATTATCAAATGGTTATGTTTAGATACAAAAAACATTTGTATATGGTTAAGAAAAAATCACATTTTGCATAAAATACCAAATTTTGGTGGCACAGCCCCCGCTGGGAAAGAGCAATGATGCAATAAAAAATGCCTGCTTTCAGTTGCAAAATCTCTGCAGGAACAGCAGGGATGTCTTGGTAAATTACAACTGCTTATGGTAGCACAGTCCCCGCTAGAAATGCAGAAGCATCACACTTAAAAAAAATGCCCGCTCTCGGTGACACAATACCTGCTGGAAATGTGGCAGTGTTATGCAATAAATGTCTGCTTTTGGTGGCAAAAGCCCCGCTTACAATGCAGCAATGACACGCCAAAAACTGGCTTTCGGAGGCACAATCCCTGCTGAAAAAGCAAGGGTGGCTCACTTAAAAACAATTGCCTTTGATGGCACAATCCACGCTGGAAATGCAGCAATGTCCCACAAAAGTCCACTGCTGTTACTGTTTTGGTTTTTTTTTTTCATACAGTGATCTTCAGTGGTCTGCAGCTTGGCCACGGTCGCGCTATCCACCATCCCCTTCACCTCGCGATGACTATGCCAGCTTGTGTATATGTATCATCAGAACTATGTCACTACCAGTCTGGTCTCATTCCAGAATAGTGGTGCTTGGGCAGTGATTTCTAGTGTGAAACACTGATGAAAAAAGCTGTCCTTTCACGTCTGCATGATACACGGCTGGTCACCATTACTGTTTAAGGCACCTGGCGGCATCAGGGGTGAAACTCGGCTGGACAACAACGGTGTCAGCTTCCCGTTTGAATGTTAAGCCAGACCCTGTTGTTATTTTCTAAACCCAACAACGTGCTGTTGTCGTCTAAACCTAAACCACTTGAGTGTGTTCACTAAACATAACCATGTGTGTTTGTTTCTGAAGGAAAAAAAATATTGAATGGTGGTGTTGTATGTGATGTTGTACCAAGATAGTGAGTTTATTTTGAAAGAGACTGTTTTCAAACTGTACATTTCCTGTGAAAACTGAAGTGTATTTGAAATCACACAATGCATGTAACAGGCTGAACTTGACATGGCGTTCCAGAACGTCAACAACAAACGCATATGTCGAAATATGTCTATGACCAAATGTTGTTATGTGACAAGGTCAGACTGAGAATGTGTTGTCACTGCATGTGAAGCATTAAAATGTAACATATCCATGGTTTGCAGAAACATACAGAACTTTCTTCTGACGACTGGGCTGACCTCTTTCGTCTTGTTTTATTCACAAAGACAAGTTTTTAGATATTCACCCCTGGGAGCTATCCAGTCTTGAACTATTAGCCTTTTGAGAAATTCTGGAGCACATTGGAGTAACTTCCTTTCTTGACAGCACCTTAACAAACATCAACACTAGAGAAGAAATAAAAAAACAACCTCCATTTTCTGCCAAATATGCTGCTACTTCCTCCATGTAGTTGTAGTTCATGTTGAAATATTGCTTTATCCATTCTAATCTTCCAAAGAATGTCAAGAGGCCTTCGATTCTGCAGGAAAGATGTCAAAAAGTAACATCCTTAGAAGTCATAAGAGGATATTAAGATGTAGCAAATTGTCAAACTTTCAGATTACAGATGAGAAAAAGTGCTAGTTCTGCTGCAGATTAACATATTTCTATACTTGTGTGTATTGCAATGCTTACTGTGTAATCCAGTTAATATAGAATTACAGGCGCTATCACATTATCTGAATTAACAAGGCATTGCCTCAGGCAAGTACTGCTCTTAACTTGTGTCAACACACGTTGCCTAAAGAGGCGGCCCAAATACATGAGACCCATTTTATCTTAAGATAAATAAATTACAATTCATTTTGCTGGCTTATGTTACAGCTGATCTTGTGTTAATTGGAGTCAGAATTTAGACAAGGCTTCACATGAATAATCTAGCATGTACTTAAGTTATTTTTAATGAGCAAAACCATATTCACATGGTCCTTTTTTCAGTTTAGTATGATGTTTTTTTCACAGTTAAAAACATTACAAGCAAGATGTCTGCAATGGTAGCGTATGTCTGAGTACATCTAATACAGCGGGGAAAGTTTCAAATGATGTGGGACAATTATCCATTATAGATTAATTAAACTTGCTAGCCCTTTTGTAATCTAAATCTAATTGACTCATTAGAAAATAAATTGCATAAATTAATGGTCCAGAGAGTCCACGGACAAAAATAAAACATTATTTTATGCTGTTCTTGTCTTTCAGTGAACAGAGCTTTTGTTTAACATTAGGCACCTTACATGGGAAAAAAATAGGAATAAATAGAATAGATACATGGCTAATAAGACCAAGCCACTGTCAACGTTGGGGCTGAGGTATGTCAGCTTTTAAAAAGTCCTTTCATTATTTTTTCCTGCAGCCAATTACTAAACAAACCAGCCTAGTTAAACTTTCAAAAAGCCTTTAAGTACATCGTATTTACATAATACTTGTTGGCTGTTCCTGAGATGTCCATTTTTCTTTCCATTTAAACTTCATTGTATTCATTAAAACACAGTTTATATTTCACCCTGCCATCGCAGTCAGGCTACTATAAGGCATGTATGATTAAAATAGAAGTAATTGATTTTGTTAGACTCCCTGTTAATGAAAGCCAGCAGAAGAATTGACAACAGGCTCTCAGCATCCCAGCATCTTCCACTTATGTATCGCCTGGTTGAAAGATCCTCAATATTTAAATAAACATAAATGAGGTGCTGCTAACAGGAAATCGACGGCACACATCTTGAAATACAGTGATATATTAAACTACTTGCTGAAATGAATGGACACGCTAAAGAAAGCCATTATATGGCCACCATTAACAGTGCATCATTTTCCAAATAAGCTGATCAGCACTTTTAGAGATGTAACTGCTGTTCCTAGAGGACATGGATGGCCCTCTCTATTCATTATCATTTGGATATGTGTCAAGTTGCTCGGGTCCGTGACATATTAAAGTACAGGAAGGTGTTGTTTTAATGACTTAAAGGGAAGCTGGTATTTTTCAATCCAGAACCTATTTTCTCATGTTTTTGTGTCTAAGTGACTAATGGGAACAACAATTTTTGAAATTGGTCCAGTATTGAGCGAGAGCACTGCAGCCAGCAGGCACAAAACGGGATGCAGTGTAATCGTTTGGAGCAACGAGTGAGCTCACCGTCAATTCAAGTCCACTAAAAGGGCTTGTTTCTGCCACTGACAGGTTTAAAAGTGTCCCACAACATTATGGGAAGGGCACTACTGAGAAATAAAATATTTTTTTCCTTTATCTTTATCACCTTTAACAGATAGGATCAAGTGAAAGCCACTTTTGATGGCACAATCCCCACTGGAAATGTAGTGATGGCTTGGGAATAAAACAACTGCTTTTGTTGGCAGATTTCCTGCTGGAAAGGCAGCAATGACATGCTAAAAAATGCCTGCTTTGGAAAAAACACAATTGCTTTAAGTGGCACAATCCCTGCTAGAATTACAGAAATGACGTGGTAAAAAACGAATAAAAAACATTTCCGGTGGTACAGTTCCTGCTGGAAACACAGCGATGGCTCGGTAGGCAACATCTGCTTCAGTGGCACAATCCCTGCTTGAAATGCAGTGATGGCTCATTAAAAACCAAATATTTTCGGTAACACAATCCCTGCTGGGGGAAAAAAAAAACACTTTAGGTGGCACAGGCCTTGCATGAAACACAGTGACAGCTTGATTTAAAAACCATTGCTCTCAGTGGCACAATCCTTGCTGAAAATGCAGTGATGGCTTGGGAAAAAACACAACTGCTTTTGTTGGCATAATCTCTGCTGGAAAGGCAGCAATGACACACTAAAAACTGCCAACTTTCAGTAATACGTCCCTGCTGAAAATGTAGCGATGGCTTGGTCAAAACACAACTGCTTTCAGCTGCACATTCCCTGCTAGAAACACAGCGATGGCTTACTAAAAGAAAAAGCCATTTTTGGAGCACAACTCCTGCTTGAAATGCAGCGATGGCTTGGGAAAAAAACAGCTACTTTCACTGGCACAAATTGTGCTAGAAACACAACCATGGCTCACTAAAAATCAACCTTTTTTGTTGGCAGAGTTCCGCTGAAAAGACAGTGATGCCTCGGTAAAATAGCAACCATTTTTGGTAGCACAATCCCTGCTTGAAACACAGCAATGGTTTGATAAAAAAGCAACTGCTCTCGGTGGCACCATCCCTGCTGGAAATGTCGCTATGGCTTGGTAAATATCAAGTGCTTTCGGTGACACTTTCCCTGCTGGAAACACAGCAATGTCACCCTAAAAAACTCGAACAGTTCTCTGCAGTGGTCTGCAGCTTGGCAGCTGTCACGCTACCATACCCTCCACCTCGCAATGACAGAGTCAGCACGTATTTTTAATCAGGACTATGTCACTTTCAAAAAAAAAAAAAAAAAAAAATGTGATATATGTTTCTGTGGCTTGCAGTAGGAACAATGCCAACATTTTCTTTGGTGACCTGACCTTCATTTCTTCTTCTTACCCAGTGCTGTCGCTCAACAGTGGACCAATATCAAAAAAATGTTGTTCCAATTAGTCACTTGGAACACAAAAGCATGGAAATATAGAGCCCAGGTTGAAAAATACCAGTTTCCCTTTAACAATATGTGTATATGAGATGGTTTTTTTTTATAGAATCAGTAAAAGCACATTTAAAACTGTGTTCCTATGGATTTTTATATACAGTTTGTGCAACATAAGGTTGTTTCCTCCTGCTGTAGACCTAAGATATAACCCTCTAAAACCTTAATTTCTCTTTGCTTTGTTTTTGCTTCGTTTATTAACAGGGTTAAGCCATTGTCACGTCTTACACGGCATTTCTTAGCTAGGCATTCCATTTTCTTTTTTCCTTCAGAGTAATTATGGTTTGTCAGAAATGCCATTTTTTTGTGATGCGAGTGACATTACATTTTGTTCTCAGACATGTTTATGATGTGAAAAATGCTATATGAAATCGTTTGAGTTTTGCCTGTCTGTCTGATGGCATTCAGCACACTGCAAACATTTGTATCAAGATGAATGATATGTTATATAAACTGCCAAGGGATTTATGGATGTTTTTTCACAACAGACGTTAGTTGAGCAGGTAGACGGTAACTTAAAGGTTTGATAGCTGTCAGTGGTGCTCCAAAATGTTGCCAATTTTCAAAATGATATTTCCTGAAGTATGTCAAAAAAAATGGCAAATTAAGAGAGAAATAATGCATAAGTTTTTTTTAGTTCTGTAACACAACAAAAAATATGGCCATAAGTGGTGAGATAATCTTTATACTG
Organism: Epinephelus lanceolatus; assembly: GCF_041903045.1. Taxonomy (NCBI): domain Eukaryota; kingdom Metazoa; phylum Chordata; class Actinopteri; order Perciformes; family Serranidae; genus Epinephelus; species Epinephelus lanceolatus. The sequence goes on along the minus strand of NC_135753.1, from coordinate 10,640,879 downwards.
CATAAATGAACATAGGTACTTGTGGAGAAAATGTGTTTCAAAATGGGAAATCATACAGCAGTGACTGGACCTCAATGCAAAATGACATAATTTGCATAAGAGCTTCCAATACCTTCTCCCGATGCCTCTAGTTCTGCAGTGAACAACCTGGGGTCCCCCAGTTGATTACAACAGACCCGGCAGACACTTGCACAATGATTCATGCAATCTTACTCATCATTTTCACAGGATTGCCTCCATTACAGCTCTTATTACACCGACTATGATGCACTCGACAAATGAGCTGTGTGGAAACAAGGGTAACATAATAACACCTTTCTTTGAATATCCCAAAACTTGTATTATAATGAGTTATATGTGGATCAACACTTTACAACAACACAGATATTTGCACCTTTTTCCACACAATATGTGTCCTGCCAAACGCCAGCAGGTAGCTTTTACAAAAACACACTTAAGATGCAGTGCGATGGATCAGTATCAGCACTGGTAATAACCTTATTGAATAGGCTGAGTTCATGTTGCTGGACTTCATATCAGTATTATTGATAGATTTCAGTATTAAAGGAATGCCACCATATGTATGAAGGAGTAGCTAATTCTGTGCTGCAAAACAACTATAATCATTTACTCAAGTGCTGTACGTAAGTACAATTTGGGCAACCCAATTGCCAATTAAATGTTGGTATTATACGTTTTTGCAAACCATGGATAAACATTTGTACGTTCCTATGTAGGGGACATGTTAAACCTTTACATTTCTTTACGTTTTAATAGTCAGTTTATGTTGGGACAATGCTGTGGTTAATGTGTGGGTAGTTTAAGGCACAAGCACCAATTGGCTAGGGTTGGGAAAAGCTCATATTTTGGCTTGAAATACCTGTTTTGGTTGCCACAAACAAGGCTAGAGATGTCCAGATGTGTTTTTTAAAAAACTGGCTAGTTTTGTTTGAGTGATATCCTCAAGGGCTGAAAAATGAACCAACGCAGAAGTGACAAAAACTGGAGTTCTTTAAAGGGCCACTTGAGGTTGGCTCCAGAAGCTAGTCAATCTCCACAGAGCCCCATGTTAAAAAAGCCTAACTTTTCAGCAAAAAATAAACATGTTTACAACCCTGTACAAAGAAATGTTTTGGTATCAATAGCTAATTTCCCCCTTCTTGACAAGTGTATGGGGGTCAATTTTTATATAACTCACTCATATAACTTAAATTTTCTTATGGCTTAAAGTTGCACATCATTTATGTTAAGTCTCTTGGCAGACAGGCTGTCTGCCAATAGTGTCCTTGGGTTCTCGGTCAGATTCACCTATCGCTCCTTCACAGTGCCACCCTCTTGCCCAGATATGGTCATTTTGGCTCAAGTACCAAGATGGCGACTTTCGAAATGGCGACCTTGAGGCCTCACAATGAGAGTCAGCAAACCAGGGGGTGACATCACCGTAGCCATGTCCGTTATTTTCACAGTCTATGATTTTGTCGCCACAAACACAGCCTGATATGTCATAGGTTTCAAACAGTATTCTGCTGCTTGCCATCCACCATCATATACATGTAATCTGATCTATGTCCCTTTAGAGATGTTCATATGATGGGTATGAAATGTGTGTCTAGGTGCAGCCGAGTGGTGGAGGGTGTCAGGTTTGGTGACAGGAGGATCTCGTCCCCGCTCTTTGCAGATGACGTGGTTCTCCTAGCTCCATCGAACAGTGACCTCCAACTCTCGCTGGGACGGTTTGCAGCCGAGTGTGAAGCGGCTGGGATGAGAATCAGCACCTCCAAATCTGAGGCCATGGTCCTCAGCCGGAAAAGGGTGGATTGCCCACTCCAGGTCTGGGGGGAGGTCCTGCCTCAGGTGGAGGAGTTTAAGTATCTCGGGATCTTGTTCATGAGTGGGGGTAGGATGGAGCGGGAGATTGACAGGCAGATTGGGGCGGCGTCAGCAGTGATGCAGGCGCTTAACCGGTCCGTTGTGGTAAAGAGGGAGCTTAGCCAGAAGCCCGATGGTTCGGGCATCTGGTAAGGATGCCTTCAGGACGCCTCCCTTGGGAGGTGTTTCGGGCCTGTCCAACCGGGAGGAGACCTCGGGCCGCCCCAGAACGCGCTGGAGGGACTACATCGCCCGGCTGGCCTGGGAACGCCTCAGGGTTCCCGCGGAAGAGCTGACGGAAGTGGCTGGGGAGAGGACTGTCTGGGCTTCTTTGCTGAGGCTGCTGCCACCGTGACCCGGACCCGGATAAGCGGAGGACGACGAGTACGAGTACGAAATGTGCAAATATAAAATATTTTACATTTATTTTACATGACATTTTTTTGTAGTGACTGGGCAGATTTGGGGCTCCTTGTGCTTTAGTTGTTTTCATTTCATGCTACTTTTTACTTCAACACCACTACATTTATCTGACAACTGTAGTGACTGGTTACTTTTGAGATGTGACATACAAAATTTATGATCACAATAAAATAGGATGCATTATATTGAACTGTCTGGGAAAAAAAACAACAAATCTGACAGCCCACTCGTATCCTGCCTAAAGCTAAACAAACAGATATGAATCATGTTTTTAGGCATTTGCAAAGCCAGCATAGGTCATCTTTTGTACCTAACCCAATTTTATAATTGTTGAGCGAGAGCTGAGCCAAGAAAAAAAAAACGAAAAGAAAAAACACTGATAGAATAGGAAGCTTGCTCTATGTGTGGAGGCAGAGAGGGCCAAGAAATCTGATACATGATTAAAACGCTTATCTAGTTGCCAAATTGAAAAACTCTCCCCCGTTTGTTGATGTATTCTCCCCCTTTTTTTTTAGCTCCATCTTTCCTCAAACTCCCCCCACTGTATCTCCAACTCCTCCCCTGCCGTTCCATCGCTGTTAAATCAGATTGAGAGTCATAGATCACCAGAGACTTCACAATAATTTATATGCAAATCGGATGCCATCTATTAGCCTTTCACAGAATCAGTTTAGATTATTGGAGAAAACAGAGCAATGCCTGCACCTGACCTTCTTTTACAGGCTTCCCCAAAGTGGAAGTGTATTGTCATAAAACCCTATTTTAGATACCACCTGGAGATGTTTAAAGAGATTTACCCACACTTGTGATGCAACCTGATACCATAGCCTTACTCCCCAGGGCTCATTTGATGGATGCTTGGAAATCTTGGAATTAAATTTAAGATTAACATAGTATAGAATCTTTTCCCACAACACTCTTAGAATCCTGCAACACTGGAGGGTGCAAAAAAGAATATAAAGGGACATATGGAAAAGGTTATATATATTTTTTAGTTTGAAAGATTTAGATTTTTAAATTAAAGCTTAGTCACATATTTACTTTAAAGAATAAATGTATTAACTGACTCCCTGAATAGTGTAACTATAAAGCAAACTGTACCCGTGGCGGATGAATAATAGCTTCCACCCTGCAATACTCATGGGGCACAGTGGATGTTTGCCATACACTATGCCATTGTTTCTGTGTACTTGTGCAGATATATTTGGCTCCTATTTTGTGCACAGCAATAATATTTTGCTGTTGTTGCAAATGATGGCTAGTTTGGATGAAGGCATGAGAGAGTAATGGGTGAGGGTGCTGCATCTCTGCTAATTAAATGACGGTGAGCAAGCAGATGAGAGAAATGCTTTAATTTTTCAGAGATGACATGCAACCAGGAGCGTAATGTGCCAGCTATCAACATACATAACAGGTAGAGAGGCATCAGCTGACAGGTTTAATAATGAAGGGCTGGAACACTGCAATGTTTTATCCATCTGCTGTCAGATCATGTGGCCAAACATGTCAGAGGACTCACTGTTGCTGTGCTGTTGTCCCCACTACTGATGTTTACCTTCATCATTGCATGTCAGTACACAGTAGCATACTCCTTCCAATTATTTGTTCAATTACCAAGACACAGCACACACTGTACAGTAGACAATGTCAAGGTATTTTTTTAGAAGGTAAGGTAGGTTTTTAGATGGTAAGTTCATGGTAAACATATCCAGCCAGAGTGGAAAGAGTACCAAAGTAAAAAAATATGTATATAGATGCTCTAATGTGCAAACTTTATGTAAGAAAAGTCCAGTGAACAATTACTTTATTAATTCACATTTAGATTTTAGAGTTACTAATATTGAAAATACAATACCAACTGAGGAAAAATTAGTAATTACTTAAGCCAAAAAGTATAAAAAAAAATTAGGAATGCACCGAATATTCGGTAACCGAATATATTCAGCCGAATATTGCAAAAAACCACACATTTGGTATTCGGTGGAATAAGTGAAAAGCAAGGCCGAATAATAGCGGCGTGTTGTGATAATGCAATCAAGCAGTGTGCGGTGACGGACGGAGTAAAATGTTGACAGTGTGGCGATATTTTACTCTGTCCGTCACTGCACTCGCATTTGTGACTAAAAATAGTTTTGTGCAGGCAAAATAAATCATTCAGCACACTGTGCGAGTACAGATTTCAACCAGCAGCAGAAACGAAACGGCGAATCCCGCTGGTTGTGGGTTGAACGGGGGTCACAGACACGAACAGGAATACGTTTTCCTGTCAAATACGGTGGTGCATGATAACGGCTTATTGGCGATGGAGAAGTCCGGCTCCAAGTGAATAACTTGTTGTCATGACTGCCCAAAAGTACCTGAACAGCTGAGCCATGGCGGCACACAGTATGTGGCGTATCAGAGGAGAAACGAGCCGTTCACATTTCTCTCTTTGTGTCCACAAACCTCACCGCACTTTAGGGACTGTTCTTTACTTATGAAGGGACTTGTCAGGGGAGGAGGGTGGCTGGTTGATTCTTATTTTATTTATTTATTTTATTTTGATCCCCCCCTATGTTAATCACTGATTGATGCTGTTTTTGAAGTATGAATAAGTCAATAAGTAATTTATTCCATTGAAATATCATTGATGTATTATAGAAAAGTGATTTATCTTTTTATAAATGACAAAAGGCACATCTGCCTCATTTTCGCTGTGGTATCATGATACTACTCAGAACCATGATATTTTCTTTTGTATCGCACAGTGGGTCCCAATATTGGTACCCTGACAACACTAATCTGGAGGGGGTTCATCTGCAAGAACTAATGAAAAACTAAAAAACGGCATTCGGTATTCGGTACTCGGTATTCGGCCAAGCGTTTAATATTATTCGGCTGCGGCTGCTGCTACAAATTTTCATTCCGGTGCATCCGGTGTTGTTAATTCAGGGCTGCCCCCAATAGTCAACCAAATGTTAGTTGACCAGAATAGTCATTAGTTGGCAAGATTTAATTAGTCGCTTAGTCACAGGAAAAAAAAAGAAGAAAAAAAAACAAACTCTGAAACTCTATCAGGAGCTGCAGCTCGTCAAAATAAATCAAAACCTATATGGCTGAACCATGTGGGAATTTAATTTGAAAGGACAGACATAGGAAGAGGCTACGCTCAGCAGTCAGATGGGAGTCACGTTACAAACCAATCACAGCCGATAGATATCTTTCCCTTCTTCTGTAAATATTCAGTCTGTGATAAATATGGAAAAGTTGATCATTTTGGTGCAAGGCTACTCAGAGCTTTACACCTAGCCCACGGACAATAGGCCTACACATTTATAAACTACACCTGGAAGAGGATCAGGTCTGCACTTAGGATTTCAGGTCAATAGGCTATGATACAGTGCTTGTCAAGGTTGCTTAGCAATCGCAGACGCAACCCGTCACCATGCTCTTGAGAGCTGGCACAAAAAAGGCACAAGAGTAGCACCCAGATTGGTAAAGACGTGACATGTGAACTACCCCTAATTTACAGGGTTGGTACATGCGGTTATTCTACAAGCTAGTTAATAACATGTCGGTCAGGAAATCCAAAGAGCGGGATCATTTTGAGAAGGTGAAGGATGCACCCAAGGTGATATGTAAACTCTGCAGGCAAATATGACGTATCATCTGAAACATGGAAGTAGCTACATGCACATTAGCCACTTAGCACAATCATTACTGCTTTGCTGACAGCGTCATTAACAGGCGGCTCACTCAGTGTGTGACGTGCACTTATAGATAAAATATAGGCCTATATTAATGAAGGTTCATCAGTACGGTTTTGTATTTCTCTGTAATGTAGCACAGTGTTAGCAATGTTACTTATACTATTCTTTCTCACACCTTCAACTCAAACCATTGTGTTGTCCCGCCCCAAACACATAATAAAAATTTGATTAATTCAGTAAATATGCAGGTGACGAGTTGACTAATGGCCCTAAATGACGACTATTGGTCGACCAGGAAAATTCTTAGTCAGGGTAGCAACGTCCATTGATTTATAAAGCCTATGGTTGCAACTGACCATTATTACTGTAGGCCCATCACAATTTTCAAGAACCCAAGTTAAATGTTTCCAAACTGCATGTTTTGGCCAACCAATACTCCAAAACTAAAAAATATTTAGTTTATTTCCATAAAATACTGAGCAAATATTCACAGTTAAGAAGCTGAACTGATGAAACTCAGAATTGTCTGCCTTTTTAGCTTGAAAATTAATCCATTGTCAAAATCAATTTCCTGCTCTTCAACAAAACAGTCGACAGTATTCTTTGCCTATTCTTAACCAGCTTTGTATCATCATAATGTGGGTAGTACAGTACAGGCCAAAAGTTTGGACACACCTTCTCATTCAATGCGTTTTCTTTATTTTCATGACTATTTACATTGTAGATTCTCACTGAAGGCATCAAAACTATGAATGAACACATGTGGAGTTATGTACTTAACAAAAAAAGGTGAAATAACTGAAAACATGTTTTATATTCTAGTTTCTTCAAAATAGCCACCCTTTGCTCTGATTACTGCTTTGCACACTCTTGGCATTCTCTCCATGAGCTTCAAGAGGTAGTCACCTGAAATGGTTTCCACTTCACAGGTGTGCCTTATCAGGGTTAATTAGTGGAATTTCTTGCTTTATCAATGGGGTTGGGACCATCAGTTGTGTTGTGCAGAGGTCAGGTTAATACACAGCCAACAGCCCTATTGGACAACTGTTAAAATTCATATTATGGCAAGAACCAATCAGCTAACTAAAGAAAAACGAGTGGCCATCATTACTTTAAGAAATGAAGGTCAGTCAGTCCAGAAAACTGCAAAAACTTTAAATGTGTCCCCAAGTGGAGTCGCAAAAACCATCAAGCGCTACAACGAAACTGGCACACATGAGGACCGACCCAGGAAAGGAAGACCAAGAGTCACCTCTGCTTCTGAGGATAAGTTCATCCGAGTCACCAGCCTCAGAAATCGCAAGTTAACAGCAGCTCAGATCAGAGACCAGATGAATGCCACACAGAGTTCTAGCAGCAGACCCATCTCTAGAACAACTGTTAAGAGGAGACTGCGCCAATCAGGCCTTCATGGTCAAATAGCTGCTAGGAAACCACTGCTAAGGAGAGGCAACAAGCAGAAGAGATTTGTTTGGGCCAAGAAACACAAGGAATGGACATTAGACCAGTGGAAATCTGTGCTTTGGTCTGATGAGTCCAAATTTGAGATCTTTGGTTCCAACCGCCGTGTCTTTGTGAGACGCAGAAAAGGTGAACGGATGGATTCCACATGCCTGGTTCCCACTGTGAAGCATGGAGGAGGAGGTGTGATGGTGTGGGGGTGTTTTGCTGGTGACACTGTTGGGGATTTATTCAAAATTGAAGGCACACTGAACCAGCATGGCTACCACAGCATCCTGCAGCGACATGCCATCCCATCTGGTTTGCGTTTAGTTGGACGATCATTTATTTTTCAACAGGACAATGACCCCAAACACACCTCCAGGCTGTATAAGGGCTATTTGACCAAGAAGGAGAGTGATGGAGTGCTGCGGCAGATGACCTGGCCTCCACAGTCACCGGACCTGAACCCAATCGAGATGGTTTGGGGTGAGCTGGACCGCAGAGTGAAGGCAAAGGGGCCAACAAGTGCTAAACACCTCTGGGAACTCCTTCAAGACTGTTGGAAAACCATTTCAGGTGACTACCTCTTGAAGCTCATGGAGAGAATGCCAAGAGTGTGCAAAGCAGTAATCAGAGCAAAGGGTGGCTATTTTGAAGAAACTAGAATATAAAACATGTTTTCAGTTATTTCACCTTTTTTTGTTAAGTACATAACTCCACGTGTTCATTCATAGTTTTGATGCCTTCAGTGAGAATCTACAATGTAAATAGTCATGAAAATAAAGAAAACGCATTGAATGAGAAGGTGTGTCCAAACTTTTGGCCTGTACTGTATGTGTAAAAGAACTATTGTAGCCCTCCTTCCACCTCGCCAGCACCTAGATCTCCCCACTCATCTCTCAGCTCAGATTAAACTGGATGACACTTTTTGTGTCACACAATAGATTTTCACTGGCTCTTGGGCTGTTGATCAAACTACAGAATGGGTTCCCGCATTTCCATATGCCCACCACTGCAGGCGCAAAGAGTACAGATGTGGATATCTGATCAAACTCTGAAACTAAGCAGTGCTGATCAAAACCAAGATTCTTGTCTGGAATGTCTTCAGAAACTTATTTTAGTGCACTTTCTGGCTGTAATATAAGAATTTGTAAACAGGAAGAGGGTGCTATACTGTTTCCTGTAATGTAAAAACAGGGGCTGAAGAAACAGATCTAAGGCTAAGTCTCAGCAGAGCAGATCAAATATGAATCAAGATTTTTTTTTTACTGTGTTGCTTATTTCTAAAGCATATTTTCATAACCATATTGTAGCTTACAATTTAACTGTAATTTGAGGTTGTTACCAGCTGGCCTCCATATTGTTCCTCTGTCAAAATGGCCAAGCTCGCATAAAGACACCCAACAGTGGGAGCGTTTATTGGTCCAGTGTGGTGATATGCAATCTGGTAGTTAAAGGTTTTTTACCTCTTGAGCGAAAGCAAATTCCTCAGCCCCTGATTCTATGTTTTTTGGGCCTTGTAGCACGGATTTCAGAAGTGCTCACATCTTTCTACTGCACAGTTCTATGAAAAAAAAACCCAACTTTCCTTCTTTCCAGCAGTGAAATACTTTTGTAACTGACTAATTATCTCAGTTCTACATTCATTTCTCCCACTTAACCATGGCGGTGTTATACTGAGCCAGCATGCACAACACCATGACCATGCACATAGTTTATACTGCACATATTTTCAATCAGAAGGTTAATGTTGTCCTCAGTTGTTAGTTAAATGATTTGCTGGCTTAATTTACACTTCCTCTTATCTATCTATTGATTGATTTATTGATTGACTCTGCTCGATGGCCACAGAATAAATCAATATGCAATTCATCCAAACAAGTGCATTGTAACTCTTCAATAGGTATTTGTGATATATTTTTGGTTTTCATTATATCTATGATATGAGAAACTTCTCTATTAGATTTACACCACATTATATAGCATTGCAGGTCGGGCAGCTGCAGCCACCCACAAGAAGTAAACATGTAGGTGTGAAAGCAAGAGAAAAAGGCAAGGTTCAAAATACACATAAAAGATTTGCATTTAGATCACTTAATTTACATCGTTTTACCAACATCTATGACTCAATACAGAATGACCACTCAGTATATTGAAAAATATATATTCTTGCAAGGTTTATGTTACTTTCTGTCCAGGGTTAACACGAATCATCGATTTTGGATTCACACTTTTAGAGGATGAGTTAAAGCTCGATGACTGTGTCATAACCACAGTCCTGTAAAACACTGAGGAATAAGGATGGTGTTGTGCTGCTTTACTCTTGATGGTTCAAGGTCCACTGTGTAGGATTTAGGGGGATGTATTAGCAGACATGGGATATAATACAATATGGTTATTTTCTTTAAGAATCTTGCATTTTTGTTACCCCAGAATGAGCCGTTTTTCATTTACATATAGAGCAGGTTCTTCTCTATGGAGATCGCAAAGGTGCAACATCATGTTTCTACAGTTGCCTGAAACAGACAAACCAAACACTGGCTCTAGATAGGGCAATTTGTGTTTTTACCCCTGCCACCGTAGTTAGTTGCCCTTGCGGGATAAGAGCACCAGAAAAACATGGATTTATTTATTATGTGAAACTACAGGTCGGTTTGTTTTTGAGAGGATGAAGCCTTTGCAAATTAGACGCTTTGCTTAACTAAAGACTGATGACTTTCTCCCTGATTTTGTGTTTAGATGGGCGGATACAATTTCAGAGTTTTAAAAAACTCCCTACGTTGCAGAACCAATAGTAAATCCGCAGGGCGGTCCTTCAGTGGCTCGCTGAACTCTTAAACACGCTCATAAACATAAACATAGTCCAACTGCGTTAAAAGTTTTAAACAAAGTCACTGTACGTCTAACTATAAGCTAACTTTATGAGACGATAACGGGCATCACAAGCATGAGTCCAAGCAAACAAACAATCTCCATGGAAACGTGTACTGCTGTAAAATCTCCTTTAATGCAGTGAATGAGTTGACGTTTTTCTTTGACTTTAAATGCCAAACTTAAGGAGAAAACTTCGTGCAGCTGGTCCCTGGTCCATTTGTTTTAGAGAGGAAGAGACCTGTGTGTATAATGTGGCTCCTGGTTAAAACATGAACGTCTAGAAAAGGGTGAGCATCAATTAACAGGTCCTAGGCTAGTCAAAGCGGACGTCCACAAGCCCTGTGCATGCAAAGCTCAGATTTTACGACCGTGCGGACTCCGCTCCATGCACCAGTGACTGCTCGGCATGTATTTTTCACATCACGGGGATTTTTCACGGACATTTTTACAGGAAACTACAACGCGGAAGTGCGCTCGACTATGGAAGCCCGAATGACTGCGGACATTCCTCGCGGAGTCCGCTCCGCTTATAGTACGCCCGAGTATGTTCAGGCCTATACAGTGTAGGAGAAACACTGATTTGTAACTTGAAACTGTTTTATTTAATTTACTTTTTTGCCAATTTAAATCACAGTTTGTTTTGGAGAGGAGGAGAAGTCTGTGGATAGTTCAGCTCACAGTAAAAACTTCCTGAACATCTGGATCAGAACTAAGGTGAGCACACAGTGGTGTAAGGTAGTTACCACGGGCCCCAGTGCAGGCTATTGTGACAAACCCTGATGCACCGAGTTACTAGTCATAAGGCGCCCACACACACCACTGCCAACTGTTCATAAAAAAAGCCAAATAAATCTAATTTAGGGAGCTTTGCTACTTTTTTCTCTTGTTCTTTTCTCTCTTATAGAATACTACTGACTATTTTTACTTCAAAAGAAACCAGAAAAAGGAAATCATGGCTCATTTTTGAGGGCATATAGCCTACAGCTAATGCCCCCATCACCCTACGGGCCCCAGTGCAACCACACTGCCTGCACTATCTTTATTTACACCCCTGTGAGCACATATTAGGTTATCAGAGAAAATAGGTGAGCATACATTTGCAGGTATTGGACAAGCGGGATATCTGCAACGTGCGGGAACCTTTAACTGATCTGACTCCTTTGTTGTAATCTGACATTAATAAAGATGAAATTTGCATCAACACTTTAACAGTTATAATAGGAGGCCCCGCCTGTGCTAGTCACTTCGGTGGTTTTGTTACAGGTACATTAGTGTGTTATGTTAATGTGCTGTCCTTAACACACGTGCAGTCTCTCTACTTGCTTTGTAATACCTTCAAAAACAATGTTAATCCCCTATATGAAGCATTAGGGTTCTTTTTATAGTGTGTGAGGTAGACAGTTCTCAGTAATCACAGTTGTCCATGTGATGTGTGAACTCTTTTCTGTAGCAGCTTATCCATCCTCCTTGGACAGGGAGGGGGAGAAAGCAACGTTATTTTTCAACTTGAATCATCTGTGCTACTGGTGCATAGTGCACTTGCAATGATTCATTTTAAAAATTCAATTTTGCAGCTTAAACACTATCTGAGTGTAATGGGAACAGGAATATTAAGCATTGCCAAATTAAAACTATCCATAACACTGATTAAAAGCACTGCTCTGAACACACACACGCACGCAGGCACGCTCACATATGCACACACTCGCACAAAAGAACAGCAAAGGTTTCTATTGTGCAGCGCTGACATCTTTATTTTAATTCGGGAAGATTCACAAAGCAAAAACCATTAGGGAGCAGACCGTCAGGGGAGATACTTAGCTTCATACTCAAGGCCTGGTTTGTATTCTTAATGGCCAGTTATTCAGAAAACTCAAGTTGTTTATTGTGTTTGTGTCACTCTGGATGTTTCTTTGCAGTTTTATGTATGTCAAGTTGCTTATGAGCACACTGATCGCTTTGAACCTCAGTCATTTAAATGATCTCACATTCTTTTAAATATGAGGGATATAAAAAAATGTTTAAGTGAGCTTGAGCCTCACACAGACGACCTTTGTATCTGTACATTAACACATTCTTTGAATTCTATTTTTTCCCTAAGAGCATGGATTCTCATTGCCAGATACCTGATGGGAGTTTTCCTCTTTTCTCTTAAACAATGTAGAGTATGTTCCTGCACTGACACTTGATTGATTTACTGCTTAGTGTTATGTGTTGCTATTTAGTAGATACTGTCACATAAAGTTGTAGTCAAAGTCTGAGGTAAAAGCATTCTGTTGCATGGTGGTTTATAGAAAACATACACTTGTCTTTATTTACGGCATTACCTCCCCTGATCTGACTGTTTGACCAAGTATGTTGGAGCATTTACAAAATGTACAGTTGCTCTGGAAATGAGAGAATAAATCACTCGTGAGTATGGCTCATTGAACAGATCCTTGGCAATTTGAAAAACAGTCTGTGTCCTCTCCTGTTTGCTGACTTTGATGAATTTCTGCTACATCAAGCAGCTCAAATTCAGACTGATGTGTTATTGATATATTTTATGACCTGGCATGTCTAAGGATGATGTATTTACCAGATGTAGAAGGCAGTGGGGAAAGTCAAGTGTCAGTGTCTACAGAAAATTAACATTATGATATAATCATTTGACTGTTGAATTTAGCGAAGTGGAAAGCTGACATTTTTATTTGTGATGATTTCATGAATAAATACAAGCAGTGATAATTATACTCCAACTCTGTATGTGACATATTTTAAATACAACATTATTTTATTCACTTTTTTTTTTTGACAGACACGACCTGGTATAAGTAAAGATGCCCCTTTTCCTGACACCCCATAATCACACATAATTGATGTCATTCAGAGACATTCACTCGTCCGTTTCTTTTACACTATTCATTTTTTCTCTCCGTTTTGCACCTTGCTCGGATAAGAAACATAGCGCATAAATGAAATCTTGGAGGTGAGTGCGTTGGTCCTTCAACAAGCCTTTGTGACCTACTTTTCCCGGTAACACAATTATGTGCATAGATCTGCTGTAATTCTAGCCTTAACCTGAATTTATTCATGAAGCAAGGGGTTAGTGGGATCCTGCTGTAGGTTTTGATTTTGATAGTTCAGCTTAAGATTTCACCCAGTAATGAGCACCACCTCAGCAGACATATTGTATGCGATCAAGCAGTATGATGCTTGAATCATATTCCCCACAGTGAGTGTGTTTACCTGCTTCCATTCACTGTATTATACAAGCAACAGCAGTATGGTTGGCCTTGCCTCGCTTAATATGAGGCTGTTTCCTGCAGTCACCGTATTTGTGTTCTTTCATTCTCTGTAATTGATGTCACCATGAGCAGAAGGTTTACAATGAAGTTGACTCACACGTGTGTTACCAGAGGTATACAGAGAGGTCATTATCTATCTCTGTATCTGTGTTTGGACAGAGGACAGGAAGTGGGCATGGTTTATAGAGGAAGTCACGTTAAAATGTTTTAGTTTACGGATGCACGGTATATATCGAGCTGATAAATTATCAGCTGATAATGGGACATTTTCATAATTATGCATCCTTCTGATAATTAAAATTATAGCTGATAATTATTCGCCGATAATTCAGAGCCAGGCTGCTTTCATTGACTTAACAAGGGCAACATCTGCACACCCGACACAGTGGGTGGTAGTTAAATGTACCATCAAACTTGGTTTGTGAGCCGCTAGTGAACACAGAGAAGATGAACAACAACTGCAGTGCGCTGTTTATAGGGCAAAACATGTCGCAGTGTGGACGTCTTTCACAGTTATAGATGAAGACAACGGAATTGTGGGTCTGATCTCCAACTGCCCAACACACTTCCTGCAGCTGTTAAACAGGTAGACACAGCGCTGATGGATGGTCTACAGAGTGTTAGCACAAGCTAATTAGCAGCAGCGGCTTACATCCAACACCAAGCTTTTAAAAGGCTCAACTCTGTTATTAAATTCATTTATAACTGCTAGCTATGTGATACTACAGTTAACGATTATCTGTATTGTTATCTGGCAACCCACACTGGAGTGTGTCTCCTTCTCTGGCTGTGTGTGTGTGAGACACCGCTGCTTGTTTGTTAATGTGTGAGGTGAATCGATAGCACATCGCTACATGATAGTTCTAGGCAGGGTTCGAACTATAAACTGAGCTTCGTGGGGGTCTCCAAAATAACAGTGCAAAATAACTCAATTCATGCCCACACAGCAATGGGACTTACAAATTTTAATTAGCCGTATAGAGCTCCAGTGTTGTGTCCCTACTGGTTTCCAATTTAATTTGTTTCCTTACCGAACAGCCGCAGATGTGCTGCGCCTCCGTCAGCAGGTTTGTCACAAATTCACAAACATACACAACATATTACTGGCGATCTTAAAGTCACAGCCCACATCTACCACAGCGAATATGCTTCTGTAAGTGAGCACTACGTACCAGCAACATTAAAAAAAAAGAAAGTAAAGAAAATATGATATACACAAATTTGCGTTAAGCTGGACTCGATTTCACGTCAACAAAAAGACAATATAACACAAACCGCAGGTCTACCTGTGTGAGCCACTGAGACTCACAGAGAGCAAGGCTTTCCTCAGGTATTAGTAAATTACATCAGCATCCAGGTAACATTTTGATTTGGGCTGACCTGAGACAAATGGTTACCCTCGGCTTGCCTTGAAAGTACCCAAATATATTTATCAGTGTTTCCTGTCTCTACAGGTACGCAGTGAGCAAGTTAAATCGTCACTTTTTAAACATGACAGGCTTTGTCATAGTGTGCAGTGTTGTGCAGACTGTAATGTGGCACTGAATATGTTTGTAGACTCGTGGAAAAAGAACAAGAAACACTGATAAATATGTTTGGGTACTTTCAAGGCAAGCCGAGGGTAACCAGGGGCCTGTATCACGAAGCAGGATTAATGTCTTAGCGAGGTAACTTCAGGGTTAACCCTGGGTTTTCGGTCTCACGAAGCCGGTTCAGTTCTTATCGGGGTAGATCACCATGGTAACTTACTCTGAATGGTTATCCTGCTCCGGAGCAGGGTAAGTTCAGGGTTGAATCTGATCCTATAAAAAGCACCACCCACTAGCCAATCAGCTGTTCGGAAAAGACTCCGCTGACAGAAATGCAGCCCAGTCATGACGGGAAGTTTAACTAATTTATTAATTTTGATTTGAAAGTTTATTTTGAACATTAAAAAAGAAAAGAAAGCAACAACAACAGACAATGAAAAGATTGTTCTAAAAGGAGTGGAAAGAAGTCGAAATGTCATAAGAAAGAAACTGATAATTTGCGAACACTTAATAGCACCATTAATTAGGCTAGTGCCAACATTTTGTTTTGTTGGAGGAAATGATCCCGTTAAAGATAATGGGCCTAATTGACAGCTTTGCTGCTGGAAATGTGGAAAGTAGCCTATCATGTCTACACTTAATGGTGTTTGAGGGATTTTCCTTTTTGTTTTTTAAAGAGGGACACTAGGTATATTTTTGTGCAGCTGTTAATTTCTAACACAGCTCAATATCAGGATGATTTTATTCAGACTATCAATTTGGTGTTGATATGATTTAATTGTGGCGTCAGCTTTAAGCTTTATTGTAGCATATATAACGTTATGACAAAGAAGACCAATTTATCAGACGCAATGATGTTAGACGATAATTGTAATACACGCAATTCATCTGCGCAGCATTGATTTCATGGGATTCAAGGGTGTGATCAGTGTCAGATGTACAGGTACAGGTACTGTAGCTACTTGAACCAGTGATGAGTAATTTAACCTACACATCATTTTATTTGCTACCTTGTTTTGTCTTGATTTTTCCCTCTCTCCTCCTCTATTTCTTCTTTCCTCACCCATTTTTTTTCCTTCTCTATTATGTGATTTCATTTATGTTTTGACAGGGCAATTTCTTTAATAAGCTTTTAGTGGCTTCTAACCTCTCCGGTACTTTTCTTTTTTTAATCTTGTAAATTTTTACAACATTATGTGCAAATAAACTAATCTAAACTACAGCTAAACATTATTCATCCCGTTATGCGTTGCCATGCATGTTTCCTCCTCCTGCAGCTGCCACGGTGTTTCTCTAATGTTAATTTTCTCCTCCTCATATTTTAGTAGAATTAATCTCTGATCCTCACATGAAAAATACTTTTTTCCCCTCACATACAGCGCTCTGTGAGGACGCTCAGTGAGGACGCTCAGTGAGGACGCTCAGTGAGGACGCTCAGTGACGCTGTGCTTCTCTCATGATTGTGATGGGTCCGCTGCGTGCGCGTTCACGGCTCTTGATAAAGCAACTCTAGGTTGAGTTACCGAGTTGATATCCAGCGTCGTGATACCAATTATCCTGATTGCCATTGTTAGGGTTAGTCAACCCAGGATAGGTCTGGGTAACCCAGGAAAGGTTGATCTCGCTTCGTGATACAGGCCCCAGTTGTCTCAGATCAAATCAAAATGTTACCTGGATGCTGATGTAATTTACTAATACCTGAGGAAAGCCTTGCTCTCTGTGACTGTCAGTGGCTCACACAGGTAGACGTGCAGTTTGTGTTTTATCGTCTTTTTGTTGACGTGAAATCGAGTCCAGCTTGACGCAAATTTGTGTATATCATATTTTCTTTACTTTCTTTTTTTAATGTCGCTGGTACGTAGTGCTCACTTACAGAAGCATATTCGCTGTGGTAGATGTGGGCTGTGACTTTAAGATCGCCAGTAATATGTTGTGTATGTTTGTGAATTTGTGACAAATCTGCTGACGGAGGCGCAGCACATCTGCAGCTGTTCAGTAAGGAAACAAGTTAAATTGGACACCAGTAGGGACATGACACCGGACGTCACATGACTCGGTTTGTTTACACCACCATGTTGGCAGTCGTTGAGTGAAAATGAATGGCGCAAGTGCTGATTTCAGGTCGTCGGAGTTCACTTCGCACGTTAAAGCCCCGGAAATTGAGCAATATATCGCAAAACTTTACCGATAATCATAGCTGACCCTTACAATGCCCCCGGGGTGCTTTTCAGGAGTACTGAGGCAGCCAGAGCGGACAATGTTCCAATATTGCAGTACCCCGACATTTACAATTACCTGATCAACTCTCCCTTGTCCTACTCTGGAGATTCCCTGAAAGCCTACAAGAGCCTGGAGGGGTACAAATGGATACAATCTAGCAGCCTTACATATAACTAATAAAATAATGTAAGTAGTTTTCTTATCCCACATTTGTTTTGTGCTGTCTGCTCGCTTCGTGCACGTTTTATGGCAGTAATCCACCTCCGCCGTCTTTCGGGATGCTTCGGGATTCGATAAAACGCTCTTCCCTTCATGTATCGACTGTTCTCACACCCAAGGGCACAACAGCTGTCCACCATGTTCACTAGGCTATTATATGAATACAGCCCGAAGAAAAGACGAGTTAGCTGTTAGCTGTTAGCTGTGCTATGCTTGGCAGTTAGTTGAACAGCGCACTTGCCTGCCAATATGGCGTTGTTTTGCATGCCGGGATTGCGTGATGCCAGCTACCGGAGCTCTATTGCCGTATTCGTTTGGCAATCCAGGCCGGTCATTCCTTGTCGGATTTATATGACCATATGACATGTCTGATCTGAATGCGTTTCATTGCAACAGTCCGGAAAACATGGTGGCGCGACATAAGTTTGTTTTTGTTTGCATGGTTGCTGAGCAACAGAGACTTTGCTGGTTCAAACGACATTAGGCTATGGGCTTGCACAGACTTTTTTTTCCAACACAAATCAACAGTGGAAATAGAAATGCCATTGCAAAGTACTTGTACGATTTTTACAGCACAAATGCTTAATTAAACAGCGTATACGAGGACAAATTGAGGACAAATAACTTTGTTTACCATTCACAATGTGCGCAGCCATCTTCGTTGTGACGTCAGTTCTACCGACTCGGCCTACCTGGACCTTGCCCGAGTTTGATGACGAGACCTCCGGGTGGAACGGGTGTTCTTTTGTACCTTTCCGGACCGGAAACCGTATCAATCCCGGTTCCGGCTACCAATAGAATGCAGCATATTTCACCACATCTACAGCACATAAAACAACGCAGATAGGCTAAAGGCCTACAGCGCCCCATGGTGTCTTGCAGCCAAAGGCCTATCATTCACGAGAGAATATCGTCGTTCTTTTGGAAAACATGCCCTTATTTTGGACTAGTTATTTATCTCGCTAACGTAAATAATACTCATTACATTGAAAAATACATAATTTGTGATAAAATAGTGGTTGTTAATGTTTTGTTAGAGAGCTAATGCCCTCTTTATGGGAGCTCAGCTCCTACTGGCTCCCACATAGTTCGAACCCTGGTTGTAGGCAAGTCTATTGTAGGACATGAGACGGCACCTGGGTGTGTTTATAAAAATGCATTGCGAGGTGTACATAAACTACAGGTTACACATGTCTTATTAAAATACAAAAATGTGAAATTATGTGTGAAAAAAAAATCCATATTGGTGCATCCTTATTTAGTTTCTAACCTCAAATTTATTGAGACCTATAATATTTATTGTGCTATCAAAGCATCAAAGTGATTTAATTTTAGCTTTTGATTTTTTTTAATTTTTAAATAAATTTTTACATTGTGTTCTGTGTTATGTTTCGCTTAACTAAGTTTTATAAACTGTCTGAACTCAACTGCTATAAAATACCATTAAAGTCAATATTAAATTAAAAATAATTATTTATATAAATAAATAAATAAAAAAGGTTTTGACATAAATAGACAGTGGCTATGAAACAAAGCATGACAGAAACAGATTTAATTAATTAATTATTTCAGGTGTTTTTATTTCCTAATAGCACATACATTTTCCTGCTCTTTTAATTTCTGTCTTTTAAATGACAATAAAATACTTGGTGATCAGGTGTTAGTTAAAGCTAAGTCAAAATTCCATCAAACCTATGGCTGCACATACAGCATGTTACATCCTAATGGATGTAAATTGACTGATATACATATAAGGTAAAATGTCTTGATTTTTTTTTTTTAATATTTAAACAGTTCCAGTTCCCACAGCAGGCTTTTGTCTCACTGCTCCCGGACATGATGCCTCCTCCTCCACCTCCTCCTCAATGCGAGAGTGATAGCTGGGAACAATCAGCTCTCAGACTACCTGCCTGCTGCGCGCTGACTCCATGTGGGCGATCATAATATAGTGATCACTTTTCAATAATGTGTAGTAAATGAAATGACTAGCAAGTGAAATCATATTTTTCCCTGTATAATAACGAGCAACTTCAGGTAGAAGAAATACCTGTTTCCATTGTGTTATTTGTGCTTTCCTGAATTACAGATTCAGATTATGGTGCATCCCTACGTTTTACTGAAGAAGAGAAGATCACTGTGCCTTTTAACTCTCTTTTTCGCTCCACTAATCAGGAATAAACTTAAAATGTTGGCATTGTACATATCTGCAAACCAGGGGTATGTTACATTTGTATGTCATTATGTATCATATCAGCGTTTCTAAAGAGATGTAATATATAAACTGACTTTGTCATCAGTAGGTGGAGGGGATGGTGGAAGGTGTGTCACCTAAGACCAAATGGCTGCCAAGCTGCAGATCACTGTTCAAGACTAACACACAACAAAGCTGGTTGTTTTTTGGCAAATTTTGCTATGTTTCCTGCAGCTTTTTAGCCACCAACTGTGGGCGTTTTTTTTTAGCAACCTCTATCTGTTTTTCCACTGGGGATACTGTTACTAAAAGTTAGTTTAGTTGTTCACTACATTTCCAGCTGAGATTGTGCCACCAGAACCTGTTTTTTAAGCCTTTACATGACCTTTCCTCACCATATACAAGTGTTTGTTGTGCCAAAACACACCTTAACCACAGCATTGTCAAAACCTGAAGTTTCAATGTATCTGCCACATCATCACCTTACTACAATAATGGCCTAAGTCATTTATTGACAATTTTTTATTTTTATTTTTTTGCCTAAATCATCTCCTCATCATGCTGGCCACCTCTGGTAAAATTGTCTACATCCTCAGTTGAACATGTAACCAGGGTAGTTAAGCACTGTCCCTTTAAATGTGGTTGATGGTTTTGTCACGCTCTGCCTCAGTCCGCAAGTGCAACGAGTGGTGATCCTATCGTTATAGACAATCTTTGTTTTTTCCCCTCTTTGACAACATTTCAGCACTGTCTGAGCTTTGGAGTTGAACTACTGGAGTTCGAGCTTGATAACTACGAGTTGGAAATTTACTTTTTGGAGCGACAAGAGTTGATGGAGGAGCTGCGACCTTGCTACGGATGTTTAAGACTATGAACAGTTGATATCCCGGTGAGTTAGCGGCTCAGTAACGTTACCTGTTGATTTAGAATGCTAACTACATTAGCAAAGAATGCACGCAGATAAAATTAGATAGAGACCCTGTACTTCTATCAGAACTAGTCGGGATAATCTTGAAGGGGTTAATATTGAAGGGGATAAAGTTTATTTTTGATAGGTGTCACTTGTGTTGTGTGCCCTATTAGTCCTGTTCAGTTAGCAACCAGGGAAGGTGTTGAGCAGTTTTGGTTAATCGCCATTTAAGTTAGCTTGCGGTCAACCTAGAAGCCGCACGAGGTGTTGAGGCAGGCATGAGTTTCCATGCCGCTAAATTTATTGTAAGCTATGTATAGAGTCTTGCTAGTAACTATGTTTTTTAACTGTAAAATAAGTAGTTACGGTAATAATTGTGGTTTTGTAAAGTAAATTCATATGTCTAAAATGCGTTGTATATTGTGGGTTAAAGGTGTGTTTCATTTTGAGATTATGTTAAATTCAGGTACCTTGAAGTATACTGTAAATTACATTATTGTGTCTATAGTTGTTATGAGTTAATGGAAAGGACAGAAAAGATAGCGTACAACTGGGACTTTATTGGAGGAAGTATTAATGGACATTTATAATGGACTTCTGATCAGTAACTGTCCCGCTGCATATTTGTGTAGGCTGGTTTTTTGTAGAGCTCTTCATCTGGATCCAGAGTCGTCGCCAGCTACCGTCTCACCTGCTGTCTCAGCCACATCTCCACTCTGTTACCATCTCACCTTCATCCCGGAACATCCCCATCTTCATTCAACCTACCTCATAACCATCACCTGGGACCATCGTGTTAGACATTTGCTGTAAAAGAGGACAGTAGGACTTCTGAGTGCACTCATTTTATTTTTTTCATTTTTTATTTTTTGTTGCATTCATTTGAACCTTGAACTTGAACATTTTTCCTGTCATCTTAAAGTGTCTTGGTGACCATAATACATTTCACTTTTCACAATCAGTCTGTTGCATCGCGTTACTTGGGGTGGATGTTTATGTTTACTTTAAAGGCCCTGACACACCGAGCCGATGGTTGCCCATTGGTCAAAGTCGGGCTGTCGGTGAGCGTCTGTCGCCCTAGTTTTTGCAGTGTGTCCCACACCGTTGGTACTTCGGCGTTGATGACGGCGGCTTTTCGGCTGACTGAGCATATTGAATCGGCGGCGGAGCTTGTCGGTGAGAGAGATCACTCTGATTGGCTGTCAGGTTTTATTTCCTCGCCCCTGTAGCGAGTGAATCTGCCTGTTTTGAAACCGTGGCTAACCAGTGCTTCCTCTTCAGGCTCCACTTCACTCAGCTGCCCGACAGACCCGCTGCTTCTTCCCACAGCATGACAGGAGGGAAGCACAGCCAGTTAGCCTCCGCTAGCTTCCCAGCTAGCCCCGGCTCTCCATTTGGATCCAACTGGAGCACTGAGCCCTGGTTTGTTATTCAGGTTAAAGTGGGAAGAAACAGCTGGTTTGTCGGGCAGCTGAGTGAAGTGGAGCCTGCAGAGGAAACACGGGGACCATCTGGATGTAATAGTCTGTAGAGGTGCTGCGGTGCTCGGCTGCACAGACAGGAAACCCCTCGGCTGACAGGATGTACCACTCTCTAACTCCGCTACTTTGTTTATCTCATGCATTCCTTGGACTTCCAGTTTCCCTTTTTGCGTTAATTCCTCTCACACAGGCGCAGAACGTACGTGCTACTTGGCTGTCGGATGTAGTCTTTGTAGTGTGTTCAAATGCAACTGACGCAGGGCAATGTGAGGCGATGTAGACGACGCAACAGTTGGCTTTCGTCACCGCTAGTTCTTTGATGTCGGTTTGGTGTGTCAGCACCTTAACAGTCAGACAGATAGATTACAGCCAATCTCCTCATTGTATCTAGATTAGAGGTTGAACCCCTGTTTTCCACTTAGATACTCAAAACTACTTTTGAAGTAACAGGTACAGGGGGTTACAAACAGATCATGCGATTCTACCCTTGTAGTATAATGGCCTGTGTCAAGAGTGTGACTTGAGTGGCCATTTTATTTTGTTAAAAAGTCAAAAGACAATGTAACTTAGGCAATTTTACAAGCTTTTCAAGATGGCGGCTGCTTCCAGAAGAACGAAAATCTACCTCACCACTGAAGTTATTTCCATGATTCAGGGCTCGTCCCCTATCGGTAAGTGATGACATTTACTATAATATAGGCTAGGCTATAAATATTTCATAGTTATTTAGTCTTTTTATTCAGTCTTTCTAGTCAGCATTTTAGTCAGCAAAATAGCTAAGTCCATGAAGCTAGCATTTCACGAAGAGTGGAAAGGCTCCAGAATCTGTGGCTGTTACAAGTGATAAGCTATCTGTTAACTCTTTTCTGTCTTTTCAAACAAAATTTCATCTTCAGCTTTTGTCTCATTTTTCCACATTTCTTGATGTAATTAAGAAAGATTTGAACACTGTATTGTTAACAGCTAGAAATTATGTGTATAACTAAAAAAATACAAAGGATCCTCTTTACTTTTGTGTATTATTAATCGTAACATAATTTGACTGGTATTATAGTATGCCTGTTGTGCAGTGTCTAGAGGCAGCTTTTCCACCCCTAGGGGTGCATGCACGCCACTTTGGGATTCCCTGATGTAGCTTAATACAAGCAACCATAAGGCAATTAATGTTTATCAGAATGATCACACATTTGTGACCATACACCTCAGAGGGTGAAAATGTTTTTTTCCTTGTTGGTAAGAGATGAGCTTGACACTTCTGACACCGATCAGGCCTCATCCACTGAAAATGACAATGAGACATTGAAGAGATGAAGCAGCACGTACCAAGCCAAGGCTCTTCAGATGGAGCAGACGGTGCCTTAAACACTCTCGTTGATGTTGTTGAAGATGCCAAGCACACCATGAGGAGGACCTATCCGATGATGATGATCAGGCCATCACCTGACCACGTGAAGGTGCTCGAGCATGATGAGTTCCTGAAACTGAATGGATCTTACTTCATTAGCATCAGACCAGGCAAAAAAGCTGGAGATCCGACTGTCCATGACTTGCGGGCTCTTCAGTTTAGTAGTGAAGGCAAGGTCCATTTCAAGCTGTCCTTCTCTGAGGACTCTGCGTGGGAAGCACTGCCACAGAGGGTACAGGTGCCAAATGAGCCGATAGCATGGATACGAATGTTTCCATGTGCCCTGCCAATCAAGGAGAGAAAGTTCCAGGACCTCCAGTCAATGGAACACATCAGGCCCGTCAAGTGTCATCACTTCTTTGACAATTTGCCACATTAATAGGAAGCAGTCAGGAACCCAGCAAAGAAGAGCTGGAGGGAGAAGTGAGGAGATGCACATGCCTCCTCAGCATTATGTTTAGTTAGTTTGTTAGTTATGCCTTATCGTTGACAGAGCTGAAGGTTTGAAATTGCCTAAGTCATTTATTCCTCTTATGTTACTTAACTGACAGACACTGTTATTAGTATTTCAATAGTAATATATTGCCATAACCTTTTTGAGTGAAATTATTAATAAATATCATATATTCAATATTTGGTTCAGTTTTTTGTGTTTTCTGAAAGACCTGAAAAAATGACATGGGCTATTATTTTAAGAGGGTGTCGACATAATAACCTACAAATGTAACATATCCGTCATTTGCAGAAACGTACAATGCCAACATTTTTTTCTGTTGATTGATTTGGATATCCATGCGGTGTCTCTGCAGCTGTCACAGCCCCAACATGAGAGTAATTTTCGCAGGAGGTTTACCTCAACTATAGTGTAGCTCTGCATGGCAGGGCTGCAACACAGGATCATTTTCATAATTGATTAATCTCTGGGATATGTTCTCAGATCTTCTCACAGCTATGGCACTCCATCTACAGTATGTCAGATGACTGCTGCTTGAAAACAGCAGTAAAACAACAATTAAAACATTAAATTCTATTTGATGTATGGCGGTCTCTCTGCCTCTAAACAGGCAGGTGGGCTCCTGCCCAAATGTGCTGTTAATATTTTAACCATTTCACTTGTATGACATCCACTGTATGATGTATATTTCAATGAGGCCTCTGTCTTCCAAGATTTAACTGCTTTCTAGAAATGCTGACCTCTCTGCACAATACGGCAGCTTCAAAAGCGTTTTCCACCCAAACATATATTCCTGTTCAGGGTCATTAAGAAGACAGAGTCTCTTTGAAAACATAAAAGGTTTTATCAGCTAAAAATGATATTGTAGCATCCGCAGCTTGACTGAAAATGACACCTCGTGAGGTTCACTTGGGTGTAAATGTACATTATTCAGTATATTTTGCCTGTCAGTCCGCTTTGCTTTCCCTTTTCCTGTCCTCCCACATAGCCTTCATTCAAATCGAGCTGTGCAAGATCTGACTTTGCAGTATCCATCACACTGTTTTAAGGTTAATGGTTCAGAGGATGGAGGCCAATCACAGTGTGTTTGATCAGGCACCCTGTGCTATTTTGCACACCTCACCACGCTCCTTGTTAACTCGTAACCTCAGCAGAGAGAGGCTTTTTTATCTGCATCCATGAGGCAAGTTGGACCCGTTACTGACCACAGGAGGCTGTAATGTTAATTAAACAGGGTGGTGAACCAAGATGACAGTGATTCACTTACGTTGTATGTAATAGTTATCTCAGTGCGTTCATTGTGATCTTTTAGCTAACAGGGTTGTCCTTTTTTCCCCTATTTTATGCTAATGATAACTCTGTTTTGACCAAATATAATTTTAGGGTGAATGACCTGAGCTGCTCTGAGAAAATCTACAAATATTCTCTGTCATACCTGTAAAGCAGCCCAGATGACTGTATTCATAAGTATATGAATAAATAATGGAAACCTGTAGCTATCAAAGACCACCAGTCTGGATGCTGAATGACATTCATTTCATATGCTAGTCAATAATTGCTGCATATTGATTTAATATTTGAGAAGGGCAATTTAAGAAAGGGATTTTGAGCACCTCTTTATTCATTTATATATGACGTCTTGTTTATATTCATTCCACAGTAGCTAGGTTAGTAAATAGAATTAATACCAAACCACAATATGTTGAATAATTGAGACTATTTCAGCCTCGATTTATGAACACAAAGCGAGAAGGCTGTAAGTCAAGAGCAGCTCAGTTGACCTTTGCTCCTCTCTCAGAGGAAGCCTGTGGCTGAACAGCAGTCAGATCAGCGGCTTCTTCAACATGATTAAGATATGTGCTGTTGCATGCTACTGAAGTCTTAATAATAAACGATGCCTCTGTGAGTATGTATAAAGGATATGCAAATGATGGTGGAATAAGTGACGTGTTATATTTAAAAGTGACTTGAATCATCATTTATTTATTGGTAACCAGTCCTGAACTTAATGTTTCATTAAAAGTGTACTGTGTACTGTTAACTGAAATATGTATCAAATAACATATCTTTGAATGACAAACTCTAGTATAAAACTTTACTTGTAGCTACATTCAAATGATTGGCTCAATATTTGAAGAAATATACTGTTTTTGTTGCTGAGATGAGGAAATTGCTTGACATACTACAAGGAATAATGGCTAGTCTGGCTCAGTCAGAAAGGTTGATGATAATATGATGATAATAACGACCAAAAAAATCCCCCTCTCAGTACCTCTAAAGATCACAAAAGAACATGTTACATCCAGTTTGTTTTATCTGTGTGAAAATGAAGGTGTAAAAACACAACACACAACAAAATGTGATTTTAGGGAGGTCCTATGTCAGACATTTTCTTGGCTGGGAGCAGTGACCAGTCTGTCTTCACTGCCAACATAATAAAATATGTAGTAATACTACTGTTTTCAACCAAGAGCACCACTATTGTATAGATATCATTTTTTTTATGGTCCTGCCTACTACATTGCATGATTTTGACAGTTGTGTAACGCAATGGTGAATTGGAACTTGATCCACTTCAGCCCTGATCTTGTAAGTTCACCCAGAACAGCTTAGTCATTAGTCATTTAATTGTTTGACAAAAATAATAACTTATTTAATCATCTATTAATTGTTTTAAATTCACCTGTCAGGCAAAACTGCCAAATATTCTCTACCTATTTCATGGCAGTGGGGTGCGTCTTACATTTTGTAGATCAAACAATTAATTGCTTCGTCGAGTACATAATTGATTTTGAAACGTGTCCGTTGCATCCAGGGCTGAAACAACTTACCAGTTAAAGCAACTCTTACCTTTCTTGCATTTCACACAGCACTTAGAAAAAATTTGAACATCCACAACTCCCGCCTCCCTCCAAAGTCCCATCCCCCTCCTCCTGCAACTCCACCTCCCTCCAAAGGCCTACTCCCCTCTCCTTCATTACGTCCTCATTACGTCTATGATAGACGTAGGCGTTGGCAAGATAACGTTAGATACACGGAAGAGGAGAGGGAGTGTAACGTTACAACCAGGACAGTCAAACGCAACCCCAGAGCTTTAGAGCTCAACTGGAGTCAGTGATGACTGATGAGTTTTAGAATAAGGTTACAGTGCCAATTGTAGATAGTAGGGTTAATGTTACTAGTAAGTGGAAACGCACCAGGAAGATAACGTTAATGTTTCAGAGGCTACACTACAGTAGGCTAAAGTTAGCCATTATGCTGTGTTGTCAAATATAACGTTATAGCCTATGTTACATTAGAGGCAAACTAAAAACACCTGTCCAGCAGAAACTCTGCGACCATCTCATCCCATTTTAGCGAGCCGTTACGTCAGTCGGAGGCCTCCACGTGGGGAAGACAGACAGGATGCTCGGCCAATCATTGCATTGGGTAGTGTAAGTGTAGGGTAAGTGTCACTTTAAGTCTATAAAGGTTTATTGTAAAAACATTTCACCACAAATTTAATCAGTGATTAGTTGGGTTTATGTATTGAAGGTAGCAGCTCAGCTGGCAAAGTCTCTTGTGCGCTTGCTCTTTGGGCACAATGATGCAGAAGATACGGGTAATTTTATACATTGGAAGTAAAACTTTTTGGCTTCATGTGTCACTGAACAAGTTTCAAAGGAACTAAACAGAGTCCCGTTAGACTTCAGTGTCTCAGACCTGATTTCAGCCAATCAGAGTTAGCTAAACCTACTATCTACTGAAACTATTTTAAAGCTAACAATTGTGAAGGCTAATTCCCCTGATAAAGCTATTTTAAAGTGACAGAGGGTATTTCTTTCGGTTATGCTTGTTTTTAAATGAACCTGTGGTCATGTGTTTGACTGTCAGAATGGACACAAATACAGTAGAGATGGTTAATGCCAATTAGCTGAAAATCAGTTCAGAGAGACTAAAACGAAACATTTTTACCTTTTTTACTCCACAATAGAAACTTGAACAATATTTCATATGTGTGAGCCAATTTCCATGTATTTATTTTTTTATTGTAGTGGACTTGCCTGTACATACTTTATTTTTTATGTGGCATAGGCCTAAGTTAATTTTTTTTTTCTTCCCAAGCTTTTTGAAAGAGTATTGAAGATGGGCATAATTATTATTATTATTATTATTATTGGAATAAAATGCCAAAATAGTAAATTTTAACTTTTTTTTTTTTATTCCATCATTAATCAATTAATTAAAGTAATATACGATTATCAAAATAGTTATTAGTAATAGTTATAGTTGCATCCCAGAATAAAAGGTTATTATAAATTAACAAATACAGCAATAAAAAGTGAAAGCAGTGTATAGCACATCCAGCACATCAGAGCTGCAGCTGTTTTAGCCTCTGAGGGAAGAGGTTTTTCTTCATGTTGGACCTGTGTGTGAGCTCCATCATGTTGACCCATGTTAGTGGGGGTAGTAATAAACTCCAACCTTAACGATTCGCTACAGGACTCTAAATTGAGAGACAACACGCAGCAAAAACACAGGGTAATCTACTAAAGAGTACTGCATTTGTTCCCACAGTCAGGGTGTGCTGGGGAGCTGTTGGCGTGCAGGGTGTGAGTGGGAGAGATGAGCACTGGTGGCGGGAGGTCACTTTTTTCTGCTGCCCACCTTGGCACACAACTAGCTTGTCTTCAGATCAGAGCTTTGCCATGAACTGGAGGTTGGCAATGAATCCAAGTGGCCGGGGGAGATAAGGCAGCCTCTGGGACATTACAGATGCAGGCATTAGCTGAGTGGAGACTTGACGGAGAGCAGGGCAAGCTGAGGCCTTTGATAATGCTGCCGATGTTTACTGCCACTACTCAAGAATGAGGCATCTGCTAGGCGGTCAACAGACTCCAGACTTATAAAGACTTGTGCAGACACAAAACGGTCAGTGCACAGGCACAGAATGATCACATTTTTTCATGTTGCCTATTCTTCAGCATGTTGCCTTCGTTGAGGGAACTGGCAAATGCAAAGTGAAGACAATCTTTGAAAACAATGTAATGTATTGTGCAAATGACTCTGTTTTAAAATATTATATTTAATCAAATACAATCTTTTTGACAAGCTTTTTGTTACCCAGCTGCAGTTCAGTGCCCATGCCCATGATGTTGCTGCGGCTCAGTGTTGGTTTGCTTTTCCTCCTTCCTTGTTCCCTTTTTTTTCACCTTACTGACATGCAGGCGATTCCCATTGGATTGCTAGCATGCCACGGTTTCAGCTCCCCGCTTATCTGACAGTAACAGTGCCTGTCCCATCCTGAATCTAACATTTACTGTACCATCCTCCTCCCTCTTCACTGGCTTCAAGTAGCTCTGCCATTTACCATTTGTGCCAAGACTGCAATGCAAAAAGACAACCCTGACCGCAGGGGGAGGAGAACAGTTGACAAAGTGGCTGTCACTCTGCAGTGGTGTTTCTCGGCTGAGTAATTCCATAGCTGGAATAAACATTAAATATCTAACGCATAGTACGATAACCAGCAATGTTGTTTTATGTACAACCGGTCCTCATTAATTAAAAACCTCAGACATCCAAACAGCATGGTCAACCAGCTGGGCCTAATTTACAAACAGTTCAATGGTGATCACAAATTCCATGTCATGTGAAATACTAAAAAAATGCAGATATCACAAGGCCTTTCTCAGTGCAGTCATACATTAAAGATGTTTTGGTTTTTCGTAATATCTGAGTGTCTGAACAAAGCATTTATTGTTTTGTAGAAGTTCAAAATCCATAAACATCCTGTGATTTCTTATGCAGCTTGTAAATTATTTCAATATTTGCAATACCCTTGGCAGTGCATGGGCTTAGGAAGGTAACACTGTTATATATTTCAATAGCAACAATCCCAGTGATAATTTATTTTAATAAAAAACTAATCATCTGATCTTTTTTTTTTCAGTTAGCTGATTGATAATGTATCAAGGAAACACAATTACACACTTACTGCTGACTTAAAGTCCTAATTCATTTCACAGACAGACCACTGGCTCGCCAAATTAAATACAGTGATATCTCTTGGTCTCCACCTCTATACTTCATGGTTTCAAGGTTTCATTTAATATGCTCCATCCACAAATTAACAGGATGTAATTTGAAATTTAATATGGAAAAGGCATATAATAAAGGGTCACATTTGGTGTGTGATGAAATACTGTATAATCCATCTCATGGTCCCTTCCATGTGGTCTAATCATGCATGGTCAAGTGGACTGTGGACTAAGGTGCTATTGAATCCCTCCACCCATCCATCCATCTGTCTGTTGTTTTAATGTGATATATTTGCTTACTTTAGCATTCTAATTACTGATGTTTTAAAAAGATCCTTTTCACATTATGACAAGATATTTTTTATGTGATAATATTTTTTTCACTATTACTATATACTAAATGAGTCAGGCGTTCAGATATACTATACTGGCTTTTCCTAAAGAGCAATGTATATTCTCATACAAAAGCAATCCCTCTTAATCATCACTTATGACCCACTAAAATTGTGTGATGTTGTATTTATCTGCGGAGACTCTATTCTCAGACACTCAGGTGAGATCAGGGCTTTACAAACAGGTAGCAACCAGGTGACCATAAGCGGCCATACCCACATGTAGATGGCAAAATGCTAAATGAGAGTGAGTTTGGGGTTGACTTTTACTTTCACTTTTGCTTTGGCAACAGTGACAGACAATACTGCATTGTAAACCGTTAACGAGAATATTTTCTTGTTACAACATACACCTTTATTTTATCAAATCACACAACATTCCTCTTAGCCTAACCTCCTAATCAATGGATCTTGGTAAAATAAGAAATACTCAATACTCATTAAAAAAAACTAAAAACAAACGTAAAATAATTAAAACAATAAAGGTGTCTTGTCACTGTATAATAAGATGGTATGTTTTTATAACAAGAAACTTACATTGTTGGTTACATTGGAGAAAAAATATGTGCAGAGGAGAGGCTGTAGTATCACTAATAAAAAATGTTTATGATTTGATTAAGATTTATATTAATGCTTGGTTTGAGCTAGGGAAAGTATAATCTATCCATCTGTCTAATGTCAATACCACTCTGTCCTGTACATGGTGGCTGGAGCTGTCCCAGCTCAGGCAAGAGGTACAGTACTTACAGTCATCACTGGTCATGGACAAAGAGTTGGAAATTAGTGGAATATTTGGCTTCGGTGCCAATTAGACGCTGTGAACTGACTGCTCACGTTCACATATATTGAAACCATGCTTGATCTCCATACTCCCTCAAGCTGACATTTCCCATTCATTAAAGTGAAAACAGACAACTGTTCAACCATTCTAGCAATTCTAAGCAGTATATTTGTTGATGTTGCAAAGACAACCAAATTGATTCATATTGAGACAATATGGCGGCCGCATGGGCACAGAAGCTCCTCTTTATTAATGTTTGTGTTGTTTTCGCTGTTGCTTGTATTAGACTGTAATGTTGAGGTGTAATTAGCCTACAACCGCTATGATTCTAAGAATCTACACCATACAGTAAGCAATCCCTTCGCAAGTAGATACCAGCAGAGATCGACTTTACCGCACTCATATTTATGTGTTGTTGACCACCAGGATCAGTTTGGGTGACTATCCCAGAAATCTATGACTTACCTGAGTTTCCTGGGAGCATCTGTTGTTGACATTCCGGGACGGCATATCGATGTACGTCTGTTAAAAATACACTTCTGTTTTCAGAGGAAATGTGCAGTTTCTAAAAAATAAACTTGCAACTTCAGTAAAACACATCGCATTTATGTTTATTTCACTGTGCAACAAAAGCAAGTGGTTAGATTTAAAAAAGAAAACATCATGGTTTGGCTCCACATTCATACAGGAAGCGAACACTGGGCTCCTGGCAGAAAGTCCGTTGTTATTGGAGCCATCCACCACCCATTCCATCCACCTTGTAGGGACTTCCCAGGTTCTTCAATTATTTTCTTGTGTGGTGGCATTTCAAACTAACGCTCTCCGGTGGCGTTATTAACTGACGCCACCTGATGATGAGACATACCTCCGTGAAAGGATGCCTGTTTTTCGTTGGTGTCTGATGCAGAAATCAGTGACAAAGTGGCAGTATTTTACGGGGATAGCAAGCCGGGCTACAAGCTAAAGACTTTGTATGTGTATAAATAATTGCTTGCTGCACTGTAAACTCACAAGTCAGTATTTAGACGCTTTGCTTATCTAAAGACTGATGTCTTTCTCCCTGATTTTGTGTTTAGATGGGCGGATACAATTTCAGAGTTTAAAAAAACTCCCTACGTTGCAGAACCAATAGTAAATCCACAGGGCGGTCCTTCGGTGGCTCGCTGAACTCTTGTGCTCATAAACATAGTCCGACTGCATTAAAAGTTTTAAACAAAGTCACTATAAGTCCTTCATTTCCACAATCTTGTGGACTGAGCACACGTTTGATAAAACGGAGTTAAATCTCTCAGCATCCATTTTCAAGCTCTCTGTGTGTTTGTTTCCTTGTGGACGAGAAAAGGGGGGACGCACATTTCTGGGAGGGCGTGTCCTTTTCAAAAATGCAAGAGGCGTTGCTTTGTTGCCGGCTGTTTTCTCCGGTGTGTTAAACACACTTTAGAAAGGAGTGTCCCCAGACTCAGAAGGCGGAGACCTCTGATTGTCTGGTGGCGAGACTAGCTGCACTGACACATCTGTCACAGACATTGTTTTGTGTTGCTGTTGTCTTGCACAGCGCTATAATAAATTTATTACATTGTTGCTTTCAATTTTCAGCCTAGCACCTACCACAATTTCCATAATGACTTGAGTTCGACCGTCTACCACTTAGCCACTGATAGCTACCAGGGAAACACATTTGTGCCTAAATTAAGCCTTTACTTTCTCAGGAAATTGTACCTAGTGGCAAACAGAGTTGCCTTGTGAAAGTGAGGCTTAAAGGAAACCATTACGATGTTGTTGATGTTACTATTCTATCTTCATTACTTTGTGCAGTCAACATTTACAGTAGGAGCCACTCAAAAGTTCCCCTTCCAGCCAGCTGTCAGCCGGCTGCCTGTCGAATCTCAGCCAAATCCCAGCCAGGCTCTACCCCCCCTCCCTCTCCTATTTTAATTCTAGACGCGCCCACTCGTTCAATTGCAGGGTATCGCCATGAGATGGCGCCTCTCTCACAAAAAAACAGCCTGCAGTCATTCAGTTTATCAAACGTGGAAGCGTATCGTTTCTATAGCAACGACTCTTTTCAGGGGTAACTGTCTGCCTTTCCGAAACCTTGCCTCTTCGAATGTTAACTTCCATTATTCGGACTGGCGGTCCTTCCTCTTTTTTCTAAAGGATCCGCCATTCCGAAGTTTGGATATTGTGGAATATGGCACAGCTGCAGTGCAGACATTTCAGTCGCACACTGCGTGTGTCAGCAGCGGGCAGCAGTATAGAACTGGGCTTTTACTGATGCACGTTCTGAAGGCTATTTACTTGATTAGACTTCTGTTTTTGTTAGGATATTATTTTTTTCATTATTGTATAATTGTTTTCAGTTAATCAGTGAGATCACATCTTCAAAAAATGTCTGAAAGAAAAGTAACCGACGATTTCGTTTGTTTACAAGTTATTTTGAATTTGGAAACCAGTTTTGTTGACCTTTTTTGTAATAAATTACAGAGCCCTGCAGTGGCCGTGAGAGGAAAAAATACACATCGTGCGCACGTTTTAATTAATTTGAATCCTCATTTATTCAGTCATTCACTCTGCACATGCTGCTTTGCATGGGATTATTGTCAGCAAAAGGCAATTAACAAGGATATTGAGAGTTTTAGAGGATATTCTGTGTGTAAAACTGTGTGTAATATCTTATATTATTTGTGTTCTTGTGAAGAAATCCCGCTGACTCTGCTGTGCCTTCCCAGTTCAATTACGCACGGCACAGGCACTTGGATGCGCGTAAAAAACCCATGAATAAAGCAGCAGTCCTGTCCTTGTGTCCTGTGCACTGATGTCTAATGTTTAACGTTTGTTGAGTCGTCATCACGTTTAATTGGCACAGCTCTGACAGCCGAAATACACTGGGTACCGGCGCTACACGTCAGTCGGCGGAGTGGTGCGGGGTTTTTTTTTGTTTCTTTTTGAAACTTTCTAATTTTTTAATTTCAGCTGAGGGTGCAAAAATAATAAATTGATGGTAGCCTACTGCATGCTTTTGCACACTCGCAGAACCGGGGAGCTATTCCTCAAACAAATTAATGAGGTGATCCTCTTTTTCCTTTCTTTTCTCTCTTCTCTCTGTCCAAAACTGTCATTTCGCCCCACGTGACCAGCTGACTTTGCTACAAGCTGATTGGCAGTTGAAACAGGCGACTTGCCTTATGATCTAAAACCAGCCACTGGCGACTGCATGAAAGGCATCTAAGTCTCTTCAATTTCTTGAATAGTATCTTGTACAGTAGCCTAACTGTATAGATCTGGTCAATACACAGTATGTTAAGACTTTACTTGTAGACTGAATAATAAGAGATTATAATCACAACTTTACAGGATTTGACAAGTAGCCGAAGTTTTCACATACAGTACAAAGACCCCTCTGATGGTGGACAGTCTAGTCAAAATAAAAAATATAAAGCGGCCCGGCGCAGTTTTTGCTATTTTGGGCAAGAGAATGAAAACAGTTATTAAAGGGGATGCTGAGCAGTAAGATCAGTTGTGTAATTAAAAGGAATAATGCACATTTAGCCGCACACTACGCGAACAGGCAGGGTTCCCTCTGGTTTTCACGTATTGAATGTTGTCGGCTCATGTTGGCTGCCGGAATGTGTGCGCTGTGAGCTGCCCTTCCCCCTCCAACGCCAGTGATATAGCTTAACTATGCTCTAACCTTTTGTTCGCGTACTGGGTTATTTGGAATGCAGGGAGAGAGAGAAGACATTTCTACACTGAGTCTTTTTAGGCTATATGGAGTTTTCGATGATTTCGTGATTTTTCGTTTCGTAGCTTTATTAACTTAATTATTCTGATATTGTAAAATAAACACATTTAATTTTTGAAGTGACGTGACGAGAAGTTCTTGAATGTGTGTTGGAGCCAAGTGTCCCTGTCTTTCATGGATAAAAAGCCGACACACTAACATACAGCAGGAATTCACTGAACTAATTTTTATGTTGGCTCTGACTGGGAGAAATCGAGTGTTTGTAGCCTATTTAATGATTCTTTTTTAATTTATTTTATTAATTCCTCTGCCCACCGTAGCGGTGGGCAGCGGTATTGATGCAGGTTATATAGTATCCTACAGTAAAGCCTTAAAAATCAACAGAGAAACAATCAATATTTTTACTGTCATGTCATTATAAGTTGAACTCAGGTTTGATAATGGGTAAAATAAAAAATAATAAAAGGTGGTCTTGCGCACTCCTGGCTCGCTGCTGTCTAACCAGAGCGAGGTTCTGCAGGCTTGGACGTCGAAACTATTTTCTGAGAGGGGGGGTGGGATTTTTGTTGGGAGGGGCGGGGGAAGCATGCACACTTATCAATGATTAAGGATTTGATTTGAAGTTATTTTATAATAACATGCAGTTATAAGAGAACTAGAATGGATGAACACGGCATCTTTATTGTTAAGAAAATGAAACTTTGATAACTAAATCAAGCCATTTAAGGAACATAACATTATTTGTAACCTTGAATGAAAAAAAGAAAGGTCTGTGCTCCTGACTCAGGGCTTTCATGCATTTCCAAAAGTGGACCTTCTCTCCTGTTGACCTACTGATGAAGATTTTAAGCCCTCTCTGCAGAGAGATGCATTTATTTATAGTAAACACATTTTATAGTGAGCAGCATACATACTGTATGTCCCCTACAAATCCCAACCGTGTTTACAAAGTTTGAATGAACGAGACAGACGCAATCAGAAAGGAAACGGAGGCTGCGCATGGATCCTTTTGCTCCTGTCTGCAGGGACGAACGGACCGCGTGATGGTTATTTTCTGAAAGCACAGAGCAAAGAAGTGTTGCCTGACAACCTCAAAGAAAGCGTCCACCACCACACGACACAGCGCTTTCCCGATCTGTCTAGGGACCAGTGGCACAGGATCCGAGACCGCATCAACGAGAGACTGAGGAGCCCCAGAAAGCTTGACCGAGAGTCACAGCGCCTGGGCTTTCGTTGATTGTGTGGCCTAATTCCGTTTGCACTTTCAATAAAAACACGCAAATGGCAAAAAAAAAACCTCTACTCTCTTTCTTATTACATTTTGGGGAAATACCACTCCGCTGCGCATTGCAGCTGTGTAAAATGTCATACAAAAATAAATATAAATTCCAATAGAATAAGCTTGCCTGATTTACTGAAAATAATTATACAATAACGAAAAAATAATAGCCTAGCGAAAATATAAGTCAGTCAAGTGTGTTTGAGATCATCATGCACAAAGATCAGTTTGATGCCTTGAACAAATTTAATTCATTTTCTGACATTAAACATGAGAAGATTACTTCAAATGGACATTCTCATTTCGTAGAGGACTCAGCTTAAGCATTAATGAGCATTACACGCCAGTAATGTGAAGTTATTTATGTGTTTTGTGGTTAATTATACCGTGGATCCTTTCGCTCCTATCATGTAATCCGTGCGTCCTGCATACAGCGGCGCACGGGACCGATGAGCAGCCTCCGTTTCCTGACAGATTGCGTGTGACTCGTTCATCCAAAATTGGTCGGGATTTGTAGAGGACATGTATATGCTACTCACTATAAAACGTGGTTACTTTAAATAAATGCATCTCTGTGCAGAGAGGGAAATAAATGCTGCCTGCGTCTGAGCAGGAGGCTACACAGTAGAGATGCGTGCCCTGGCTGATGCACGGCTATCTCGCAATGCGGATGATTTTGGATTTATTTTGAGATATCTGATATTGATGCCTCCACCCTCCAATATGGTGGAAGGCATTTCATTTGCGATGCTCACAACATTGGAAACCTTTAACAGATTCAAAAGCAACACATCTTTTCAGAAACAGTGACCCAGTGTTATTAGTTTTCCTTGGTGCTTTCAGCTGAAGTCCCTATGACAAAAAATCTTGACAGTGAGGTCTGTGGATTATCCAGAGTACCAAGGACACTCTTTCTACAAAGAAAAATTGCTGGTGAACTTATTAAAAAACATTTTTACCAGCTGTGACACACCGCGATGCCTGGTGTTGTTTTCACCTTGTGAGTGTTTGTGTGTCATCGTGGCAAAGTGTGGTCCATGACTGCCTTTTACGCACGGAACACACATAACCATTATGCCATGTCTTAGTTTTTGGCATTAGTTACTATACTATACAGGAATTTAAAAGCCTGAAATCACTGGACAGTCCCACTAAGTAGTGAACTAACTGCATGTAGGTACAGGGTGGCAACGTGTCTAGGTCCCTGCTTCAGCTGCAGGTAGCTCGTACAGATCAATGTTATTTATTTCTTGGATCTTCTCCAAATACCTCAGTTTGAATCATGATAACATGGCAAAAAAGTCACACAAAGCACGGTAAATGAGATGGAGTTTAATTACACTGGGGTAGCCTAATTAACGGGAAACACAGGGACAAGTAGGTTTTGAAAGATAAAAAGAGAGCGTCCACTTGGCTTTTCACATGGTAATGTTATTTTAAAAAATATGGGTTGCATACAGTAGTTGTAATTCGACCTAGTCATAAAATGCTACTAGGCTAAATAGTGGCTCCGTGGAGCCATGGACCAGCTGATAAGCCGTCCTTCCCAAATCTGCAGATATTACAGTATTTTGGTGATAATCACTGCTCCTCCCCGTGGACAAATGAAGCATTGCAACAGGTTTTCACACAGGTCTCTAGGGGCGTTACAAGTCAGGGCTGCATTTCCTACATCATCGCGGGGGATTAAATTAACTCCACGGAGCAGGCGGCAGGCTTGCACGGAGCAGTCATGGATCTTCCACGGACCTGCCGAGGTTCAGTCGTGGAAACAGGAACTTTTGAGTGGCTCCCACTGTACTTCATAATACATGTGATGATAAGCTAATGACACGCTAAGTAAAACACCTGTCTATTTCCACTTTTAAGTAATTACTGTTGCAACCCCACACTGTTGTTTGACAATTAGGAAGCTGTATTTTGTAGCAGTAGTAAGGTGTCAAAGTAACACCTGCAATCAACACCTGATCTGATGAATCTGAAAAGTCACAGATATCAGGTGTTTTCACAGCATCTTGTGCTTTTCACATGGAACCTTTACTGTAGGTATCAGCATTCAACCAGTGTTTCCTATACCTGCTTTTGTAAAACATTTCATTGGTAAAAGAGGTCTCACTCTGTCTCCTATCCACTCCCTCTGGATATTAAGAACTATTCAAAATCAATAAAACATTTCCTTTGCATAGAATTGATCGATGATTCTTTTACGGAGTGTCACATTGTTGGGCTGTGGTGACATGAAAAAATTGATTTAGTGATGACTCTATTTCCCCA
Source organism: Epinephelus lanceolatus (assembly GCF_041903045.1). Taxonomy (NCBI): domain Eukaryota; kingdom Metazoa; phylum Chordata; class Actinopteri; order Perciformes; family Serranidae; genus Epinephelus; species Epinephelus lanceolatus. The sequence goes on along the minus strand of NC_135753.1, from coordinate 10,602,400 downwards.
AAGGATGGAACTAGTAGTTTTACATGGTATAATGATCGGTCCTCTTAATTGCAGTGTTAAGTGGAGCATTTATTAGGTGGTATTTTTGCCTTCAAAAACAAAACCTGAAACACTAAATGGACAATCAATAGTACATCAGTCTACCGTGCATCAAACTATGTCTTAATTACTGTTCTGGCTTGTGTTTGTCTTCGACGGAAAAGACAGTAAGGTGTTTCTCATTTTTGAGCAAATGTTTCACATTTTAATAATGCTATTCTTAATTGTGACTTTGAAGAATCATGTAAACCCACATTTTTTGGATATCATTTTGTTAGAGAACTCAGATTCTTGGAGTGTGTTCCCCCTGTGCCTGCAAGGGTTTTCTCCAGGTGCTTCGGCTTCCTCCTGCAGTCCAAGGACATGCAGGTTAGGTTAATTGGCAACTCTAAATTGCCCGTAGGTGTGAATGTGAGCGTGAATGGTTTTCTGTCTCTACGTGTTAGCCATATGATTGACTGGCGACCTGTCCTGGGTGTACCCCACCTCTCAACCAATGTCAGATCGGCTCCACCTCTCCCTGAGCCCCTTTAAAGGGTAAGTGGGCTTAGCTAATTGATGGATGGCCTCAAAAGCTGCTTTATTTGCTTAGGTAACCTGTCACTTTGCTGATCTTTCCACTCAACTTAAATGTGTACATTAGTTAACTATTGATAAATGTGGAAAAGTTTAATTTAAACTCCAGAGACAATCCCATTTACTGTAAGAGGCTCTGCCAGGAGGCCGACAGGACTTTTTTCCTGTAGTATTACCATTCCTTTTCAAAAGTGTCTTGCCAATGGCGTTAGATGCCTGTAGCTATTTTGCCCTCTGGGAAGTATTTTCTCTAGTGACTGTTGCCAATCTCATACCTACCTCCAAAAGGTCGGTGCCAATTCCTCCCTTGCAGTCGAACATAGGCACAGCCCTTTCCTTGCATCTGGCTCACCTAATTATCCTGGTGCTATGAGGCATGTCAGAATGTATTCATCCTGCTACTGCCAAGCCAGTTCCCAGCCTGTACTCTTTAATTGGTCTTCATTATAAAGGTATATAGCTAGAAAACAACACACAGGTAAAGGCTTTATTTTTCTTGTTTGTATGTTGCTTGCTGAAATAGTTGATAGTGCGTGTTAACAATAACAGTGCTTGTGCAATTATACGGAGGAAGCTGCTCATAAAGCATTGGCTTTCTCTGTGTTGCACACTCACAGAAACAGACATACTCACACACAAATATTAGCTGAATATAGACAATGTAGTGACATGTTCAGAAAAAAAAAAACAACAACAGGGATTTTGGGAATCTATAACAGTTAACAAACCTAACAATAACACACCTTTCAAAGATAAGTCAGTGACTTAAATAATGTAAACACCTGGAGTTGTAAATGCTCTCCTCTTTCATGAAAGTGATGCTTTGCACAGGAAATAATGCCTCTGCTGCAGCTGTGGTTAAAAAAAAAAAAAAAAGATTGAGTAGTTGGCACTGATTTGATTATGTAAGAATGTGAGTTTGGGGCAGGGGCAGTGGCAGGGGAGAAGAGTGGGACTGACTATCCAGGGCCCCAGTGGGAGGCCCACAAAAAGCATGAAATGAAAAGTTTGGTTTTGTGTGTTTGATGGTGATGATGAAAATGGTTTAATTCACTGCTACACTAGGATTTGTCTTTAAACGCAGTTAGAAATGAGTAAAGCAGGATTTATACTTCTGCGTTGAGTTAACACCATACCCTACGCCACAGCCTGACGTGCACTTCCCCAGAAATGTAACCACATGTTGTGGTGATGCAGACCTCTGTCTATGTTAATAAGCTAAAACCATTTCCCTCAGCAAAAATGAAACTTTTATTTACTTTTATTTCACAGATAAAAAAAACAATAAATTGTAAAGACCATTTAGCCTCCACAAAATCTCATTTTAAGTCTTGTGTGTGATTTATCCTGGCTACATATGAGTAGGGGAAATCTTTGCTATTCCCTAGGCTAATTTATACAATGTAAAATGCGATAGGCTTGTGCTCCTAACGTTTGCATGTTATATATGTTTGGAAAACATGTTTCATATAAGACACTTGTTTTGTAGGTGTATTTGTAACTTGTAATGGATGGAGTTTTGTGACATTACCTTTGTTAAATGTTGCTGTTGTGCCTGGCTTCATATGACTAGAGGGAACGTCTGCTAGCCGCTAGGCTAAATTATACAATGTAAAATGCCATAGGCTTGTGTTAAAAACATTAGTATGTTGTATTTGTAAGGAAAATGTGTCCAGTAAAAGACAATTGTTTTGTCTGTGAATGCTGTGAGTTAAAACGAAGCCAATTAGTGTACCTGTGTTTGAAATTGTTGCTATTAAGCCATGTTTAATGTGTGTTTTAGGTGTGTTTTGAATCAACTCAACTTTACATCATCTCACAGAAACCCCACCGCTGATTAGTTGTTGTTTTTTTTTTTTTTAGGTGTAACTGCAGAGTGATACAGACACACCACTGCACATGTCTAAATGCTCATAATGACGTAGACCACATGTGTAAGCAATGGCGTAGGCTCTGTATAGTATAAATCCCACTTAAGAGGCTGCTTATGCTGCTTGAGCACCAGCGTACACTTTCCTGTCATTCCCCAAGAAAAGAAAATTGGGGGTCCAAAAAAGGAAAGAAAACAAAAAGGGAAAGATGTAATGAAGATGTGCAAGAGTGACATATAGGGAAGAAGGACGGAGGGGCCCACAGAAACTGCCCAGAATTTAGTGCTACGCCCCTGCAAAAGCCTGGCATTTTTGCTTGAAAAATCATTTACAGAGCACAAATCCAATCATCAAAATATATCCTGATTGTGTTTTCCTGAATGGATAATTAACTTGTTGTCGATTGATGACACTTAGTAAGATTGGACTCCTTCACCCATTTGGCTGATGAGTCAGTTAGGCACATATTTATACATTTTCAACACAATAAATTACTATATAAAGTAAATCTAGGACACACATTTAAAACTCAGGCATATCTGGAGCACTTACCTGAACTTGACAAGATTGTTTTTTCTTTCCTTTTGCTGTTTGCTGTGACCACAGCATGGCACAGTAAGTGATAAGCAGCGTGGTGAAAGAGTCAGAGGGATTTATCTGGAGCAGTGCTGAGTGGGGAGCTGATAAGGGGTTAACACAGATGACTCGTTTTGACAGTAAATGAACAGAGGAGGTGGAAATGTGTTAACAGCATTATGCAAACAGGACAAAAATATATTTAATCAGGAGTTGATTGCTATGCCACACCAAAAGTGTGTTGTTAATTACAACTCGGGTTACTGAAAAATAGTCAAAAACTATTAAAATATAATGAAACATGATTCATGTAATGATGAGCCTTTTTTCTTTTATCATACAACCATTGAATTGTACTGATTTGTATAACTTTTTCTACTAATGTTACGGATCATTCAGAATATGATCTGTTTGTTTTGTATGTTGAATAAATACAGAGTGATATAATGCATGCATGGACCCCTGAAAATTAAACTTATCAGCAGTTCTGTGGTATAATATGGTATTCCTGTGTAGACTGTTTGCTGCTACTCTCAGATAAAAGTGTAAAGATTTAAGTCAGACCTTTTTGAGCGCAGGTGGCCATCATGGGGATGGTCTGTCTGTCCAATCTATCAGGTTGTGACTTCTTTCTGGGAAAATAACATACTTAAGCAGCAGAGCAGAGAAAAATTGATCAGGTCAGTACCCTCAGATATTGATCTTGCTTTTGCGTTCTCTTGCCTGGCTTTGATCAGAAAGTTTACTTCTCTTGGAAAATAAAGAATAGATACATAATACATTTTACATTCAACCACCAAAAAAAGCTCTATGAGAGGAGCAATTAGTGTGCTCCAAATGTAATTTCCCCCACTTTCATTCTTTACTGTACTTTAATTCATTCTAATTATTACAGCGTTTTTCAGAGTAATTGCTTCTGGATCGGAGGAGCTGAAACATCAAAAGGTAATTCATATAATCTCCACACCTACATGGAGAAGAGGGTGTGTGTTGGCCAGGGTAACGGACGTGAAATAAAACCATTGAAAATTGTGTGATTGGACTGACCTTTCAGGAGAAGACAGCAGACAATATAGTTTCTGTAAAGGGGCCCGCTTATGAGTCAGTGTGTGTTAGGTCATTAAGTATCTATCTATACACTTTTATGTTAATGGTATACATTTTTTGGCATCCTGTTTTAATTTTGACAACACAGCTTGACCTTTTTGCCAGTCTTCTTCAAATGACTGGTAACAGGAAATATATAGCTCATTCTTCCAGAACTTATTTAGTGAAATATCAGCAGTGGTTGGGGATATGGGCACATACATAAATTAGTTATGTTGAAGCTATTTTACTCAGTAGCCTGTTGAGCAGCAGGAAGGCGTATGTATATTATTTGAGCAAATAAGTGGCCTGACAATGGAGGCAGAATGTACCTTTCTGTGTAGTACTGTGGATGATTTACACATTCTTTCCAATATTATTGCATATGTGAGATTGTATGCATGCTTAGTACACATCAACCTGTTAATTCATAATCATACAATCACATTAAGTATTTATTATTTAGTTTAGGCTTTGTTTTCAGCATAATCAGCAGGTTATCTGTGCTTTGGTTTTTTTGGCTCTGGCCAACAACAACTGTGCCCAGAGGCATTATGTTTTGGGGTTGTGCGTTGATCCATCCCATTCTTATGAATGCAATATCTCTAGAACCCCTTGATTAGATTTTTCTGGTAAAGGGTCATTGTGACCTTGTCCATCCCATTCTCATGAATGCAATATCTTAAGTACACCTTAACAGATTTCTTTCAGATTTGGCACAAATGTCCACTTGGACTCGATGAACTAAATAGATTTGATGACCAGAGGTCAAGCTCACTATGACCTTATTCTCATCTCATTTTTGTGAACATAATATCTCAAGAAGGCCTTGAGGAAATTTCCTTAAATTTGGCACAAACGTCCGCTTGGACTCAAAGGTGAACTGTTTAGAATTTCAAAGGTCAGGGTCCCTGTAAACTCACAAAACATGTTTTTGTCCATGGTTCTACAATCAATAAGCCAATCAGGGCAAAAATTCAATGTCCATCAGAATAAAATGATGACTTGATGACATTTTATATCCAGCAAGTCAAAGGTCACCTTAATTGTGATATCCTAATGTTCTGCAAAACCATTTTTGTGGCTGTTATTCAACGTCATAACTCAGGAATAGAAGAGGAGATGTTTGTTCAGAGACTGAATTAGTGACACTAATCTTGGGTGCCCATCTTGAAACTGTGGCATTTGTACAAATCATCTGTGTGGTCAGGTTGAAGTTGTGTGTGAATCATCTGTGTCCTAGAATTTGTAGCTTCTTTGCAGCAAGATCCATATTTGAAGCATAATTTATTGTCATGGCTACATATGCGTCTGGACAGATATGGATGTGAACTTCAGCTGCAACTTCACTGGTTCACGGAGGCATACAAGCACAAGGCAATCATTTTAGTTTCTTTTTACTTTCTGTTGTCAGAAGAACTGTCCACATCTGAAAATTATTCAAGGAAACATGAAGTCATTGAGCAATCAAGGCCAAACCAAGTTTTCATATATAGCCCAAACAATGCCGCAGTGGGCTACATTGGGTTTACAAAAAGTAGATAGAAAAAAAAAAGTACGATCCCAATCCAGCAATAGGTTTATTATGATTCCAAAAGTAATACTGTGAATTCAGTATGAAAAGGTCCATTCCTGTTAGTCCAAGGAATGTGTCCAATGTAAGAAATCCAATAAAATGAGTCAGTCCATTCAGTATTTTTTTTCTCGGACAATTGGTAAACCTAAAAGCTTACTAACTTAAAATAAAGTTTTACTTTGAAGTCTTTCCAATGGTACTGAATTACAATAGGTGTTTACCTAAGATGTGGTGCAAGTCAGACTTGAGGGGGCACCAAACAGCCAGGCAATGAATAACACTGAAATCCCAACTTGTTACATTTGCTACTTGATGCCGTTTTCAGGCCTGGCAAATGACAGTGGAGAAACCTCATTCGACATTACCTTACACAAACTGTGTGTTTCTGCCTCAAACCCGATACCAAACTTACATTTGCGCTCTCCGATGTTAATGTAAAACTCACTCTGACATTTATTTAAAATCCAATTTAGCTCAGGTGCTAGGGGGATATCAAGTCTTGATGGAGTTTTGTGTCACCTCTCTAATGAAGGAACCAATGCAAGGCTGATGAATATGAGCAGATGTCAGAGAGTGATTTGACACATATTCCATCAATTTCTCCATGTACCTGCAAGGAAATAAAATGTATGAATAACTCATTCGGTAAACAGAGCAGCTCATATAGCACCACAAAATTGTATTAAACTAGATGCTAAATCACTCGGTGTGTGTGTGTGTGTGTGTGTGTGTGTGTGTGTGGCATTGTGTGTGCGTATATACTATATATGTGGGTAATTTTGATAGGATGTGTCACTTAGACAATTTGTATTAGGGAAAAATCCACATACAATACTTGATACAACTGAATATCCAATTTTAAATGTTCCTCATGGGGTTTTGCCTACTCCCACCTTAGTAAGATGTAAAGTAAGTACCAATTAGTGTCTCTACAGTACAGTGGACCTCTACACAGTAGTGAAAATGCTCTCCAGAGAAAGATGTTAATATGAAGTGTGTAAGGCAAAGTTTCCCCTTCTTAAAATGAAATGAGTCTATATGATACCCCTCATAGGAAATGCCAGAGCTTGACAGAAAGGCAAAACAGTATAAAGGTCTTATCTTGATGACCTGCTTAGACTGATATAGCAAAATATTGGCATTTTAATAAAAATGCCTCCTGACATTTCTGTCATTTTTTAATTCTTTTCTGTCAAGGTGACCTTTTCTTAGCCTCTGCTGTGAGCATTTCCTCATGCTCACATTATCAAGATGCTTTGGTCTCTCTTGTACACTCTCAGTGGGAGCATGCTATGTTTTATAGTACTGTAGAGGTGTATTAAAACTTTATACTCAGCAAAAGAGAGTAAGTGCTCAGAACCTATCAACTTTGAAGCACACAAAAACACAGAGACTTAAACACAGTTTATTTCTTAAAGGTCTCAGTCACATACATAACTGTTTATCACAGTCTAGCGTTGGCCAATACACAGTCTAAATTCATTCATATTCATCTGTCTATTATTGCCTGCCTCTCAAATTAATCTGCAACATGACCTTTACAGCCATCATCTGTCATGTGACTGAAGTTCAAAAGAGATACAAGTGTTACTGAGTGAATATTGTGCATGCATCTCTGCAAATGTTGATGCGTCATATTGTTGTTCATTATTGCAAATCAAAACCAGCAGAATAAAGAATGCTCAGCCATAGCTTAAAAACTTTGTTTCATTATTGAGACATTCAAGCATTGAATATTTGTCAGCTTGTTCCCAGACACATCAATGCACAATGCACACCAGTCACACGCTGCTTGAAAGCCAATTTAATTAGCCAAGCCTCTCACAACAGTCTTAAACAAGACATCTTAAGACCTAATAAGACGTCAAACAATTCTGGCATATTGTCCCCAGGAAATCAGCCACATTGTGTCTGAATGTTTGTTGGCAACCTTTAGCAAATGCACTGGGCTTCATTCCTCAAAGCTTAAAGCGCTATCAGTTTGGCACAGTAACTCCAGTCTCGAGCATGCTCACTTTCACGTGACTCCGTGAGCAGTAAGTCAATTATTACTGGAAAGAAGTGAACTCATTTTTGACACCTTAGCCGATCCCTATCCACCAATCCTCTCCTTCTGTGATGGCACAGGAAAGGGTATTAAACAGGAATATTCATTTTGTTCACACATTTATGGCTTTGAGATATTTGCCACCATGAGGTGGAATGTGTGGTTATGAGAAAATGTTTCGGCAGCTGCTGGGTGGATTGCCATGAAATTATGCCACACACATTGATGTCTACCCCAGGATAATTGGTGGTCCCTTAATATTTTTTCTTTTCATCTGGTCACAATTTTTATTTGCTTGAAACTTTGGTTGCAGGCTGATCAGTCTCACATGTGCTTTATAGCAAATGCACACATACATTTCATATTACTTTAGAAAGGCCGACACCCATTGACTGGTTAATTTTTAAGAAAGTAAAAATACGTGAAATATAGGATGCTTCCTTTGACTCAGTGATTCTAAGCACTGCATTTCAAAGTGCTATCCATTGTTAGGTGTTGACATTTTAATGTTTTGTGATGTAAATGTTAGCTTTTATATTAGTTTCTATTGGCTTTACTGATAGACAGCTGGCCAGCCCTGTAATGTAGAAAGTTAGTGCCCACTGCCCAAACTCTATCTCCACTGGTTTCTTCGCCGCTCTGCAGTGCGCACTACTCCAGGTCAGGAAGGAGCTAATGGCTAGCTTGATGCTCCGCTCATGCAGAAACACTTGTTAACGCTGTTCTGGTGGCAGAACATGTTCTTTTGAAAACATTGTGTTCACCCTCCAGTCTCCCTCCAGGTCACCCAGATGAGTATGCAGCATAATTTTGACTGGCAAAACTCTTTTAGTATTGTTGAAAATGTTAGTACCACTAGCCATGCTGGCACTGCTAACGGTGGTAACAAAGCTAACAGGGATAACCTATTCAACATTCCTGCATAGCTTTATGGCTCAGGGGGTGGGCTGGAGGATGCACATTTTCCACAACAACACTGTTGGGGTAGGACAGTGTTACTAGCTGCTATGGCTGGACGAGCAGCACCGCTAGCGTTAGCTAGCCCCCACCAGACCAGGGTGGTACGCAATGCAGTAAACTGAAGAGTAGCACAATAACCTACAGACTGACATGTGTAACTGGTCAAAAAATAATCTCAGCAATTAAAAGTTAAAAGAACGGTTCACCGTTGACATCCCTAATTTAGCTAATTTAGTATCATCATGAATCGTTCATTAAAGGGGCAGTTTGGATCTTGTGGAGGTCTATAAGGTTCTTATCAGTCAGTGTATTACCTACAGTAGATTGCAGTCAGCATGCCCCCAGTTTGGAGCAGCAGGCAGGAGAACTGCCACAGAAGTCAAGCCTACTACTGTGGATGGGGGAAAGCAACTAAACATATTTTAGTCACCTAAAATAGCTCCACAGCAGCACATTGCTTAACCTCCATGTCTTTACCCCTATCTGCTTCTCCAAACCAGGTGCATGCTGATCCCCTGCCTGTCCTTTTCATTTAGTGTGATTTTTGGAGTATAATGTATAGTGTATAAAAAGTCTAAGTATAATGTGTCACTTGCTCTTTTCTCGCCACGGCTAAAAATTGAAGGACTGTTATTCCTTGCCTGATCTGCACGTTGTCTGATGTTAATATTTTCCACTGTTAAACAGAGGTGGGTACATACTGTATAGACATCTGGAGTTTATGTCACAAGACATTTTGAAATTGGCAGTGTACTCTTGAAAATAAGACTTCAGTATCAGTTCTCGGATATCACACAAAGTGGCCTTTCCTCCCACCTGATGTCTAGTTTGATGACACAAATTGACATGTTCCCTGTGGCTCGGAGGCTTGTTTGTCTAAAGAGAGACACCAATTTGTATGTTTGAAAAGAGATACTGAGGTCGGTGGATGACACCAGATAGTTTTATTGTTTAAATCAGGTTAACTGAAGTCAGCCTTGGTAGTTGGCTATATGATGAGAGAAATATATGTCATTTGTTACAAACCATGTTAACAGTCAACATTCATGTAGAGCCACCAACTGACTATTACAGTAAATCATAGTGTTACTGTCTGACACACCATTTACAGAGCACATGGCACTTAACCACTTGTAAAAGAAAGTGGAAAACCAATAACAATCCTTACATTTAATATTTTACGCCAACTAAACTCATAAAGATAGTGTTGGGACCACTTAAGAGACCACTTTCATTTGCATAACATTTTCCAGTTGCAATTGCATTATAGATGTCTGCCTTTGAACCCATTAGAATCAAGCAAAAAATCAGTTTAATTATTGTGCTTTGCATAATTGTCATTTGCATGTGTATAAAGCAACATGTGAGTTTCATACTTTGATATTTCCTATTTTTTCCCAGTGATGGTCCATAGGTAAAGGTTTGATGTAAGTCATATAAAAATCTATGCAGTAATTACTGTTATTATGTGAAATAATAAAAATCATTATTTTTGTGTTCTATAGTATTGAGAAAAAAACATGAGTTCATGTGACAAAAATAATGATACAATTTCTGTGTGACAGTGTTATCAAGAAATTGGGTACAGGTTCCTGTGCGATGCCCATTTTTTAATAATTTCATTTAAATGTCTCCTGTGTTTTTCTCACTTCAATATCATCTAGAAGATGGCTGTGTCATTCTCTTTGCTCTCACTAGGCTCTGGTTTTTATAATTGCCTTCTACTTATTCTAAGGCCAGAGGCTAGATGGAGCTGTATGTTAATTGTACGGGCCTCCAGACATTGCACTCAGCAGCCGCTGCCAATGTGGCGAAACTAATAATCTGAGGTCTCAGAATTTCTAAAATAAAGTTTGCAGATGACCCTAAAGCTGTCATTTGTTTCCTTTGTTCCATGTGTTTTTTACTGGGCAGTTTTGACCTGACTTAACAAGTGTGCAATTAAATAAGAACAGAAAATAAAAAATAAATAATAAAATAAGTGGTCAATTGGTACTGGAGGAAGCTGGACAAACTCCACTCAATAAGTCATGCTTAACTCAACCTAGTAAATAATACATCATATTCCATTATTGAAACTATCCAATCACATTAACCAATAACAATGGGAGCAAGGGAACAGGTGAGTGGGAAGCAGCTCAATTTCATCCCATAAATAAGGGTGAGCTGACCAGCTGGGGCTCCTGCAAGTGGCTACATCAAGACTGACAGCTGCCAGATAGCTTACAGACTTGTCAGAGCCACAGATGACCTCAGATGTCTGGCAGGTATTTTCAGGAATGTGGACGGGGGTGGTGATGGCAAGGTCAGATGTAGCATGTTTTAATTTATTTTCTTTTTGATTTTAAATGTGCACACTATGTTAAATTGAATTCATACCCGTAGTGTTTGTTATAATCTCTGATTAAGCACCGTCTAATTGAGCTGTGGTGACTTGTCTGTATTTGCTCAAAATGAATGTTAATTTATTCTCAGCTCACATTAGGGGACTAATCACATCTTAGAGGGTGAGTTCAGTGTATATATATATATATTTTTTTTTTGGAGTTCAGTGTAGGCCCTATTTTCAAATTGTTTTGTTTCTAAAAGACTAATGGGAGAAACAAGTTTTGAAATTGGTCCAGTATTGAACGATACTGCTTCAACTGGAAACAAAGCAAAAAAACAGGCTGCTGTGCAAACACTTGGTGCATGTTCACACCATCCATTTACACCCACTGAAAGTGCTTCTTTTTCACTAACAGGCTCAGATTTTTACTCTGAGTGTCTGACAATTTATACAAAGAATTCCTACAGAAATAGAACTTTTTGTTAAGCATAAGATCCTTTATGTTTTACCGGAAAAATCCCTTGAACAGTCATTGCCAAGCTCACAAGAGTCCATTTAATTAAACCATAAATGTATCATTGTAAATCATACTGCATTCAAGGGTAATGAAAACAAAAATAAAACTCACAAAAGCTGTCTTGGTTCATCTTTCCACCGTTGCAACAATCTCCAACAGAGTTTGCTTGAAATAAACTCTTAATTCACCCAGTAAGATGTGCAAATATGCTGGCTCTATACAAGCTAAAATTACTGTTTATTTAAATGGAGTCTGGTGGGTTTTGTGATGTCGATTTTTGGGCTGTTTCTGGTTAAACAAAAAGGATCTTACTCTTGAACAATAAGGTCGGTCTCTGTAGGGCTCCTTCCCATAAGTAGCCAGACATTCAAAATAACAATCAGACCCAGTCAGTGGCAAAAACAAGCACTTTTAAATTAATGGTGTAAACATGCCCCGAATGTTGAGCCTGTTTCACCGCTGCAAGCTGCAGCGTTCCAGCGTTCCAGCTCAATACTGGATCCACTGGTCACTTGGTCCACATTGAAAAATACCAAACTTACCTAGTAAGACTAATTCAAATGGTGTCCAAAAGCATTTACTAGCAGACATGTTCAGCAGAGTGTCTGGATCAAATTTCTCTTTGGTATAAAAACACAGACTTTTGGGTCAATAAACATGCAGTCTGTGCCATCCAAGGGTGTTATTCAACAAGAAGTAAGGCGATCATCGCTGTCTATAAAATATGAAAAATTTAGCCTTGGTGAACAAACCTCAAAGAAAAAATACCCTTTATAGGCGAACACTAATAATCTAGGACAAGTTATGGTGCTGAGAGTCAGTGAAAATAGTACAAATGGTACAAGAGGAGGTAGCTAAAGAAGCCTGATGCCCTTCATCAAATGACTCACGTGCCAACTTATAGTAAGTTAGCCTGTTCTCATGCACTGTTGGTTTTCCTATAAAAAGTAATGCACATGAATTTGTACATATCCCACGTAATCATGAGTAATTCATGCATAACCCCATGTATTTTGGAAGGCTGCGATCAGGTGATCAATTAGCTGACGGGAGTAAAGTAGAAAGTGGTTGCAAGCAGGGCCTGTAAGCAGATAGGTTGGGGCAGTGGATGGGTCCCAAAGACCAGGACTTTCCTCAAAAGAGGAAAACTCTAAACTCTAAACTTTGAGTCATTATAAGGTACATTGTCACCATGTTTCTTTGCCCTAAACCTAACCACGTTCATTTTGCCGGCCTAAACATAACCTCCGTAACTTTACGTTAATTACGTAACCTGTTAAAGAAATAGCATCATTCGTGGGGTGCTACTTTGTGGGATATCATACACATTGTTGTGTGTGCATTTTCATGGGATATCACATTAACCTTTCTGTGAGGATACCCTGAGTAAGTTAGCCAATTTGCTTAATGCTTGCTCAACTTCCATGATCATGAATGCAAAGATCATAAATAAAAACCCGAAAAACACTTGCAATCATCCTTTTTAGAAATTCGTTTACCTGACTATCAGTTCTCTTTTATCATTGCACTTTCTTCATCAGAGTTTAACCTATGCAAATCTTTTATTTAGATTTTGCATCTTGCTCTTGCAAACAGACATTTTCCCTCCTCCATCCAAAGAAGAGCATTAAAATTACTTGGAGTCAGGTTGAAGTATATCGCTGTCATGCAGAATACCTGATAGCCCAATTGTCTTTTGTCAATGCTCCCACTAGAGTGAGATAAAAGTTTCTGAACTGGCAATTGTGAGTGATCATGCCCTGAGGCAAATCACCGTCATTTGTCATATTCAACTGTGGACGTATCGGCAAAAACACCTTTATTCTGCATATTTTCACAGTGCATTGGATCACAGCTCTGGAATATGTTCCCTCTGTTGATATGAAAGAATGATTTACTTCTGTTATGTTGGGACATTGTCAAGGCATTAAAGATAGATTATTGGGGGGCTCTTTAGTGCGAAGGATGTGGATTAGGAGTGGGGTGTGTGCTGCAGCTGTGATGACCATTGAATTTAAATCCCTGACACGCAGCAGGACTGCTTGGGAAGTGCTGAGGTGTAATGATTAGGGTAATATTTAATATTGACTGAAATAACACTGCAGCTTTATTAACTATGTGATATAACAGAGCGAACAGTATAATGTGCCGATATGTATTGATCAATCACATTACTGTCAAATATGACTGGACCAATTTCATCTATTAGAACTTGTGAATGTTAAAGGTAACCACTGTGGTATGCTCTTGTTCATTATGAATTAGGCTGCTTTAAGTATATTCAGTTCTGTGTTTTACAGCCCCACTGAGCTGATTCTTTCTTGCGTATTTTGCTGCTCCTGCTGAATATATCTGAAGCCTGCATAACTCACCAGTCCACCAGGAGTTTTTTTTTAGACTTAACAGAGAATTGAATCTAATAATTCCCAGGCTGGACCATCTGAACACATGGGAAGACATCTGAATTAAGTGTTTTTGAACAGTTACTGTCACACTTCATTGCTTTCAGTAGAATAAGTCATCAAAACTGATCCCACAGCAATAGTATACGGCAAAAATCTATTGTTTACTATCCCCAGCTGTTGCTTTAATTTTGACACAATAGTTTCCTCAAATTGAATTGGATGATAAAACAAGAATGACTATGTCAAAATGTTCATCAAGTCTATAATACCAAAGATTGCTTAGTAGCAGGAATATTTTCAATTTGTGATATAAAGGTACCTCAATCATTCCTTGCACTGAAGGTCATTTTTCATTTTGACAAGATTGGCAACTTCTTATTGCAGATTTGATTTCTGCAAAACATTGCGATGTTTAATTTAAACCTGTACCATGTATACAGCATTTTTCAGTGACAGTTCATTCCACAAAAATCTGCAGAACCTTAAAGCAGAACGAAGCCCAAATCACTACATTACTGTGTGGACTATGTTCAATTAACCCAAAACGTATTCTTACATTCTGCTTGTCTAAACCATAATAACACTACTGGCATTTTTTTTTTCTTTATATTGGTTGCCTAGATACCTTGTTTCTGTAACACAGTGATTAGGCACTTATGAACATCAAACGGCAACCAGCTTTGACTTTTTTGCCCACTTTATTCCAGTTACTGCATTATTTCCCTATTTACAAGTCATCCATGATGATGTGGTTTGTAGATTATGAGCTTATCAACTGTGCAGATCAACAACTTTAAGGAGAAATGAACAAGTTTGGAGATGATTACTTTTACAAATAATTACAGTATGAACTCTGATCTGGCTGATAAAACCAAGGGTTAAAAATGTTCTTCGCTGCGGGGTTTTGTCACATGCATTGTTTGGCATATATATTAAATGGACAATAGATGACTAAGTCTTGGCTCATGCATGTCTTAGGCAAAACAAAAACATAATCCTCGTGGGGACATAGACCATGAACGTATGAGTCAAGATGTACACACTTTATCTGCCAGTATTTCTAAAGGAAAACAGAATCACAGTCTATCAGATTACCCTGACTTCAAGAGGGCTTAAAATGAGGTATTAGACATAAAAGAGGAAAAGGGGGTGAGTAAATGTCAGTTTAGTGCTTAGGTGACTCAGGTTATTTGTTGCTCTCTATAATTAGAATCAGAATGCAGTTTATTGTCGAAAAGGTTTTCACATATAAGGCATTTGCTTTGGTGCATTGGTGCAAAACATAAACACAGTAAGAGAAAATTAAATTTAAGAATAAAAGCAAGTAATGCAAAATAAAGAAACATAAATACAGAGGAGAGGAAATTACAATAGAAATATGAAGAAATACCTCAAAAATTATGTGCTGCCCCACTGTGAACCATAAATGTAGGATGTTTGTCCTTTTGTTGAGACATTGTGTACTTTGAGAGCTGCCTCATAAGGGTCCATGCAGTGTTTTATTTTCTGAATGCCCGCATCTATTTTAATCTGTTCACAATGAGGAGCGAGTGTATGTGGCTGCATGTCATACAGCCCTTAATAAGTGGCCTGCCCAGCTTTTTTTTTTCTTTTCAGAGCGCACCAGCTATTTTGTGCTACTGTTTCGAGTGCTTCTAGCACTCTCAGAAAGGCTCCTTTTGACGTCACTTGCACTCCTTTAGCCACTGTATGGTATGTGAATCAGAAACTATCATGCCTAAAACAAACAAACAACCAAAAAAATCTGTGGAAGCAGATTGGCCAGAGACCAAATGTTGCTGGTGAGTGTTATGATATTATCACTTTTAATTTGTTCTATAACCACTTATCCTGTTGAGGGTCACGGGGGTGCTGAAGCCTATCCAAGCTGACATTAGGCGAGAGGCGAGGTACACCCTGGATCAGGTCGCCAGACTATCTCAGGGCTGACACATAGAGACAGACAACCATTCACACTTACATTCAGACCTATGGCCAATTTAGAGTCACTGACTAACCTGCATGTCTTTGGACTGTGAGAGGAAGCCGGAGTACCCAGTGCAAACCAACGCTGACACGGGAAGAACATGCAAACTCTACACAGAAGGGCTCCTCCACCCTTTTATCACTGTGCACAGTGTAAACTTAACTGTGTGGTCAACCCTCTGTTAGTGTAGCAGTACATTAGCTATCTAGCTAACATTAGTGTCAAGATATTGTTGCTGTAGCAATATACCAACATATAGGACATCATTAAAAAATGTGTTGGGAGTGGGATTTACATGAAGTACATTGCAGCACCCTGCCATTGTTTCTCTGCTGAAGAAAAACGCAATGTGAACACAGGCCATAAGGCTACTGTCTAAAGCAGTGGTTCCCAACTGGTCCAGCCACGAGGTCCAGATTTCTCCTTAGCCATTAGTTTGAGGTCTACAGCAGGAAACAGCACTTCAAAATAAAAGCTTTGTGCCAGGAATTCACTGTACTTCAAAATAAAGTGTGTTTTTTAACAAGTTTGATACATTCAGAAGTCACTCGCTGTCCATTCAGAATGGACCTGTAACCCACCAGATTGAAACCAGCGCTTCAATGGCCCTGACACAAAAGGCTGATGGTCAATGTTGGGCTGTTGGTGAATGTCTGTTGCCCTAGTATTTAGGGTGTGTCCCTCACTGTCAGCACTAGTCAGCTGTTGTCAGCACACATCTGTTGCTTTTCAGCTAATACAGTATGTTGAAATTGCGTCAGAGCTGTCTGAGCCTATTTTTAAATTACAAATACAGTCTACTACCACCTGCTGGTGTGGAGAGTTATATCCTCACCTGAGGTACAGAACACAGTGCTAATTGGCTGTTGGCTGTAGTGTTTGTGGTGTGTTCAAGTGCAAATTTTTGGTTGTAGCACAAGCGATGTGAGGCGATGGAACAGTCAGCTTTTATTGCCACTAGTTCTTTGATGTCGGTTTAGTTTGTCTGGGCCTTAAGAAGATCACAGATAACACCCACAGTTGTGCACAGCTGCATGCTCTACTTCGGAAAAGTGACAAGTTTAAAAAAAAGCAACTTGTGCTGTAATGTTAGCCTACTACATATGATTTTCTGTTAGAGTACTTTCCATTGACTATCTCTCACCAAACATTGTCAGAGTTATTTAATCTTATCTCTTAGTGTTTGATTTGTCAGCAGCATTGCGAATAATATCTGAACATGTGTTCTACATTGTACAAAGCAGGTTTGGGTTATTTCACAGCTGCTCTATGGTGTACAAAGGGAGATGGAGTGACATCCATTGTTTCACCTAACTGTGGAATAAGTTACACCTCACTATTAGATCTGTCCTCTCAACTGAAACCTTTAAAACATGGATGAAACCCTTTTGTTTCTGTAGCTTTTTTTATAATCATCGTGAAGACAATTCTGGATACACTTTATTATTCATTAGTTCTCTGTGAAGTATGATGATTGTGTTTTAATAATGTTTATTCAAGCTTTCATTTATGTATTGATTGCTTTTTATAATGATTTTTGTCAATGTCAATATGTCAATATAATTCTTCTTTCTATTAAGCACTTTGATAAACATAAATTATTGTCTGAATGTGCTCTTTAAATAAATCGACTTGACTTGTCAGATTGAGTATAGATCAAATCCCAATATTTTATGAGCATACTGAGATATGTGATTACAGCGCTGTTAAGAAAAGTTTCAGTAATAATTGATCTGTGACCTTAAAAGAGGAAGCAAGCTGTATGTGTGATCCCTTTGGAGATTTGTCTTACAATAAAATAAACCACTAATTACCATTAAAGAATGAACTGTCTGCACTTCTGATGCAGCATAGCTGCAACATAATTTAATTTGGGGTCTACTGGGAACATGAGCTCTGCAGTAACTCGTGTACAGGAACTCTTCCAGTGTCCCACTTCTTTCATTTCCCTGCTCTTACTTGTCACCAGTTCTTCTGATGTGATTTGGAGCAGAAATATAAAGGGATTGAGCTGATTAAGTAAGAAACTTTGAAATATTGCTAAAAAAAAATTTCAATTGAAGTTTCACTTTCCACACAGTACACTTAAACGATGAAAGCATCGCATGGCATGCAGTAGACGCATACAATACAATAAAGAGGAAGTATTTACTTTGTTTTCATCTGAATGCTTTATTTTTATTACTAAGCAAGTTCTTTTTATTGACTTTTACATTCCATCATGACAGCATACAGTGCATCAACCTGGTCACCACACTAAATGTTGGCATTGTAAGTTTCTGCAAACCATGGAAATGTCACAGCATATGAGTTGCCTGGACACTGTTCTCAACATGAAGATGGCTGAGCCAGCCGCGAGCAGCTGATGGTGCTAACACGTAAACAGTGCTGACAAAGCGAGCAGTGTTAACCTGGGGGGAACCAGTGGGACTTAGCTCGCCAGAGGGATAATTACATACAACCACTGTATGATCGCAGTGCAAGACAGTGGCGATTTGTTTGCCAGTAGAATATTCACATGCACAACATGGATGGCTGGGCTGGGCTGGCTTACCACAACAAACCACAGAGAATCTCGGATAACAAAATACACAAAGATAGCATGATTTCATTCTCTGCTCAGTACACCATTACTCCACTTTATCTTTACATAGCAAATAGTGTTTTACTGCCACATTAATGCTCTAAATGTTGCATAAAGAACCTTTAAAATTGTATATTTCATTTGTAACCAGTAGGTAGAAACTTACTTACTTACTTTTCTTTACGTTTTCAATTTTATGTTGTCACAACCAAACAAATAATTGGTTGCCTTGATGTAAGGTAGTTTTGGTGGAGAAACTTTGTTTCCTGTAAGGATGGATGTTTTTTTTTTTAATGACACTGTAGCATATAACAAGCAGAAATTGACACAGAAACTGACGCGTCGACAACTGACAATAGTGGGGTGTCATAGTTTAAAGCGTAAGGTCACTGATCAAGCTGCTGTATTTGCAGCCTGTTCTCACCCTTTCCATTCTTAAGTCATCAAATACCGCTGCTTTGTCAGGGATTTTGGCGTCAGAAACTGAAGCTGAAAGCTACCTTTCATGATGATATGATACACCACCGGACAGTGTCAGTTTGTAACGCGGCCGCGTATAGAACCCTTTGCAGTGTTCTGAGATGCTGCTGATCTGCAAGCCGGCACCTGGCGTGGCAGTATGATACACAGACAGGCAGTGTCAGTTCATAACGCAGCTGGATGACACCTGTCATGGTGGTGTGATACGACACAGGACAGTGTCAGGTTGAAATACTGTCGCCAACACATTAATTTAAGGAGCTTGATGGTTCCTATAGGGCAGACGGGAGGGGTGGTGGATGGGTCCAACAAACCCCAGACCTTCACCTGGGAGCCCAGTGGTAGTTTTCCGTATGAATGTTTTTTCTAAACCTAACCATGTCCTTTTGTTGCCTAAACCTAACCATGTGCTTTTCTTGACATCCCGGTGTTGGTTGCGGTGTCATGAAACATCAACAACAGATGCAGGAGGATACCCAGAGCATAATATGTAGACATTGAAAGTCCACTGACAACTTGGGATGAAAACATGTTCTCTATCTCAAACATCAACATTGGTGGGCACCCACTCTTTCTTTAAGACTATTGTCTACTGCTGTCTATACTTTAACTTTATCTACAGTGTACATTGTTTGTATGCAGTAAGTACTTCCTAATGCTTTCTCCACCTACATATATGCAAAACACAGAATTCTCTAGTCTGGGAAATGTCAAAGGACAATGTGGGAAATTATGATGGAAGTAAACAAGATATTCTAGGGGAGTAGGTTCACACATGTCATCATATAATACATTGAATTTGGTGAACATCATTCATATGCAGTTGCCCTTTGCCATGAAGTTGTTGTATGCACACAAGGTATGGGGGATTTGGCTGTTTGGAAGCAGCCATCCATATAACCACAGTATACAATGCTCACAACCAAACATCTAACTTGAAGTGGCAGTCTATGCTTGAAATAGGAATTATTGATTGAGGCTTAACCTCCGTGCATTCAAAGTGCTAAGGGTGAGTAATTCAAAAGGCCTTGGGTAGGAAAATCTAAACCTTTGAAGGGTTCTGATCCTTTGAGCTGAAGGTTTGGCTGAGTAATCAAACATATTTTACCCCCAAGCATCACTTAATATCCGTCTTTATACAGTAAAGATGAAACATTTGGCTTTAGTGCTTCTGATTCAGTTATTGTGCTTTTGTTACTATGGTAGTTGGGCTCATGAGGAATGAGAATCTAATTTTGTTTTGCCAGAGGATACTGCTCGTACGTCTTTTTAGCATCAGTAATCATTATTCACTATTTGCTGCATCATTGATTGTTTCCCAGAAGGAATTATTTTAAACACAACGTAAACATCCCAAATTAAAACACAAGGCGTTAGCTCAACGAGGGTACTGCTGGTGCTCTGAGAGTTATTAGATTCATGTTGTTTTTTTCTCCTTCCTGCTAAGAATTACAATGCAGACTCAATATAGCAAATGACTAGACGGTAACATATCATGCAACTGAATAGGCTGTGCTTGTTTGACATCTTTTCCAAAGCATGTTGTCATTTATGCCATTGTTAACCAGTTTCCTATTAAACTCATGGCTCTAAACAAATCCCTTTTCACATATTCGATACATCCTGTGTTCATATGTCCTGCTATTTATCGTTTTCTTTAAATGTGCATGATATACCAAATACATATTGAATGTTTATGTATCTTTTACAGTCAGTGTTCTTTTCATTATATTCCAATATCATCTCTCATATGTGGACACCCTCTTTACTTCCAAGATTTCTATTAGGCATGTCATGATACAAGTAGCTTAGTGGTCAATCAATACCAGTAAAATTTCATGGCTCTCAATATCCAATTTGATACAACAGTAAAAAAACATTAAAAATAAAAACAATATTGTACTTAAACATACACTCTTTTGTTAAAAAAAACTCTGAATACAATTTAATGTAAATTTTATTATCAATCCCTGATGATCTGCCTTGAATGCAAAGTACTAGTCTATATGAGTTCATGAGGTTTTCTGGTGAGGAAGCATGTATTAATATATAGCCTACAGTAAATTAACATGTTTCTCCTCCATTTATTGTTGTTCAGCACTTGGACATATGAGATGTGATGGTTGGTCTTTCTACCTTCCCTATGATTGGATGGTGTCAGTGATGAGTGTTGCGTTTAAGATTGAACATTTTCAACTCTCGACCACCAGAAACAATGCCAAACATGTTCGTAGCAGAGTGTAAATGTGCGGCGCTCTTATTGCAAAGGATTAACAAAATATACACAAAAAGGCAATCCTGACAAAGACCTGCAGTGGTTGAAACATGTTGGCTGTTTTGATCTACGTTTGATTATCCAGAGCATCCCCTCATGTCTCTCCTTTTCCAATTAACAACATATGCTGGCCTCAGAAAAAAACAACGACACACTTTTCTTTTTGGTAAGTCAAGGCCTTTGACGCCGTCTTTCACACGTTTTTAGCCCTGTTTACACAGACATCACACTATAGGACCACTACGAGGTCCCTTGTTGCCCCATGCTGCCTTTGCATTTTTATTCAGAGCCCAACAAGGGTGGCATCATTACGCTGCAGTGTGTGATTTTATATAGCATGCCGACATCACAAAATCAAAAGAGTTGTGACGGGTGTGACATGTAACACACAGCCTCGGCCTCCAGTGTGACATATAACGTGCGTCTGCAGTAGGGATGGGCAACACAAACAAAAACACTATTTGAAAATCGTGGCAACTATTCGACATTTTTCGAATAATCCCCGAAAGGCCCAAACATACTTGGGCGGAACGGACTCCGCGGAGGTCCACTCGGACTCAAAGCGGATGTCTGCAAGCCCTGTGCACACACACCAGTGACTGCTCGGCATGTATTTTTCACATCGCGGGGATTTTTCACTGACATTTTTACAGGAAACTACAACGCGGAAGTGCGCTCGACTATGAAAGCCCGAATGACTGCGGACATTCCTCACGGAGTAGTAGTCTCTGCATGTTTCTCCTGTTTGTGGAAGAGCATCAAACTAGCTGGTAGCCCATCTCACACCGCTGTAGCAATCCTAGACTGCCCTCGTGCGGTTAGGAGCTGAATTGCATGTCAAATAAAGGGGGGGGAATAAGACGGCGAATAGTAATAGTCGCATTAAAAAATCGATTTTTCAAAAATAAAACGACTATTCGAAATTCGAAAATCGTGACCCATCCCTAGTCTGCAGCGCTTCATAAACAAGGAAAATGGCATAACATGGCAAAAAAACACCAGAGACAGTGTAAAAGGGGCTTTTGTTTTTCTTCCATGCTGGTAGCCGTATTCTTCTTCCTTTTACATTTAACCGCAGGCTAATACAATTGTGGAGGTACATGTTTCCCCATCAGGTCAGGAAGAATTTGGCATCAACTTGGTGCCAAAGTATTGGTTCACAGGACATCCCTCATTTCTATCAAATTGTGAAAGTTGGAGGCTGCATTTATGATCCTCTTTTTCTTAAATTTTTAATGTATTTTCACTTAATGTGATGTATCTTACAACCTCCGCACCACGGTTATCTGATGTTGTTTTGCTGGAAAGTGGGAATAAAGCACTTGACTATGGCAATAATAATACCATTAAGCTGACATGACAACTTCAGCCTGTGTATGGGGATATTAAATACAACAAAGCAACATTTATCTCATCCCCTACTGTTTTATGTCATGCGGATGTACTATTTGAATAAAAAGCCCTTGTTGAAGGTGACACAGGGTGACCCAGTTGTTAGACTTTCCCATAACTGAAAGGTCAAAGGCATGGTAGCCGGTGTGTATCCATCGACGGTGTTTGTCCTTGAGAGAGACACACAATAAAAATGTTTGATTAGATTTCTCAGATGTGGCTGCCATTGATATGCTTAAAATGAAACTAGGGGAGACTATTAAAGTGGAATTATTTATTTGTATAGCTCTTTGTTTTTGTTCTGATCACAAGGCTAAAGTACAAAGTGTATTATTGTGCTGAACCCTAATGTGCTTACTGGTGCCTCATATACATGTTAATTGGTATTCTTCACAATGCAAGGCAGTAATAGTAATGTGTGTAAACACCCTATACAAAAAGTGTGATGACACCATGCATGTTTGGAGTCGTATATTTAGCGCTGCTGTAATAAGTATATTATATTTTATAGTAACATTGGGTTAAATGGCTATGTAAGAGGGGTCACTTGTAGCCTTAAACCCACAAATAAAAATCAAACTGCATCCTCCCTTTGCTGTAGTGAGCATTTTAGCATCTTTGATTTTCCAGCCTGCTCTTAAAAGCCACTATACGCCAGAGTCCTGCATTGGGTCACCAGGATAACCTGCTAAAAGGTGTGTAATGGGTAAAAATATGTATATTATAAATTCAAGGGTACAAGTGACTTAGACATAATGACAGGTAACAGGTCGGCTTTGGTACTGAGCTTTACAGGTGTTGGCGGGTGCTGGTTTTTAAAATGGGCCTCAGGACTCTGCTGTTCGCTACCTGCCCAGCACCACATGGCAGACGTTAAAGTTAAAGACTAGCTGGTGAACACGGTGGAGCATTTAGCAGCTAGAGAGTCAGATATTTCAGGTGGTAGAGACCAAAACACAAACGCCACTCCAGATTAATTACAGCCTGCTCCATTTATGTTGGATAAATAAGCTACTGTTTACAAGTTTGCCATACCAACTTAAAGAATAACAATGTCTCACTAGCTGTTTTCTCATGTGAACTCAGGACAATGTCCAGAGAATCAGGTCTGCACATTGTTTCGGGTTGCCTTTTTATACATGTCGCACACAACAGGAGATTTTCTGTGTCAGAGGCATTCTCAACAACTGGAGATACTGTGTATGGTTAAGATGGGGGTTGGCTCCTGGGAAGAACGTGCAGGAGACAGGACATGATGCAGATTACACCTTGGTCGCATAGCCAGTTTGTATTTTACTCATAAGGGTGATTCTCATGAACTGTATCATAGTAATATAAAAATTTAATCAATCTAATTTGGCAAATGTTTTAACTCTAGTGACTAAAATAGAATGTGCACTTTTATCTTTTGATAAAAGTTGTACAGGAAAACAATTTAATTAAATTTTATTCCAATTTCATACCAGCATGATCCAGAATAATTCTCATTACCTATATGGAGAATGGAGAAAGATTTTTACTGAATTTTTCACATTTACACAAATGAGCACATTAAATGGACAGCACAGTGCATCAATGGTATTTTTTTAAATATTTTTAATCACATTTAAAAAGTAGTAACTCGCATTACCGATATGCTAAAGGTATTTTAGAGCCAAATTTTTCAAATTATTTCTTTGTTAACAAGAAATGGTTTCCAGAAAACACATGTGGAGCACAGGAACATATTATAATAAATGAACGAACTAATTTCTCTGAAGAATAAAAATATGGAAATATCAGTTCAAACTTCCATTGTGGAGGATGAGATTATGTGTTGCTGTAATGTGTATGATTTAATTTCATCTAATGAAAAAGGTCCTCAGGACATGACATAACTGACGTTAACATTTTGACAATTGAACATGAAAAAGATAAAACTCATCGAAACTCACTGAGATGCCATTTCATGCAATTCAGAAGTTTTTTGAGTACTTTGCCCAAATTTCAGGCAAGACACAAAAATGACGAGCAGAAGAAGTTGCAGGCATTGGCCCTGGGATGACTTACTTAATGTCCTCAGAGAAGTACCACACTTTGTCCCCAGATAATAAAGAAGTTACACCCAGTTGGTGTAACTTCTTTATTTTACCCTCAAAATTCTCATGAATTTTACATGTACATGTTTTCCTGTCCAATAGTGGTGATGAGGAACTTTTTGTGCAGACACAATAATTTTCAATAAAATACATATATATTTATTGTTATACACCATAAATATCCCTATTGCTCATAAATATAGACATTTTTACATAACACTGCATTCGGGGAATTAAAAAAACAATACAATAATGGATCTGGACACATTTCTGTAATAAGAATTTGCTGGGATATTTTGTTTAATGATTATGAAAATTATATTAAAACTGTAAAAAAAAAACAAAAAAAAAAAAACACTAAACCTTTAACCCTACAGTGTACTTCACCCTCTTTATGGGAAATATCATTAACTTATAATAATTAAGGGTTGTTTGTGTAAAATATGGCCTGGACATGTTCACTAAAGCTTTATGAGAATAACCCATAAACAGAGTGTCTCGCTGTTTCCTCTTCATTTGCCTGACAATTTCGGCCTCAGCCCTTACCCACAGAGGTTCCCAAATATCATTCTTTCTCCAGTTTACATTTTTGCTGCTGTCTCTGTGTAAATGATCCTTTGTCTTGTTCTTTGTCGTGTTTGTTTTTTCTTCCAGTTTTGTGCAAGCTGCTTGATAGAAATGTCATTAAAACACCCACTCACTGTGAATATCTGGACAGTTACATACTCAATTCACACATGGGCCCAATTAGAAATTACATGGACACTGGAAGCTGGCATCGTTAGGTCTGTGTAAAGTCTGAACCAACTGATTCGGACATTTGCATTCTCATATAAACTCCTCCAGGTAATGTCTACATAATTTCAAGTTTGGGGACTTGTGTGAAAGGGGCTGATGTTGTGTTCACAACTGCCAAAAAAAATGTTAAAAAAAATTTAATAGCAATGTCTCTTTTTAGAAATCATGAACTGGTTACTTAAAGCCCCTACAAGGAACTTTAATTTCATTCATTTTTACCAGCAGTCGGCTGGTAAGGCTGAAGGCCTGTTTGGCGAGCACTTCCACGGCTTCTTGACCTGAGTATGGAGCGGTGCCTCGCCTCTTTATTTCTCGATACTCGCTGGACCCTGTCGACGCCTGGTTCCAGCCCCACGGCCCCTGCTCTCCTTGTCCCCGCTGACGCGGGGTGAATCTGCGCAACCTGCGGCCTCTGTGTGTGGCTCCCTGGACAGCTAACGCCGTGGACCCGCCGGCTCCTGCTAGGATTGGGCTGGTATGTGCTAGATCGCTTCAGAACGTTTATCCTGAAGGATTTCCTGACTTCCCGAGGATTGGATTTTCTCTGTGTGACTGAGACGTGGCTGACTGTTGGTGAGTCCAGTGCTTTCACAGAACTTTTACCTGATGATTGCTGCTATTTTAACTCCCCGTGGACGTCTGGTTGAGGAGGAGAAATAGTCAAAACAGTCTGGCTGCAGACCTCCACTCTCAGGACCCTTCCTTGCAGACCTGCACTGTGAGGTCTCCTCCACTCTCAGGACCGGAAGTTTATTTGAAGACTTTCAAAATAAAAGCGGGTATACCGGAAGCATGTATTTGTCGTTCCCATGTGAATATACTTTATTTCTTGGGGCTTTATTTTATGTATATAATGTAAATATGTTTTAAAAGCGAGTATACGAGAAGTAGCCTACATATTTTCTAGTTTTCCGTGTGACCATACTTTAATTCTTGGGGCATTATTTTATTTCTAAATATGTAAATATGATTTATGTGTATTCATGTTCAATTAAAAAGATTTTTTAAAAAAAATAGCATGTTTCCAGTTCAAAAATAAAATGCAAGAAAATCAAGACCAAGACATTATATATATATAATGTATGTGTATGTATAAGAAAATACAAAACGGCATGACCAACTAGGGTTATTCTGCTGATAATCAATGCAAACTAGAAGTACAGCTATTGTTAAGATCCCCTTAAAACATTATTACTCATTACTGCATTAACTTACTCCAGACAGTATTTTGATTTAATTGGCTAAAAGGACAGCTGTTAGTTTAGTTTGCACTGCATATTCGTTTTGAAACAATACATCTGTGTAAATGCACCCTAATGTATGATGGCATAATGCTTCTACACTCCAACCTATTGCTGACTTTTCTTTGCTTCTATACTATTATTTATCATTGAAAATGTAGCCTCCTGCACTGTTGGACCCATTTACATATTGATTTACTCAATTCTTTTACATAGGCATATATTATGTGTTTACAATTCTTACAGCTCATCATAATTTCAATTAGTTGCTTAATATTGTTTGTACTATGTTCTTACCTTGTGCTGTCGGACCACATGGATTTGCCAATGGAGGATGTAAGGGTTGATTAACTTAGTTTTGTGTATTGAATTCATTTAATTACTGAATACCTAGTTACATGACCCAGATAGCCAATAACCTCTGTTACAGGAGAAAACAGTAGACACAAAACAAACTTTCAAACTTTTTATTACTCTTTGAACTCGCAGTATGTCATGTACCCTCTCTTGTCCATAATTTCCTCACAGAAGAGCCACATATCTTCAATGTTATAAAACAGAAACTTGAAAGGCTCCAGAATTAGTTCTTTATCGTCGTCATTCACATCCAGGGTGGCATCAAATAGGTTTGCCAGTTGCTGCACAGCCTCCTCAGTACATGTGCCGTCCATGCTTAGAATGTCAGGCATCTCCACCCTGGCTGCAAACAGTTGTGGGTTACCTTTTTTGCAGTGATCCACAATTCGGCCCACCGTATTGGTCTAAAGAAAAAAAAAGTGTCAGCTTTTTGTCAAGGCATGAAAGGTCATCTCACAAAATTTAACAACATGGAACTGGAGATCAGGCCTACCTCTTCTTCTAATTTTATCTAGAATAAAATAATGCCAAAAAACATCTTAGATAAGGACCAATGACAAGTACACACTATAAGTACTGTTTATACTCTCTTTCTGGGTGCGAGTATACACACACACCCCATATCAGCAACATTCTAAAGTTTTCAACTTTTCACTTAACTTTTCATTTTCTGCTAATCATTTGGCTCACATAACTCATGTAAATTTTGACTTGCAGAGCAGAGAATCTGATTCTTAACTTTTTCTTTTTTGAAAGTGACACTCGATAACTGTTTAGGCAGTGATGGACAGTAACAAAGTACATCTACTTGAGTACTGTACTTAAGTACATTTTTTGAGTATCTGTACTTTACTTGAGTGTTTGTTTTTTTGGGTACTTATGACTTTCACTCCACTACATTTCAAAGACAAATATTGTACTTTTGACTTCACTACATTTTTAGGAAGGCTGTCGTTACTTTTTGACTAAGCACATCTTTGAAGTCAGCTGTTGCTGTTTTTTCTTTTCTAAAATGCAACTGGCCACATGCTGTGTTCCTCACAGAAGGTAACCAACCACAGTACCTGCTCTCAACTGGGAGTGGAAATACGTCATCCAGGTGCGCACTGTAACAAAAGCATGCAAGCTCTCTCTCTTTCATTCAAACGAAAAAACAGTAATGGCAACGGCAGGAGAAAGACAAAATTAAATCTCAAGATCTTATTATAATTATTAATTATTCCAGGTAGGCTTTTAATGTTGGATTGTTATCGGGGTGAAAAATACCACATAATTAATGTACATACTGCCCCTGAAGCCAGAATGAAATCTGTTATTCAATAGACTTGGAGAACTGAGCTGTCCTTTTTGCTTTTGATTGCATTTCTATGCTGAAGTTTTTATAGGTGTTTCTATAGGCTTTGTGTAGCAGAGTGGTTCTACAAGCAAGTCAGTGCATCATTAGGTGGTTTCAGAGAGTTACAAGGTTCTGTAAATGCATCATGAAAACAATACAGCAATGTATTGATATTAGAAAATGTACTTTGTAATTTGTACTTTTGATACTTAAGTATTTTTAAAAGCAAGTACTTTTGAATACTTAAGTATTTTTAAAAGCAAGTACTCTAGTACTTTAACTCGAGTAAAATTTTGACTGAGCAACTTTCACTTGTAGTTGAGTAATATTTGACCAGGAGTATCTATACTTTGACTCAAGTACTGGGGTTGAGTACTTTGTCCATCACTGCGTTTAGGGTACATCATTCCCCTTTTACCAGCTAAACCACAACCTGCCAGAAGTTAGTAGCATTGGCTCATACTTATGAGTACAAACACACAGACAAGTACATTATGCTTACCTTTAAATAAAATGCCACCTTTTTTATGTGCCTCTAAGTGGCTCTGCAGCTTGGACAATTTGGCAGGTTTGAACTTTAGGCACAGTGGACAATGGAATTGTGTGCAGCATGTCTTGCAGCGTTCAATTTTTTAGGATCGAAATATGCATCTGTAAGAGACAAATTATGTCGTAATAAGTAAAAAAAAATTATACAAAAAATATATGGTGACTCAGTTGTCTTGGTCTTCTAGCAGGAAAATGGCACATTTAAGTGAGCACTATCGCGTGCACAAGACGACTTCAACAACAAATTATTATACAGTGGAAACCATGTTGTAGTGATCATGGATAACGTTACTTATCAACTGCTTATATGGATCAAAATGCCCGGGACAGAATAATTTCTATGCAAATGCTGTTTGCAAGTTAATCCCATAGATATATCTAATTAATACATAGAGTGCATTTAGAGGCTAATCCTTAAGTTAAGCAGGTTAGCGCTAGCCACCGTTAGCCTAACTACGATAACAACGCTACAAACTACCGTAAAGTCCAAAACTCGATTCTTTCAAATTAATATAACTTCACAGGGCGATGTATAGTGTGCAACGTAATGTTCTAGTGAATAAAGGCTGTTTCTGTTTCTTCGTATAACGAAAAGTTGTCACTTGACTTTTACTCACCTTGTTATCGCCACACTTCACAGGGGAAACGATAAATACGTGCTTCCGGTATATTCGCTTTTATTTTTGAAAGCTTCGTATCAACTTCCGGTCCTGAGAGTGGAGGAGACCTCACAGTGCAGGTCTGCAAGGAAGGGTCCTGAGAGTGGAGGTCTGCAGCCAGACCCCTCTCGAAATAGTGACTATTTATAAGAGTCACTATAATTGTAAGCAGCTAGGTAAGATGACGTGTGCCGTCTGAGTGCCGTAAATTGTTTCGTCCTGGAAGCGACCTGGGGCAGACCCGGAGACAGTTTCCTAAAGGTATGGATATACACTATATAGAAATAGCTTATCTTCACACCGACAGTCTCATTTGCTGTTGTAGGTCACGCACAGACATCAGCAGAAACGAGACTTTTGCATATCCAGTTATAAGTTCCTTGTAGCGGCTTTAAGGTAATCCACAGACCTTGTAGTGAGCAGTTTTATGTAAGTTATTTTCTTGCTACCAATCTAGACCCAGCAACCACATCACAGTGCAGATGGAAGCATACTTTTCTTTCTGGCACTTTGAGCACCACAAGACAAGTGCCATCTAGTTCCATTACATTGGAGAGAACGCAGACATCTCTACGGACAATTTCTCTAACACTCAGCAACTCACACCAAAACAATCTACACTGATAAATAGCACTAAATTAGGGAAAAATATGAATTTGTGATTTGGGTTTGAATTGCCCCCTTAGAGTTTAAAACATTTGACAAATAAAGGATGGTTTGCTTGGACAGGTGAAAAACAGTGGAATCAAAAATTGATCGCAAAAGACATCAAGATATCTAAAAATGCAGGTGACTGTTCACTGAACTATAGTGCATAGGATTTGAATAAGCTGTGAAAGAAGTCTTAAGCGGGATTTCTACTTTAACTACTTCTGCATCGAATCAATACTGTACCTATGTTGTAAGCTCTGCGTCGACGTAGAGCCTATGCCGTAGCCTGATATGCACCTCCCCAGAAATGTCACTACACACTGTGGCGACGCACACCTCCTGTCTATTTTTGTAAGCTGAAAACCATTTCCCTCAGTGGAAACGAAGCTTTTATTTACTATTATTTCACAGATAAGAAACAATAAATTATGAAGACAATAAAGCCCCTACTAAATAGCATTTTAAGTCTTGTCTGTGATTTATCTTGGCTCCATATGAGCAGAGGAAATCTCTGCTTGTCCCTAGGCTAATTTATACAATGTAAAATGTCATAGGCTTGTGCTAATGTTAGCATGCTGTATCTGTTTGGAAAATGTGTTTCGTATCAGACAGTTGTTTTGTCAGTAAACCTCGTGAGCTGTAATGGAGCCAAATTTTGTAACGTTACTTTTGTTAAATGTTGCTGTTGTCCCTGGCTTCATATTAGTTGACGAAATGTCTGCTAGCTGCTAAGCTAATTTATACAATGTAAAATGCTGTAGGCTCGCGCTAATAACATTAGCATGTTGTATTTGTGGGGAAAAGACAAATGCTTTGTCTGTGAATGCTGTGAGTTATAATGAAGCCTATTTGTGTACTTGTAATTGAAATTGTGGCTATGAAGCCATGTTTAATGTGTGTTTTGAGTGTCTTTTTAATCAACTAAAGTCAATCAATCAATCAATCAATCAATCAATCAATCAATCAATTTTATTTATAAAGCCCAATATCACAAATCACAATTTGCCTCACAGGGCTTTACAGCATACAACATCCCTCTGTCCTTTGGACTCTCACAGCGGATAAGGAAAAACTCCCCAAAAAAAACGGACAGACGTGCAATAGATGTCTTACAGAACAGATCAGCATAATAAATTAACAGTAATCCATATGACAAAATGAGACAGAAAAAGAGAGAGAGAGAGACAGAGAGAGAGAGAGAGATGCAGGACAGACGTAATGATAGTAGCTTACAACAACATTAATGAAAGTAATAATATTATAATTATAGTTCTGGCTACTGTGATACAATATGTTGAAAATATATATTAATATCTGACAGTATACATATGTGACAATAATCATATGTGTATAATAACAGTAGAAGTATGACTAACGATAACAGCAGCAGCAGGAGGCATCTGGCAGGACCATGGCAGCAGCACAACCACACACGTCACACTATCCAGGCCCCGCTGCAATATGAGTTAACCTGAGAGACAGCGGAGCACAAAGGCTCCGGAGAAGAAGCCGAGTTAGTGACATCCAGAATGGCCGAGTTAGCAAGATGCAGTAATAGGATACGAGAGAGAGAGAAGGAGAGAAGGTGTCCAGTGTATTATAGGGGGGTCCTCCGGCAGACTAGGTCTAAGTCAGCCTAACTAGGGGCTGGTACAGGGCAAGCCTGAGTCAGCCCTAACTATAAGCTTTATCAAGGAGGAAAGTCTTAAGTCTAGTCTTAAATGTGGAGACGGTGTCTGCCTCCTGGACCGTAACAGGAAGATGATTCCACAGGAGAAGAGCCTGATAGCTGAAGGCTCTGGCTCCTGATCTACTTTTGGAGACTTTAGGGACCACAAGTAACCCTGCGTTCTCAGAGCGCAGTGTTCTGGTGGGATAATATGGCACTATGAGCTCTCTAAGATATGACGGAGCTTGACCATTTAGAGCTTTATAAGTTAGCAGTAGGATTTTAAATTCAATTCTGAATTTTACAGGGAGCCAGTGCAGAGAAGCTAAAACAGGAGAAATATGATCTTGTTTCTTAGTTCCTGTTAGTACACGTGCTGCTGCATTCTGAATTAGCTGGAGAGTTTTTAAGGACTTACTAGAGCTACCTGATAATAGAGAGTTACAGTAATCCAGCCTTGAGGTAACAAAAGCGTGAACCAATTTTTCTGCATCTTTTCGGGTCAGGATAGGCCTAATTTTCGCAACATTACGCAAATGAAAAAATGCAGTCCGTGAGGTTTGTTTTTAATGAGAATTAAAAGACAAATCTTGATCAAACGTTACTCCGAGGTTTCTTACGGTAGTGGTAGAGGCCAGAGCAATGCCATCTAGAGAAACTATGTCATCAGATAAAGACTCTGAGTTGTTTGGGGCCAAGAACAATAACTTCAGTTTTTTTTTTTGTTTTTTTTTTTCAGTTTTCAGGAAATTGGTGCTCATCCAGGTTTTTATGTCTTTAAGGCAGTTATGGAGTTTAGTTAATTGATTACTTTCTTCTGGCTTCATCGATAAATACAACTGTGTATCATCCGCATAACAATGGAAATTTATAGAGTGATTTCTAATGATGTTGCCTAAAGGAAGCATATATAGAATAAATAGGATTGGTCCAAGCACAGTACCTTGCGGAACTCCAAAACAAACTTTAGTACGTAAGGATGATTCATTATTATGAATGTCAACAAACTGAAAACGATCAGATAAATAAGATTTAAACCAGCTTAGTGCAGAACCTTTTGGGCCAATTAAGTGATCCAGTCTCTGCAGTAGAATTTGATGGTCAATAGTGTCAAACGCCGCACTAAGATCTAATAAAACAAGTACAGAGACAAGTCCTTTGTCTGAAGCAATCAGAATGTCATTTGTAATTTTAACTAGTGCTGTCTCAGTGCTATGATGCACTCTAAATCCTGACTGAAATTCATCAAATAAATTATTATCATGGAGAAAATCACACAGCTGGTCTGTGACTACTTTCTCAAGGATCTGTGACATAAAGGGAAGATTAGATATTGGTCTATAGTTGGCTAACACCTCTGGATCCAGCGTGGGCTTTTTTAGTAGAGGTTTAATTACAGTTACCTTAAAAGACTGTGGTACATAGCCTGTTAATAAGGATATATTGATCATATCTAATATATGAGTGTTAACTAAAGGTAAGACCTCCTTAAGTAGCCTAGTTGGGATGGGGTCTAAGAGACACGTTGATGATTTAGATGAAGAAATCACTGCGGTCAATTATTGAAGAGAAATTGGGGAGAAGCAATCTAAATATATATTAGGTCTTACAGCTGTGTTTGAGGTTAGATAGGTAGGCCTACTATCTGAGGACAGGAGGTCATGAATTTTGCCTCTAATAGTTAGAATTTTCTCATAAAATCATTACTGCTAAGGGCTAAAGGAATACAAGGCTCAATAGAGCTCTGACTCTCAGTCAACCTGGCTACAGTGCTGAAAAGAAACCTGGGGTTATTCTTGTTTTCTTCTATTAAAGCTGAGTAATAGTTTGCTCTGGCATTGCGGAGGCCCCTCTTATAAGTTTTGAGACTGTCTGTCCAGATTAAACGAGATTCTTCCAGTTTGGTTAATCGCCAATTCCTTTCAAATTTTCGTGATATTTGTTTTAACTTACGAGTTTGAGAGTTATACCAAGGAGCGAACTTTCTTCGCTTTGTTAACTTCTTTTTAAGAGGAGCTACAGAGTCGAGTGTTGTTCGCAGCGAGACCTACGG
Organism: Epinephelus lanceolatus; assembly: GCF_041903045.1. Lineage (NCBI taxonomy): Eukaryota > Metazoa > Chordata > Actinopteri > Perciformes > Serranidae > Epinephelus > Epinephelus lanceolatus. The sequence goes on along the minus strand of NC_135753.1, from coordinate 10,568,309 downwards.
CGCTATCAACAAAATGATCAATTCGGGAGAGGTTAAAGTCAGTACGGGTAACCTCTGTTACTGAAGGACTTGGTATTGAATTTAACGACGGAGTAATCATTTCCTTAAATTTTGCAACAGCACTATCTGATAAACAACTAGTATAGTAACTGTTGCTGAGTGGCGTGTAATCGAGTAAAAAGAAATCAAAAGTAATCAGATAATGATCCGATAGCGAGGGATTCTGTGGAAAGACTGTTAGGTTATCAATTTCAATTCCATACGTCAGAACTAGATCGAGGGTATGGTTAAAACAATGAGTGGGTTCATGTACACCCTGACTGAAGCCAGTGGAGTCTAATAATGAGATAAACGCAGTAGCCACGGAGTCATTATCAACGTTGACATGAATGTTAAAATCGCATACAATAATAAGTTTATCTGATTTCAGAACTAAACTGGATAAAAACTCTGAGAATTCAGATACAAATTCAGAATACGGGCCAGGAGCACGTTACACTATAACAAATAAAAGTGGCTGCGAGGTTTTCCAGGTCGGATGTAAAAGTCTAAGAACGAGGCTTTCAAATGAATTATAATCTAGTTTAGGTTTAGGGCTGATTAACACACTAGAGTTAAAAATGGCTGCAACTCCCCCTCCTCGGCTGCTGCCTCGAGGAATGTGGGTATTATTATGACTGGGAGGAGTGGACTCATTTAGACTAACATATTCATCTTGACACAGCCAGGTTTCAGTGAGACTGAGTAAATCAATATGATTATCTGATATTAATTCGTTTACTAACACTGCTTTAGACGACAGAGACCTGATATTTAACAGTCCGCATTTAATTCTCCTGTTTTGTCTTTCTGTCACAGAAGAGGTTTTAATTTTTATGAGGTTGTTATGCACAACAGCACTTCACAGAAACCCCACTGCTGACTAGTGTTTGGGAGGTGTAACTGCAGAGTGACACAGATACACCACTGTACAAGTAAAAATGCTCATAATGGCGTAGGCCACATATGTAGGCTATGGCTTTGGCTCTGCATAGAGTTGACACACAGGTATAAATCTGCCTTAAGATGTTACACTTGGCAGTTTCTTCATATATTCTAGAGTGAATGCAAAAGACGGTTAATAAATGGGGCTAGACAGCACATCCTACAGTACACAGGATTTTGTACGATGCCAGGTTTTTAAATCTGTCAAATGATTGAACTAGTCCTGCTAAATTGTCATCAGAAAACATGGATCTTGACCTACCAAATATGACAATGCAACAAATATAACCTTTAAATAATGACATTACTTAAATAAAGCGAACTGTAGGTTTGATCACACCAAAAGATGTCGTAACAAACACACATTCACAGGCTGTGTGCTTTTGTGTTAAAGGAACTTTAAGAAAATTAACAGAAGCCATAATAGATGGGCTGTTTGCCCAGAGCTTGAACTAAATCCCGACCCAACTGTAGACTAATCAATTATATATTGATGAAGTGTTGTAAGTTTGTATCTCATCATGCCACCTTTTGGCACTGTTACAAAGGGGAGGAAGGTGCCAGAACAGCTAAAATTAAGCAGTGTCTCAACAACTATGACTCTCACTCCCATGGATTGTGCCAACCCCCCTCTCAACTTGGCAGGCTCTCCCCCTCAGTTGCCTCTGGTAAGATCCTGCAAGCCAAGAAGAATACAAACAAAAATGGTATACTGGAGGCACTGCTCTATCTGGAATGAAAATCCTGGCTGACTTTGACAAACTGATTAGCGAGCAGACGGGTAACACAAGATTAATGTGTGTAATTATCATCAACATGGCTTATCTCCCAAGGAGATTTTTTTTTAATGTGACAATAGGATGAACTTTCAGTATACTCTACACCAGTCTTCATCTAATGTCAAAGCACACTGTGTTGTTTAGTCTTCATTGGTAGAGCCTTGGGCTTTAAGAAAAGCACAAGAAACAAAATCATGTGAATAGTTAATAAAAAATGATGTGCCTGACTTATTTGTTTCATAAAAGTCTGTGGATCCAGGCAGTTTACCTTACTTTGAGCCAACAGGCTGTGCAGCTGCAGGAAGGTTAAAGAAACACTGTTTTTGTCACCATTTAGTCGTTGATGTATGCTTTCGTAGAAGAAATAAAGCACAGCTTCTGAAGAGTTTTCAGTTCCTAGATGAGGTGAGCTGTGTTAATATCTCAATCCTAATAACATGTTTTTGCCAGTGGAGTTTTGTATGCCCCTCGCCATCAGCCCAAACATGGAACTGGTGCCGATTAAAAGCAACCAATCATTTACTAAAACACATAATATCGATTGTGACCAAGCAATGAATCCTAATGATTTGGGCGATCCTCTTACTTTTCCTCCATGAGGATGGCATTTGTGATGTTGTGTGGAAAGTCTCAACAATTAGATGGATAACCCTTATATAACCCGCAGGATGAATTCTAATAACCTACCCTTGAACAATATAGGGCCATATTGGACACAGTTTTATTTTGTTCAAAACTTTGTCTTTTGACAAAGTGGCAACCTCACAGGGCTGAATCGGAAGTTCAAAAACTGCAGTTCATGAAATGGCCACTTGAGGCTAGCTCCAAAAAAGAATCAATCCCCATAGACACTTATGTTAAAATGCCCAACTTAACAGCAAAAATACACATCTGGTACAAAAAACTGTTTTGGTCCCTTTAGCTTAATTTCATTTATCATGACAACTAATTAATTTCTTTCTATATAATTAACCTGTTCACATATTACTAAGCCTTAAAGTTACACATATTAAGGGGCAGGGTCCCTTCAGTGATAGGGGGTCTTGAGGCGTTGCTACAGTCTATGAGTTAGATTCATCCTTCATTCCTTCACAGCTCCAACCTTTCATCCAGATATGGTCACTTTTGGGGCCAAAAAACAATGGGTGATGTCATGGTAGCTATATCCATTATGTTATACACTCACACGCAAAATATCTACAAGACTAATGACATCCCCATTTGCCTCAGCTGTATTTTGTATCCATTATGAATTATGTTGGCATGCTATCATGATATACTAACAGGGTAACATGGTAAATGTGCTCATGTTTAGCAGGCAACGCTCAATATACCATCCTGCCTTGTTACCCACTTAGTTACTCACCTACTGCAATAAGCAGTGACATAAGTTACAGCCCTGATGCCGTCCCTCCTTCAACCCCCATACATGCAGTAAGCTGACAGTATAAGCCAGGAGAGTGAGGAAAGTGTTGAGAGGTGGAAGATGGTGCTATTGTCTTATCACTAAACCTTTATTTAACCAGGTGAAGACACATTCAGATTCAATATAATATGTTGCTGCATTTATACTGTATATTTCAGTTCATATTTCTTGGTATTATTCTTGTATTTTAACACATTTGTATATCCAAAGTCAGTGTATTACTTACAGTAGATGGCTGCTGACACTCTTTTAGTTTGAGAAAACAGACAGGAGTACAGATGCTAAGCAATGTACTATTGCGGACGCCATGTTTGTTCGATTCCAAAAGTCACATAATGACAAACTAAACAATCAAGGCAGTGGTAGACCAGCAACTCATGTGTGCTGTGAGGTATTACTGTTTCTATCAAAGGAGTCTGGTGGCTGTGGATGGAGGCAGCAGCAAAACCTTTTTCAGTCACTTAAGAAATAACCACCTAAAAAAATCAGTATTGGTTTAAGTGTATGATATAATCAGAATATATTCACTGCTTCAGCTTAATGTTGAAAGCCCTTTGCATTGGGGAACTGGAGCTGGTATATTGCTCTCTTCAAAGCCACCAGACTCTTTTGGCAGAACCAGAAATTTTACCTTGTTAGTCTACCACTGCCTCAATTTATTTATATTTTTTTTGAAAATGGCCCTTTAAGTTGAGCTAGAAATACTGTACCAACAGAATAATCATTCATAGTCAGTTTTTATAAAGCAATGGGACAACCGCCTGCGTACTAAGCTGTTTTGTGGTTGAAATAAATCATGACTGACACATTTGTGAGTCCTTTAATTTGAAAAAAAAGTTAGTTAAACATCAGGTAAGCCACCAGACTCGTGTGTGGCGCCTGGTGATAGTCATAACTCCTGCTGTCTGACTTCCTCCTGCTGAGCCTTTCAGCCCAAAACAGGAGCAGCTTGGTGTGGGCAACCTGGGACCAGAAAGCTGTCAAGCTTCTGCCACCCATGAGACAGAGGTGTTATTAATGTAATATAACACATCAAGCAATGGGGGAGTTACCTTTGAACATTTCCTGGTAAACTGCCTGTTGTGAACGCCTTGGTATATCAGCTACACTACAGACTCACAGACATCCAGTGAAATGTTCAGTAAAACTGCAGCATTAGACTCTGGAAACTGTTTGTGTTTCCCCTCTAGAGGTGGCTGCAAGAAATGAATGATTGATGGTAAGGTATAGTTAGGTTCATTGTCTTTCAACATCTTCCCGGAACACTACCTTCTATCCTGCCTCATGCGATGACCCCACTGACTCAGTCTTTGAAAAGTATATCTATATTTATTCATTCATTTATTTATTTTCGCCTCTTCGAAATACAGTGTGGCTATTTCTTCACTGTCTCCTTTGTCAGTATACTATCTAGTTCTTCCTTTTATCATGGAGGAAGTGACAACTTTTTTTGACAGCGTGATGCAGATGGTACATCTCATTTTAGCTCACAGTCTGTTGTTGGACATAAATAAGTCTTTGGTGTCACAACAACCATTTATATTTGTTTAGATGACAATTATTTGCTACACTCTTTAATATCCTATTAAGTAATAATTCCAGGATTTTACCAGACACTGAAATCCTTTTGACATCCCGTAAACAATGGATTTAATTCGTATGATGAAATTTAATAGCATTTATAAAAAATATGAAATGGCACAAAGACTGAGATATCTGTGCGTGCCCTTTGCTGACACTATTTTATGTATACATTCAATTTACAATTCACAGCTTGAATATTAAAAAAAATATCAATATGGGTTTCTGAAGAACAGCACAGTTGCCATAAAATAATTTAACCCTGTTGATGTACTGGGCAAAAAAACAAGGGCTTATTCAAGGCACTGTATTAGAATAGGGGTGGAAGAAAATATAGTATTTGCATAGTATGTTTTTTGGTACTCCATTGAGTCTCTATTTTTAATTTTTAATTGTTTACAAATGTTCTGTCTTTGTTAACCTTAAGAATCTTGCAAGTACTGTTACTATTTTATTATTTACTGATATAGGCAACTGTAAATTCCTTTGCTCAGATTGCACAACAGTAGTGCTATGATGTTTGATGTTGCAGTTGCCTGACTGTATAAAAAAAAGTAAACTCTTTTATGCATATGATGGTGCGTTCTTTATACTTTGACAGTTTGACAATCCAGAAGTTAGATTTAATAAAAATTGCAATATATTGTCTTGCTTACAGTATTTAAATGCATCACAATTTATTGTTTTGAAACCCCTGAATCATGATACATTTCATATTGTCAGATTCTTGCCAATACACAGCCCAACATATTCGGCAAATCCTCAACAGTTTGTATGATATATAAATGAGTGCCCCACGAATCATATTGTCATGTTACGTATTTAATGTAAAGTTACGTACTTAAAATAAGGTTGTGTAGGTTTGGTTTAGGAAAGTAAAGTTACTTAGTCTAGGTTTGGAAAATTAAAGTTATGTTGGTTAGGCTTAGGAAAGTAAAGTAACCAAGGCTAAGTTAAAGAAACAAAAAGTTATGTAGGCTATGTTTAGGATAATAAAGGTACATAGGTAAGGTTTAGGAAAGTAAAGTCATGAAGTTAAGGTTTATCAAAGTAAAGTTATGTAGGTTAGATTTAGGAAAGTAAAGTTATGTAGGTAAGGTTTATCAAAGTAAAGTTATAAAGGTAAGGTTTATCAAAGTAAAGTTACGTAGGTAAGGTTTAGGAAAGTAAAGTTAAGTAGGTAAGGTTTATCAAAGTAAAGTTATGTAGGTAAAATTTAGGAAAGTAAAGTTGCATAGGTAAGGTTTAGGAAAGTAAAGTTACGTAGGTGAGGTTTAGGAAAGTAAAGTTATGTAGGTGAGGTTTATCAACGTAAAGTTACGTAGATTAGGTTTAGGGAAGTAAAGTTGAACAGGTAAAGTTAAGGAAAGTAATGTTATGTAGCCTATGTTTAGGATAATAAAGGTATCAAGGCAAGATTTAGGAAAGTACACTTATATAGGTAAGGTTTATCAAAGTACAGTTACGTAGGTTAGGTTTAGGAAAGTTATGTAGATAGGGTTTCTGGAAAGAATAACATGCTTGGTCAAAATGGAGTGACCACATGCCTAATATATGTTCACTTTGTTTCAAACACCAATCTCCTGGGGGAAAGTCCTAAGTTTGTTTGACCCATCCACTATCCCAATCCTCCTCCTTACACATACTGTCACTCTGTCTTCTACCTCCTGTTTTTCTGGCTCATGATTACATGGGTTATGTAGAAATTCTGGTCCATTCCTTTTAACATATCAATAGTGCATTAGAACAGCCTGCTTTATTAAAAGTGACAACTGGATAGAATAGATAGCTGTTTGGCTAGTTTTAAGGTTGGTAAAGATATATAAATGAAAATTTACTGCAGCTGGTGGTCTAACTGTTTGTCCAAATGTGCATCCACCACAAGAGACAACAACAGGGAATTACAGACCACTGCAAACAGCTGAGCTAAAAGCAGCAAGAGGGAGTGATGTAAGAATACACACAAAATCCTAAATACCCCTGAGGGTATATTTAAGTATATTATAAAGAGACAGAAAGAATTTGACTCAACTCCAAATCCACCTACAATGGTATGTCCTCTAAAATGTAGTGCTCAGGCTCAGAGAGCTTTTAGTTTATGACCAACAAGAGGCATGTAGTAATTCTAAAGATGATAGTCTCCACTTGCTGAGGTGGGAGAAACTGTTCATACTGCAGTAGACAGCACACAGGGGCAAAAATAGCCATTGCTAAGTACAGTACTTTGGTCCCATTAGATTAAAATAGAGTGAAACTGGGGTCATGTGGTGGACTGTTGTCACCATGAGGTTGTCTGGCAACCATCAAAGTCTGCAGAAAGTTACTGAGAAAGAGTGTGGCACATACCGCCCTTCAAACTGTGACTTGTTTTTGCACACTCAAACAAGACAGAATGTGTTAATTGTTGAGCTTTAGAGGTTCTGGTTGGCAAATGTCTTTATTGTTTAATGGAGCTAAGCTAGCTGTTTCCAGTATCCATGCTAAGCAAAGCTAACAGCCACCTGGCCTTTGTTCAATTATCGGAAAGATTCAAGAGTGGTATTAATCTTATCTAACTTTCGGGCAAAAAAGCAATAAATGTATTTCCCTAATCACTGAACTGCTCATCTAGTTACATTTTAAATAGGACTTCACTTCTTGTTTTGTAGAAAAGATATGGAGGTTTAGTGAGAAGGTTCATTGGATTGTTTGTTGTTGTGAGGTATTTATGCAGCTGTTGTTTATAACATGTTTTGTGGTTGCAGACAAAAGGTTACTGAAAGAATGTTGGAGTGTAGAATTATAACTATATATATATATAAAGGTAGAAAAAATGTTTATTTGTTTCCTCCACCATTTATTAGCAGAGAGTTTTAAGCTTTCACATTTGAATTTATGTATGAGAACATTTGAAACAATTCTAAAACTGGAAGAATTTGAAGCTCTGTGTGAAATTCATATTATAACCGTTAGGTAAAGCTTAAAGAGCTGCTGTGACTTCCTTTGCACCTTGCATTTCAATTTGTCTGGTATCCAGATTGTATTTAGATATGATTCAGCCTAATTATACTTATATTGGTATTAATATGTGTCTCCAGTGTCCACATTATCTGATAGAGTTCTGATCACTCTCTCCAGCTCAAACAACTGAAAGGTTGCAGCCGTTCTCCACCATGTGCTTAGCCATTGCTTTCATAAATGGCTTGGTTATGATATGATTTAGACAGCAACGGCAAAGTCCACAAGGATAAAACAGGCCTACCTGGTTGTAAAGACAGAAACTGACAAGAACAATACATACAGATGAGGGATTCACTGCAGAAGTGTTGGCATCAGATGAGAGAGACCACTGTACACCCAACTGCAACTAGCTGGTTTGAAACAGTTGGCTGCGATTAGGTAGTCCTGTCCATGTGGTTGTTATAGGGAGACTGAAAATGCAGTTGCATACAGTACAGGCCAAAAGTTTGGACACACCTTCTCATTCAATGCGTTTTCTTTATTTTCATGACTATTTACATTGTAGATTCTCACTGAAGGCATCAAAACTATGAATGAACACATGTGGAGTTATGTACTTAACAAAAAAAGGTGAAATAACTGAAAACATGTTTTATATTCTAGTTTCTTCAAAATAGCCACCCTTTGCTCTGATTACTGCTTTGCACACTCTTGGCATTCTCTCCATGAGCTTCAAGAGGTAGTCACCTGAAATGGTTTTCCAACAGTCTTGAAGGAGTTCCCAGAGGTGTTTAGCACTTGTTGGCCCCTTTGCCTTCACTCTGCCGTCCAGCTCACCCCAAACCATCTCGATTGGGTTCAGGTCCGGTGACTGTGGAGGCCAGGTCATCTGCCGCAGCACTCCATCACTCTCCTTCTTGGTCAAATAGCCCTTACACAGCCTGGAGGTGTGTTTTGGGTCATTGTCCTGTTGAAAAATAAATGATCGTCCAACTAAACGCAAACCGGATGGGATGGCATGTCGCTGCAGGATGCTGTGGTAGCCATGCTGGTTCAGTGTGCCTTCAGTTTTGAATAAATCCCCAACAGTGTCACCAGCAAAACACCCCCACACCATCACACCTCCTCCTCCATGCTTCACAGTGGGAACCAGGCATGTGGAATCCATCCGTTCACCTTTTCTGCGTCTCACAAAGACACAGCGGTTGGAACCAAAGATCTCAAATTTGGACTCATCAGACCAAAGCACAGATTTCCACTGGTCTAATGTCCATTCCTTGTGTTTCTTGGCCCAAACTAATCTCTTCTGCTTGTTGCCTCTCCTTAGCAGTGGTTTCCTAGCAGCTATTTGACCATGAAGGCCTGATTGGCGCAGTCTCCTCTTAACAGTTGTTCTAGAGATGGGTCTGCTGCTAGAACTCTGTGTGGCATTCATCTGGTCTCTGATCTGAGCTGCTGTTAACTTGCGATTTCTGAGGCTGGTCACTCGGATGAACTTATCCTCAGAAGCAGAGGTGACTCTTGGTCTTCCTTTCCTGGGTCGGTCCTCATGTGTGCCAGTTTCGTTGTAGCGCTTGATGGTTTTTGCGACTCCGCTTGGGGACACATTTAAAGTTTTTGCAATTTTCCAGACTGACTGACCTTCATTTCTTAAAGTAATGATGGCCACTCGTTTTTCTTTAGTTAGTTGATTGGTTCTTGCCATAATATGAATTTTAACAGTTGTCCAATAGGGCTGTCGGCTGTGTATTAACCTGACTTCTGCACAACACAACTGATGGTCCCAACCCCATTGATAAAGCAAGAAATTCCACTAATTAACCCTGATAAGGCACACCTGTGAAGTGGAAACCATTTCAGGTGACTACCTCTTGAAGCTCATGGAGAGAATGCCAAGAGTGTGCAAAGCAGTAATCAGAGCAAAGGGTGGCTATTTTGAAGAAACTAGAATATAAAACATGTTTTCAGTTATTTCACCTTTTTTTGTTAAGTACATAACTCCACATGTGTTCATTCATAGTTTTGATGCCTTCAGTGAGAATCTACAATGTAAATAGTCATGAAAATAAAGAAAACGCATTGAATGAGAAGGTGTGTCCAAACTTTTGGCCTGTACTGTATATACTTGTTGTAATGTGGTCACAGTGTGTTCCCTGACCATCTCTGAAGGTGATTTGGCTGATCGGATCATAATCCATCCTCAATGCATTTTGGGTGCATTTACACCTGTAAACCATGTGGTCAAGCACTATCTAATTGCAGTCCAATCACCCAGAATGCAATTTAATGCAACATATGAAGGAAGTCCTAATTGTATTGCCAAAATGCAACATGAAAGATATGGTCTTCACCCCACAGAAAGCAGTGCATGAAATCTGAAACACTTAGGGTTCTTTCAGACCTAGAGTTCTTTTGCTTTTGGTTCGAATCAGGGACTAATTTTGTTACAAAGTTCCATAATTGCTTAGAGGTGGTTCGTGTTCTCAAGGCAACGTTTACAGGTGGACCAGTTAAAATACCTTGTGCAGGAAAGCTGCTCTTGCTTGGTCAGAATTTCCATGTAGGAAAAATCCAGGAAGTAAACAAAACATTGAAGAAGAGTACACTTGCAAGATCAGTGCAACACTTTCTACTGTCACAATGGAGGGACAACTATGCGGGTTGATTTAAGCGCTGGTCATCATGTACTATATCACTTGCAGTGTTCATTTTAGGCAAACCATACAATTTGAAAATGAGGCGTGGCCCCAACTAGAAAACAATGTTTTCATTTGGATGTGCCGAATGTACACATTAAGGCAATACAGGAGGAGACGCACGTTAATAATCCTCTGGGACTGTAACATGCTCATGCTTGTTTAACCCAAACAATGTGTTATGCGACTGCAGTTGGATCATTGAGGTCGGAACACGTTCTCACCACAAACGAACCGCACTTAGGGGGCAAACAAACTTGAGTTCGATTGAACCAAACCAAACAGGGCAGGTGTGAAAGTATCTTGAAATTCAGTGTCCCTTTAACCCCAAATTTTAGTCAGTATAAGCAAATTGCAGGATTGCAAAAAAAGTCTGTCATTAATCAGCGCTTGAATTATATGATATGTGAGTGTTTCTTATACTCTGCTTTTAGGTGGATGTCACATCTGATTTTTAATTAAAGACCAGTATCAGCAATAATATTAAATGATATGATGTTGAAATTTAAACCCACAATTAGATATATTGCAATGTGAATAATGCATTTATTAAAGATACACAGGCTGTTATTACAGAAAAACACAGAAAAAGGAAACACCTTTTGACACACTAGATGGACAAATAGCAGACATTTCACTCAGCAGTGGTTTGGAATGCTTTTCGAAGAGTTGTTGAAGTCGGGGGTTGTCCGTTCACATCACCTCACTTCTGTGGGAACGGCAGAGTGGTGTGAGGCTGAGAGGCCAAGAGTTAACTGGCCAGCACTGGATCGATCCTGGGTCAAAGCAAAGCCAGCTAGCGTGTACAGAGGTCAACTGACAGCTATGTGCTCCTCCTTAACTCACTGATTTCTTCTTTAACCCTTTGACTCAGAGACTTTTACCAGTTCCACTGTACTCTGTGCTCCTCTAAAATCTATACAGAGTGCAGTTTGCTCAGTCAATATGTTGACTTGGCCTTTAACAGATTGTTCTTTTAAGGTGCATCATACTAGCTTTGCATATTTGCTCTCGGACAAACGACTGATGTGTATTTGTCCTATCAGCTATTCACTTTCATTCACTTTGTAGGGGATTGTACTCAATGTTCTCTTTTATGTACTGTTGAGAGGGTTGCGTTTGAGTGGCTGTGGAATCAGTGGACACTTAATTTGCACTGCATCACTCGGGGGGTTGACTCCTTATGGCATTTCTGACTGCAGCTGTATTACAACTGTAGCCCTAGAAACCAGATTATGCAAAAGAGGAGCATTCTCCTGTGAGCCAAAGTTACATCCAAGTTCAAAATTAGCCAAGCACTGAGAGACAAACAAGATCATAGAGAGTGGGAGCAAAGGAGGGAGAAGAGGATGATGAGGGTATGTAGATGCAAGCTAAATATACCCACAGTTTATTGACCATAATGATTTGGTAAGCACCAACTATCCTCCACTCTGAAATCACTGATTCTGATTTGATTAGTGAAGTGACTCGGTGGCAAAAACACATTTCCCTCCCAGACTGACTTGACTGAATGAGTCCATCGAAGGAATTGCTTTCTCAGTCTGATGTGTTCTCATTGGATTTGACTGATACTGTGTAATGAAGCTGCCGATATTTCTGCCAATCTTTAACCGTGACATGCCCAGCGGTTATAAGTATGCTGTGATTTTACTCTTGGTAGTTTCCTCAAAAAGAGTCTGGCCAATGTTGTCAGTCCAACTCCATTTATGTCCAAGCTAATGACACTTTTTCAGATTGGGTGAATGGGTTAGCACACCATTAAAGGAGGAGTTCATCATTTTGAGAAATTTCTTGCCAAGAGTTAGATAAGAAAAACAGTTAAATTAGTTAAGTATTTGTACTGCAGGCAAGTGGAAGCAGTTAGCCTGGCTATGTCCAAAGCAAGCAAAATCTGACTTTCAGTATCTCTAAAGCTCACTAATGGACATGGTAGCATCTTGTTTAATATGTACAGAACATAGCCTTTCTTTTCACTGCAGCCATATCCACACTAATAATGTTCAGAAGTTATCTTTGTCCATATTAGTACACCTGGAATTGTATGTCACATGACCATTCACACACAATGGGCATGCATGTGCTGGTGTAAACATGAATAAGACTGTCAATTCTGCAGTTGGTTGCTTAGTTCTAGAAAATACTACAGAGATTGTTAAAAGTAAGGCCAGAGATTTCTTTGTGTGGACTGACAAAGAGGTGAAGCTGTTATTGAAAGTAAAGAGTATAAGGTGGTCAGAGCAGTGAAACAGATTGTTACAAAGCAGCTGCTACATATCAGAGCAGAACTGGCCAGGAGCATTATCAATCACCAGAGGAAGGACAAGCAGTACCTACACAAGAAGGATAAAAATCACAAAAGGTAACAGAATGTGACTGATAAGACCCAACAGAGAAGCAAATGTGGGTGACTGCATTATTGTTTCCTGAAGTCTCCATTTTCGCTGGTCGAGACTAAAACAAAAACGCAGATTTTTCAAACAAAACTTGGTCAGCACTGATTTAAAAGATCTTTGTTTTAGTAGTTCCACAATGCTGGACAATGCTGGAGTAGTGTGGACGCTAGGCGCAAACATAGCAATAGCATTTTAAAACAAAAACGTACTAGAATGGATTTAGCCTGTGAGGTTGCCAGGCAACCAGCAAAGACTCCAAAATGTCACTGTGTTAAGCCATCATTTTTTGTTTTTACCTGTACGCTTTTTATTCACAGATTAAACCAATGAGATCTAAAGTGTAAGCAACTTTCTGAGGTGTTGATGGGTGGATTTAGTTACTTTCAGACAGAGCCAGGCTAGCCGTTTCCTCAAACAGTCTTTATGCTATGCTAAGCTAACGCTCTCCCAAGTGTAGCTTTAGGTTTACTGGACAGGTGTTAAAGGGATAGTGCACCCAAAAATGAAAATTCAGCCATTATCTACTCACCCATATGCCGATGGAGGCTCAGGTGGAGTCCTCACAACACTCCCGGAGATCCCAGGGGAGAGGGGGTAGCAACACAACTCCACCTAATGGAGGCTTACAGCGCCCTAAAAACAGAGTTCAAATGATGTTTTTCCAAACAAATTTTTATGTCTGGGCTTCAGGACACTTAGATCACTATGGACAAGCAGTATGGAGATATTTTGTGGTTTCAGTTATGTGTTTTTGGACGTTTGAATCTGGGGCACTGTAAGCCACCATTAGGTGGAGTTGTGTTGCTACCCCCTCTCCCCTGGGATCTCCGCAAGTGATGTGAGGACTCTAAAACTTCACCTGAGCCTCCCTCGGCATATGGGTGAGTAGATAATGGCTGGATTTTCATTTTTGGGTGCACTATCCCTTTAAGCCACATTTCCAATTAATTCTTTTAGTGTAGTACCCTTACAATCTCTACCTAACCTTCAGGACATGTACCGAAACCATAGATCTACAGTATTTTGCATTTCTACCGCAGACAGCACTCTTCACTGTAGACAGTGTTGTTACCAGACAGTAATATCACTGCTTCGTCTGGTACTTTTTGTATTTCCTCTTCACCAAAGGTACAGAAGAGTGTCTGCACCTTGCTGATTGTCTTCAGAACAAGATTACATGCTGACATTCAGAATGAAAAGGATCAGGCTGGTAAAAATACAGGGTCTGTGCATTGAGTCCTTATTGAGCAAGGATGATTTTCTTGACCTATTACTGACTGCAGTGTTTATAGCTCCACCATTTAGTATCAGATCAGTGTAGTATGTAGGTACCTCAACAGAGGGTTAATGAAAAAACAGGACAAAATTGAATGATTCTATTGGTACCATCCATGACTTTTGACAATGAAAACTCCAAAATGCTGTAATGTGTAACGAACTGAGCTGAACTGAACCAGACTGATGGTGGAAACAGGGCTTAAGACTGGTATTCATCTTTTCAGATAACTCTTGCCAAGAAAACAAGCATGTTTCCCAAAATACCCAACTATTTTTCAAGTTAATGACCAACTTGTCCTATCAAGTGGCAGAGGAGACGCCTTAAATTAAGAATTCATGTACATTAAACCTTGTTAAACAATGTAGTGAAACATTTAATGATGTAAGAACTGGAGTCTTGTTACAGACTGTCAAGATTTTTTTTGTATTTTTATAGATTGCTGTCAGGCATAAAACTCCATCATATTATTATTATTGTTAGTCCAAAACCTTCTGTACTGTATTTCAAGGCCGTGTAGCCCAGGTTGCAGTACACGAAAAAGAGAAAGATTTCATTAGAGTGAGGTGGTGCAAAGAAATGCTGTGCACACTAAAAATAGGGAGGCTCCACTGGAATATCAAGGACTCAGCATTAACATACTTGCCCCCTGTAGACAAGTTACATAAACAAGCCAAAAGTATGCATTGTTTTTGAAGTTTTTGGAACAGCTGTGGATGTGACAGATACAGTAGCAAGAGTATAGACGATGTAATTAAGCCTTTCATAAATCACTTAAGTATTCAAATCATTTTTAGGCATGTGCGTATCAGGCAGTTATCAAACTCAGCAGTTCACAGTTGTGGCAACTTTGATTTTTTTCCTTGAACATTGTCATATTTTTTACAGTCTCTTGGCAGATGTTGAATGGCACAAAATAAAAGAAACAAACAGTGTAATGACAGCTTGTGATCAAAGTAAATGAGTCATTAATAAGATGTAAGCCTTGTGCACTGTCTCCATTTTGTTCTCCCATGACAGTATATGAAAAGAACTTTGAATATTTATCAGACTGTGTGTTAATTGATGTCACTATGAGAAATAACTGGGATAATACCAGTTGAAAGTGAGAAACTTCTCAAATAGCAAGTAGTGTGTAGCTTCCTCTTTTTAGTGATATGCCACTGTCAAATCCAGTGTATATATATTTTTTTATACAGCTCGAAATTAAAAAAAAACCAATCTGCCTCATACTATACTATGGCATATAAGGGCCACTGTTAAAAAAAAAAAAAAAAAAAACCCAAAAGATAAAATTCCTCTATATATATCAAGGCATGGGAGAGGGGTAATATTAAAAATTTAGAATTCCTGAGCAGAAAATAATTAATTTACAAGATAAAAGCATGGCTATTTTCTGGGATTTAAGTGAGAAATTTAAGAGAAAAAAATCCAAAGTTTTAAATAAAAAACGTTGATATGACAAAGAAATAGATTTGCAATAAAACCCAAATTTTGTGAGATAGAAGTTATACATTTGCAAGGAAAAACCTCAAACAAGGAAATCTCAAGGCTAACCCAAAAACCATGTTGAAGCCATACTGGTGTGACAAGGAGTTGCTGTTAGTTAACACTAAATGAGTAATATTACTAGATTAAAATGGCTAATTTTTGCAGAGATGTCTAGATATTATTACAGAGGTTAATTAAACACATAGTACTTCAACAAATATATTTATTGATCGATTGTTTGTGTGTTGCAGTTCGCTTGTTTGGTGTTTCACAGTGGGGATTGTGGGGACTGTTCCACCTCATTGTTAGTTTGCTTGTGAACAAGAAAATAATGTGCATTCATTTATGACTCAATCGTAGCAAAATATTTGTTTATTGAGGAGTCTAATGTCTACTTGTTCTTTTCTCCCAGGGTGTTCAGGCGAAAGAATTTCCCTGGGAACGCACATCTATTAATAGTCTGGGGAGTGTTACAACAAGTGGAAAGTGAGTGAGGGAGTTTAAACACCCAAATAAAAGCCGAATAAATACCAATAAATATCTCATCTAAAAAAAATATTTCTTTGTCCCGTATGATACAAAATACAGTACTATGTCTTATTAGTGTACCGTGAAATAAAGTGCGACCCCAGCGGCTTCTGTGGTGCAATGACTTTGATCCAGCTTTGAAAAGTGAAGCCATGTGGCTTCTTTACCAAAATGTACAACTTTAATCTTTTTCAAATTCTGAGTTTTTTATTTGGATATTACTAGGACTGCACTTGATAGTCGTAAATGTAAATTGTTAATTGGAGACCACTCAGTCAACTGGTATTACTTCAAGTCTAGCAGTCCTTTTTTGTATTTTCTTTTTTTTGATAGTGTGCTGTGCAGTTTATTTCTGGGGATGTTTTGGTCCCCAGACTTTGCTGCAGAATGAGAACACTTGACTTTCACGCTATTCTTTGTCCCAGACAGCTGCGGACACAATGCAGCCCCACAGAGGAGGAGAAATTTTCCAAAGTAAGGCTCTGAGATGACTTCATCCTCTCTCTTCTGTTTAGTAGTGGTGAATTTGCACCTCACAGATACTTGAGGCGACGCAGTCTCTGGCTTTTGTTCTAGTGTCGCCAAAAAATGTTGCACAAATTGCAAAACGTCATTATTGCCGTTTGTTTGTTTACTATATCACATAAATGCCGCTGTCACACTGAACATCCAGCTGAGCCCTGTTCTTTAAAACTTTAAATGGAAAAAAAAAAAAGAATCATTGAATGTTCACATTAAATTAAAAAATCTGATTCGACTGATTTCATTATAAGTCAGGTACATCCTCCCTCCACTGGCTCAGTGTCATACTGACACATAAGTAGCATCTTACTTCTTGTCAGTAAGAAGTCAAAACTTAATAGTCACCTTGCATTTGTTCATGGAATTCGGTATGCTACAGCCAATGTCCAAGTGTTGGCCAGTCAACCACTTTGGTAGAGACTGGTATAACTCAACAACTATAACACTGATTTCCAGGAAATTTCAACAGCAAATCATGATCCCCAGATGCTGAATTGCACTGACCTTGGTGATCCTCTGGCTTCTCTTTTGGCAGTGAAGTTGAAATTTGTGGTTCTGAATAAAATTTCTCAATAATTATTGGTTGGATAAAATCTGATACCCCTCTGAGGTCCCTTAATTTTTAATGTAGCACCACCACCAGGTCAAATTTTTAATCTGTTAAATACATTTTTTTAAATCAAATACCTGGAAAGCCTGTGATAGTCTGGTTAGCCTCGGGTACACTTTGTGTTTAGAGCTAATGAGCGAATGATAGCATACTAATAATCGGATGGTAAACAACAAACAAGCCCATGGGGTGGAATGTTTAAATGATGTTCTATAAATGACTAATTTCATAATTACTTATTACTGTCAACATGTTACCATGCCCATGTTAGCATTAAGCTCAAGTGCCATTGTGCCTTAGTACTGTTTACACAACAGCTGGCATAGCTGTAGACTTTCTTACCACATTAACAGAAAATAACCAACAGCTCTACCAGATTAACCTTTGTTTTGTTGTTTTTAGTTGTTCTAGCTTATATTTCAGCACTTACTTGTCCGCATTTAAACTTGAAAAACTTCAAGATATGAGGCATCTATATAGCATCTGTGAAAATGCAGTAACTTCTCCAAACTGCAACACAGTATGTTTGCAGAATGACTGAATTGTACGAACTGAACCATATGTTCTCAGATAAAACAATGCATAGCCCTCAATAGTTATTATTTCCAACTGTGTCTCTCTACCACAGCACAGTGTACGGCTTACAATATGCTCATGACTTCACAAGTGGACTATCATTTACTTCCACATGCTTCGCATTATTCTGAGACTGCTGTTTTCCCCATTAGGGAGATGAATCCATTCGCAGATGATTTGCATAAACACCTGTCAGTGCTTTGTCTCCCACTGATACCTAATGAATTTCAAGCATTGACTGTTCTTTGCTGTTCACATCCCTGCCAGTCACAAGATGTCCTTTCCTGACACTGGAGTGTAGATTTTGTCTCACTTTCTTCTTAAAATTGCATTTGGCAGGTTCAGGAGCATTTATCCTTCTGTTCATTTGATTTTATTCTCTCGCTAATGTGCACTGTGTCTTTGTTACCACTTACAACAAATTGGTCTGAAGGATCTATTGATATAACTCTGTCAGCCTGAATCCGGTCTCTTAACTTCAGTCATTTTTTTAAAGCCCAAATGTGTCTTGATTTATTAGAGATAATGTAACATCATATTACAGTGCTAAACAAACATATCCTTAAATTATCTTTAAAATCTAACACATTCTGCACCCTTTGACATTTAATTTGCATTTCCATAGCTAAAAAGAAGCATTAGATTTTTTTTGTTCACAGCGTATAACAAAACCTGTGCAAGTGCACCAGGAGACCAAGGATTCTGAGGTCTCGACGGTGATGAGTTGGTTGCTGCCTCACATAGTTTGTTATAAATACTGCCTCAGACTGACTGGCTATAGGAGCCATGCATCACCTGGGCAGATAGGCCAGTAAAGCGATGATGCGTGTGTCCTTGGCATGGGGGGGGGGTGAGAAGGGCTCATAGCTTTTATCTCTGGCAAGCATCAGCAGAGAATAGCCATCACAAGGTCAGCCTTGAAGGTGAAACATCAGCGGAATGCTTTGCTATCATAATTCATTTAGTAGAGGTACTGTAAGTGGCAGCAAGGCATTTGTACAATTTGTTAAACTGAATTTTACTGTTAACAACATTTGCTGAGAGGCATTTGAAAGCCACGTTCATGATTTCAGCCGAATGATTCAGCAAACTGTTCAGCGGTGGAGGGGAAACGAAGGTAACCTGGCTCGAAAACATTGTTACGGGGAGCTGTTTTTATATTCCTTGCAGTGCTGGTGGATATTACTGGCGTTTTAGTGTTGACCTCATGCATATTTGGAATATGTATTTCAAATATGATTGAGTGAGGGAAATAGAAAATGTTTTCTGTTTCCATTCAGCCTTCATTGTTCACCTGCCTGAACCACGTCCCAAGGTGTTTTCTCAGAGGTTGAAATGTTGTCTTGAAAGGAAATGCAATTCTTTGAGGTAGTCTTTTAGTGGAAAGCTTGCATGCAAACTTATTTTAAGGTTATTTTTATAAATCTATGTATTATTTTCATCTGTGTGTTATAGTATTTTGAAGCACTGAAAAAAAGCGTCCACCGCAGCTGAAATGTGAGTAGCATCTGGTTTATTGTCCATTAAATTATACATACTTGCATTATTTATTGTACAACAGTATAACAGTACAAGCTTAAATTGAATTGTGAAAAGTTACACTTTGCAGATGTAATTATATTTGGCAGAATTAATGGAGCTTCTTTAAATTTATAGAGATTGAATCCTTCTTGGAAGAATAAGTATCAATTCAAGTTTAATTTAACCTCATTGTGGATGAAAATATAAAAGTTAGTGATGCATTAAATCACTGTCTGTTATTCCCAAGAATTAAATTCATGTATAACCTTGAGTAATGTATATTAATTATACCTACAAAATATTCACTGCAACTATTCAATATTTTTTGTTAAACATACGGTTTACTTTCATTTACTTTTATGTTAAGGCCACAAAAAGCACTTAGTTAAGGTTAGCAAAACAGTAGTCATACTGACACATATACAATGAAAACCACTTGGTTGAAAATAACAGACAGATCGTGCTCATGGATGAACTTTAAAAAGGCAACTTCAAACATCAAAACTTAATATTGTAGGCAAATTGATTTTGCAAATTTGCTGCGCATGGATGGGAATATGTGGGAAGAAGGTAAGTTGAATCAAATTGCTGTCAGATCAATGAGTTGACCCTTGACCACAATGCTCAATCTGAGAACAGAAGACCCCAAGTTAATATTCCTGATTATAATATTTGTTGTTTCCACAAGCAACCTTAACAAAGGTTAAAACGGATTAAACTAAAAAAAAAAAAAAAAAAGATTGCAGTTTTGTGGCTGTCTATCAGTCGATGCATTTGCTCTGTTTATGAATTAACTTTAAGAAATTGTTTGCAATAAAGAAATCTGGGGAAAAAAGACAAATAAAAACGTGAAAAGGGTGAATTTCCTGTAGAACCTCTGCCATACAAGTTTCTCAAATGAATTACCACTTGATCTAACTGGAGAAACACAGTAGGGTTGAATTAGAGGGGCAAAAGGAAGGTGACAGTATTTGGCACAGACTCCGTGTTTGCTTAGCGGTGTATAGTCAAACAGGCTCGAAATACAGCAGATGGCCAAACAATAACCAGAAGCAAAATGTGTGGTCCTAAGAGGAATGGGATGAAAGTTGTTGGAGGAGTTGGCATTCAGTAGCTCCCCTTCAACAGCGCCTGGCCTTTTTGATGTGTTCTTCCCTGTGGCTGTGGTCATTCTAAACCAATAAATCATGGTGACAATAAATGCTGTGACATCTGCCACACAGCATCTGATGGCTGACAGAAGTCATCTGTACCCTTGATCTGTGAAGGGGGAAGACAAAAATAATGTGCAGCAGAGAGCCAATGAAATGTGCCACCCACATGTGCGCTGCAGCCGATATTGGCAGATCACTTGGTAAATTAGCGCAAATTGAATAGCCATTTCTGCTCTCAATTAGTAATGCCACTACTGCTCAGTTTTGACCTTGACAGTTAGGCCGATGATCATGAAGGCATACGTTTACATTCCCTCCAATCATTACAGAAATTACTGTCAAATAGGATTGGGTGGTATCAATTTTTTCATACCTTCCTGAAATTTCACTGGGGCATACGGTATGTAACAATTTTTGTGTTTAAATAAATACACCTGAAAGCCAATCTGCTAGTGATAAAAGTTATTGTACAGCCCAGTTGCCAGAAGGAACTGTTGGCATCGTATGTATCATATTTACATTTCTAAAGTGATGTAGCATATGAGCTGACTTTGTCATAAGAAGGTGGAGAGGACGGAGGATGGCGTTACATCTGCCAAACTGCATTATTATTTTTTGGACCAATAAACAACATAACCAGTTGTTTTTTCCAGCAAGGTACTGCTGTGTTTCCAAAGGCTTTTAAGCCACAAAACATGGATGATTTTTAGCGATAAAACACTGGTTTTATTTTGCCACGAAAATCTTTCTCCCTCTTTTTTTTTTTTTTTTTTTTTTTTTACTGGGACATAAAAGGCTTCTCCAGCTGTGCTTGTGCCACTCAAACAGGGTTTTTTTGTAGCCCAAAAATGATCTTTTCTTAACCATAACCAACAGGTTTTTGTGCCTAAACATAACCACAAATGTAAAGTTTCAACTAATCGGATATATAAAAATGTACAAAAGTAACATATCCATATTTGCAGTTATGACAGACCCAACATTTTTTTCTGGTGACTGGGTTGCATAGTAGCATCTATGAAATTGTCTTTGCAACTGGTCACAAGCAGCCAAACAACCCCCTCTCTGAAAGTCGGTGGTTGTTGGATTGATGAACTACCTCTCCTGTCTGCCCTTACTGGACTTAAGCCCTCTTAATTTAGGTTGTCCCATTGTGTTTCCCCCTGATGGCGCTGGGTGCCGTTAAACAAAAATGGCGGCCAGCAGCGTATCATGCTGATGTGAAAGGAAGTCACTGCCTAAGTGCCGATATTTGATGACTTCGGTAAGAGACTGGGTTGTTTCACCAGTAGCGACTGACTGGCGTGTATGGTGCACTATATTTCATCACGCTAATACAGCAAATCCATATCAGTTTAATAGAGTAGCATTTGTATTTTTGATGCTGTTCAAAATTTTACTTTAAAGTAACCTACCACTGAAGGTACTTTTGTTATTGCTTGCCTTGATTTTTTAATTATAAGGATAAACATCATAAGTTGTTTAATCACACAGAATTTTATTTAATACTGAAAAATAGAAATATGTATTGGATGTAGTGCCACATCCTGTGAACTCGTATCACTTAGAATATAACCAGTAGTATTTGTTTTTTCCTTTTTACATGTGCAAAATAACACAAGGCATTTTCTATTTTACGTATAATTCTGAAATCAAACAGTTCGGACTTTTAGCATTTTAAAATCATTGCTCTTTTACCATAGAGTTGCCCTACCAATACAATACATGCTGTGTAGAGGCAACAGTGAGCAGCGACTCTATGATGAGGCTCTTAGGCACAGAGGGAACAGATGGGGTTGAGGAAACACCTGGGCGTGGGGTTAGACATTGTAAAGCCACCATGTGCAAAGCCAGACTGTCACACAGAAATAGGAAGACTACAAGGGATAAGAAAGGGAACCATCACGATGCATGGCTCAGTGTCTTTGTTTACATGAACAGATCATGCCTGCTTAGCCTGCTTACTGGAATAACAGGCCGGCATTATAATTCACATAAGCTCACTCTGCAAGTTAAAGCAAGCTAAGAGTGCATAACTTCAATATTTAACGTGTTGCTTAACCATGTACGCAAAATGGACAGATTACTACTAGGATCGTCATTTTTTTCCTGCATTTGCTGCTGAAATGAAAAGGGTAGCTAGCAGCTCAATCTTTGCAAATGTTTTTGCTGACTTCCTGCTCACTCTGTGGGTGGGAATATATTGTTTACTGATTTATTCATATAAACAGTGACAGTTGTATCAAATACACATAAAAACAGCTTGACCTGACTTCAAATGTATGGCTCAAAGCTGGTTTAAATAAATGTCAACAGTAGCTACTGGTGTTGCATTGAGAAAGCTGTACGTAGGTAATTGCCATTCAGTACTTTTACACGTATGTGATGTTCTTAACAAAGCTACATCTGGTACTATCTACATTTCAGACAGCTAGCATATTAAGTCAAATATAGCCAGGTGATGGCAACAATACAGAAAAAGTAATGAGAATCAGCAGCATGAAGCAAATGAGTATATGGTGATATTCTATTGTAAGATTTATTGAACTACTCATGTATAATTCACAAGAATTTCCTTGTTTTTATTGCAGTTTTAATCATAACATTGATTTTTTGCTGACTAAAAAAAAAAAAAAAAATCACCCGCACTGCTGCATTAACACTGCCTTACAAAAATCTGATGAATTTACGCATAGTTTTATAAAGTAGCAGTTCCGTGCCATTACATTCACCTCGGTGCCATCCATCAACAATGTCAAGCATTACTGGACCAATTTATTAAAAGGATCTGTATTCAGAAAGCTTTGCAAACCAAGATAAAAAATGTCACTTTCATTGAGCACAGTGATACATCATAAAAGCTGTCTAAATACAGTGTTCATTTAGAGAAGAGTTACTGTACAAAGTGCTTCACGTTAAAACCGTCTCTGTACTTAAGGGAACTATTCATTAATGCTGTCTGGTCAATTCTCCACCTTTACTGTTGATTCGCTTAAAAGCTGTTTCCCCTCTTTAACTCCTGAAGCACGTCATAGATTACTCATACGTGCAATTTTCACAGCAGCGACATTCCTATAAGAGGATGTCGGGGATAGGAAATCGTGGCAGTGATGGCATCCCATGGGGCCGTGGGACAAAAGTGGGATAGGTCTTAGCTGTCAAGGGACCACTGGCATTTGATATTTCTGTCTGCATCGTGAGAGTTGAAACTAAACAGACTGTGTCCCATGACTTGGAAGAGTTCTCAACTCGAACAAACAAAGCATTAATTTACATTCATTAATATTAAGTAAAAGTGTTGGTTTCTTAACAAGGCTACCAGCGTGCGCTAGGTGTTTATCACAGAGATGATGATACAAAAGTTCATTGTTAAGAGGTTACTTCTTGATCTTGCCACATGTCTTTTAAATGTATATTTATGAGGACCCCTGGCACTTGAAAGCAAGCCAGCCCGAGCCCCAAGCACGTAATTCCCCCTTAATTAATGTATTTATTCAACAGCATGTTCAAGCTTTGGTGTGCCCTCTCTTTTCAAACTGCCCTTTTTGAAGATGTTGTTATGCACTTAATAGCTAAGATGCACATTGTTTTTATTTCTGTTCCAGAGATAACAACAGTGCCTATTTCCATTTTGCAAGGACAGAGAAGAACATGCGATTTAAGATATACATAAATAGAGACTTAGATTAAGTGCCAGAAATAAATATGTGCAAAGGAGGAAAAAGAAGCAGCTTTCTTGTAGGAATCAGAAATGGAGCGTGAAGCTTATGAAACAGCAATGCCACAGGCTCATACAATTATCTTTCAATTCCCATGGCAAGCAATGTTATTGTTCCAACAATATTTTCTGCTGAAAAAATTTCTGTGAAATTGTTACCAATTTACTAGAGGATCTATTGCATCAGGGTTGAGCATGAACTGTTAATAGCAGAGCATTTGGCGGGGTGGAAGTAGCCTGGAGTTGACAAAAGGTTGGCCTGCTGAGATATTGTGAATGAAATAGCTCACCTGTTGGACATTTAGAATGACAGGAACTGGTTTGACTGTGCATCTAATTTTCAGATGTCACAAAACAGCATAATGCACCATGAAATACAGCTAAAAGCAATTAATTTTTTGCATTACTTCACAGTGTTTGCTAACTCAGTGGTTCCCAACCTTTTTTGTGTAATGTGTCCCGAAGCCCTGCCAGATGAACTCAAGTAACCCCTTACAAACAAGACCAGTTATGATCCAAAAGTAGTAATTATATTTCATTTTAAACTAGATGCTAATTAACACTATTAATTATGTAAGATTGGATGTTCTTGCAATACGTTTCCATACAATTTAACTGTTAGTGTTTAGGTGAGTTTGGTCCAATTTGCATTCACACTACAATTGCACCTTCTGGAGTGGCAGAAGCTGGAAGTTTAAAGCAATTAGCTAACAGTTTATCCATTACTTTACCTATTTTAACCATTCGCACATTACTTTCAGCCATAGTGCCTTTAGTTATTCCAATTATGTTTCCACTCCTTTTAGCGTTTTCACCATTTATCCAATTCTGTAGCTAAATTTATTAAACATTTTCATTATTTTTAGCTATTTTAACTGTTAACCCTTTAGCTAAGTTTGGCCTTTAGCTAACCCATAGACTGTGAAAATAATGGACATAGCTACAGTGACATCACCCATTGATTTGTGAACTCCCATATTGAACCATGGAGTCACCATCTTGTTTTTTCAGAGCCAGAAGTGACCATATTTGGGAAATAGGCTGGTGCTCTGGGGGAGCGAGTAGCGGATCTGACTGATAAGCTGAGGACACTTTTGGCAGAGAGTTTGTCACTTATAGCAGCTCAAAAAAAAAAAAAAAAATCAGCCCTGTGAAGTTGTCATGAAGGGGGAAATTAGCTGTGCAGCCCCAAACCGTTTTTGTAACAGGCTAAAGTTGAACATTATTACATGGGGGATCTATAAAGTTTAAGGTTAAGGTTTTAAGGTTATACTTTATTGTCCCCGGAGGGAAATTTGTCTTGGACATCAATGCCACAGCTGCAATTACAGTTCATCACTCACACGTATCACAATGCAACAAAGTAATCATACAAAAAGACACAAGACATAGACACATGAGTCAGCGCCTGACTTCTGTGTATAAATAAATAACATTACAGGACACTCTATATGACATATATTGCACCACCATACTAAAAGTGCGCAAGTCCTTAATCACAGATAATTGCACTGACTGAGTGTATTGCTCAGAATAAATTAAAAACTTAGAATGATAGAAGAAAAGAAAGAGAACAGTAACTGCATCGACAATATCGACAATATATCGATATATATTTTCAAGGAAGATACAGATTTAGACAAAACCATTTATGTTGATATCGAGTAAAATTGTGTTACATAACGCTGCTCACCCGAAAAGCCATGCCAGTGTACAACTCTCCTCTCACACCGTCCACACAGCTCTGCCCCTCTCACTCACTCACAAGTTCTACAGCAACACTAAGACCTAAAGACTCCTACACACTGTGAGACTTTTGCAATCTTATTAGTTTAGTGCAGTTACACTGTGCGACATGGATCTAATAAACTTGGGTACGATAGTAAGTTTGATGTATGCAGACTGTATGATAACAGCGCCTACTGAATCGCAGGCTATGACGTACAATGCAGTAGCTTCCCATGCTGCCTGGGTTATTACTTCTCCAACTGTGAAGCACAACATAGAGGGTCACATTATTAAATAACCTTAAGTTTTGTGGACACTGTATACAGCAGTGTGTCTGTTTTTAGTGTGTGTGTGTGTGTGTGTGTTTGCTAGCTGCTTGGTTGCTCACCTTGTAACTGAAACTTTGTTCCTTCCACACTTCGTCCTTCTTTACGCGATCATGATAAGAGCTGGAGGACACATCATACAGGCAAGGCTTCTGCTGCCATAGTACCACAAGGTTTTCCTCTTTGCTGGGATCCTACACATTTCTTTTAGTGCCTTCTCCTCCATGGCAAGCCACTATCCGTCTGACTCTGTTTGTTTGGATTTAGCACCAGTGCGTTATTTCATGCTGCATTTCTATTTGTTGGTTAGTAGACATAGATCGTAGTGCCCAAATTTCTGACACTGTGAGAATTTTATCCCATGCTGTCTTAGATTGCAAGACTGTGATTATGGCCATCCTTGAACCTCTCTCACTGTATGACGTAGGAACTCCATTTTAGAGCCAAAGATACCCCACGTTTCATTCAAAATGGTCAGCTTTCATCTGGGACAACCAAAAATTGCACAGTGTATGCTGGGCGTCAGAGAGACACAGTGCTGCTTCTTTGTTTCATTAGTCTACAGTGTGACATCAGTCTGTATTTTGCACGTGCTATGCTAAATCAGTCTGTGGTATAAATAAAATTACCACAGGAACACACGTGTGATACAGCTCTGCGCTGCATGTGTGGGAGATAGAGCTGCTTGATTGTGTCAGGTGAGCGTTTGTTTGCTAGTTTGTGTATGAGATTGAACATAGAGCATTGCCGTTCTTCTTGTCATCTATTGTGTGACATTGAAACAGCCCCCTCAGCCCTCTGCATAAAAAAGATTAATAGCCGAAACAAAAATATTTAAATCATTTCCCAGCACCAGATTCATTTGAAAGGCTGTGGAAGACGACTTTGTAACTCCCCCACAAAGATTTTTATTTGTTCCAAACTGCAATGGATTTAGGTCTACTTAATACTTTTATTGTCATGTTATAGTTTTGTGTCCCGTGCTGCAAACCTTTAAACCTCTGTAACTACAGTGCCATGTGCAAAAAGTTCACATACAGTTCTGCTGTTCATTGTATATCATTTTAATTTACATGTGCAGCTGTATATTTTCAATCAGGGGAAAAACAATCCCTGTCTTGCATTTTATTTTGATCACAGTCTATGTTTATAAATAGACTGTTTATGGCTTTGACTTGCAACCGAACATTTTGTAGAAAATACCGAGATATGTATTGTATATCGCCATTCAGCCTGAAAATACTGAGGTATGAATTTTTGTCCATATCCCCCAGCCCTACTCTAAAATCCAGAAATGGAGGTCCTTAGCTCTTGTGTAGAATTGGCTTTGAATAGCTCTCTCATACTTGTCAATATACAACATGATTGTCACATCAAAACTGATGAGATAATTTCCATTCTGTTTTTGACTTGAAGCCACATCATTATCAGATCATACTGAACAATATCAAAGAAATGCTTGTTACAACCAACAAGAGCAGTGTACCTGACTGTTATGGAGTGTTGTGTATATGCATATAATTATGTATTTATACATCTGTTTTGCTGCCTTACATGTGCACAGTGCATAAAGCTGGACCATCAGGGTAGCATCAACTGTGGTTGCTAGGCGATGCTTTTTCTGGCCCTTTCTTTCCAATCAAAACACATTTTTAAGTGCGACATTTTTCTATTATTTTGATTAAAATACAAAGGGAACTGTCACCAGCTTTGTGGTTCCATCTCACAAACTGCTCTGCCTGATCAGTGTACCTGCTGTGCCGTTCACACGGTCTTTCTCTCAGCAGATTAACGCCTGTGTGCTGTGGCTCAGCCGAACAATTTCCACATCTAACTTGCTTGACTCTGATTTCCAGGTTGTAATATAATGTCCTTCTCCTCACAGTGCTCCAGGGAATGCTTGTCTGTATCCACGGGGGCGTTGTCTGTTGTACAGGGAGATTGCCCCTGGTCACTGAGTAGGAAGAGAGCCCATTACAGTATGACCCTGCAGGGTCATTTAGAGGGGGCAATCAATCTCCAGATGAATATGTCCACTTCTTTTAAAGGAGGGGATCAAAGGATATTGTCAAAGTGGTTCGACAAAATCAAGAATACACTAGGAGAAAAAAACACACATCTTGTCTGAAAAGACTGGCTTAAAACAAGAAAATTATTTCATCTGACTTAAAACAGGGTCACGTATTTTGATTAAGTGCCTGAAACTAAAAAGTATATCTAAACAAAGGCCTACAAAAACACTTAATATCTGGATCATGCATCTGGTCGTCTATGTGTGTGTGAGAGAGAGAAAGAGTGTTTATCTATTTGTCCTAAGCTAATCTCGCAAACTGCAGGACTGAATGTCCACATGTATGACTGTGTGCTCAAAGATCTCTAGTGGTTGCGATGTTTTGTAGGTTGTCGAAAAGCCTGTTTTATTGACTGTTTTCTGCTGTCATTACATGCTGACTCATCACTCAAGCAACTCAACTGAAAACAACAAGCCTCACCTTGTCTGTTTCAGGAAACATTCTGGGCCCGTATTCACAAAGATTCTCAGAGTCCTCTCAGAGAGCTCCTAACTTAGCCTAAAAATTCCTAGCAAGGAATCTTAGCTTAAGAGTGATTCAGGAAGTTTCTGAGAGCAACTCTGAGCAAGGAGGGGACAGAAACTTTTATCTTAGTGAGGAGGTGTGGTTGACCCTGTTGCTAGGTATGACGCAGTCTTCTAAAAGCTGTGATTGGTTGTTACAAAAAGGAAAAAAGAAAAAAAAAGATAAACAAATGCGCTCCTAGTAATGAATGGACAGTGAAATCAACCAATCATAGAACTTAGACTGTATTAAGAAATGTGTAATCGTGAAAATAATTTTATGTCATGATGATGAAACTCAAATTTATTGTTACACAGCTTCAAAATGTTTGAACGTACCTCATTCACATGCCGATTATTGTATTGATTTGCTTATTGTAATGATTACTCGCCATGCTGGTAATTTTACTACTTAATCTATTTGATATTAATGGTGGACGCAGACTCAGCTGTCAGTAATTACTGTGATTGCTGGCCTCCTTGTAAAAAGCGGTTTGATTTGGCAGAATGACCAAAACAATGAATGAAGTGGAGAAAAAAAGAACGGGAAAGCCGAACTGGACAGAAGAGCAGTACCTGCTGTTGGCACAGCTCATGAAGGAGAACAAAGGAGTTTTAAGAGGGAAATTCGGTCCCGGGATCACGGCACAAGGAAAGAGGTAGACTTGGGAGCGCATTGCCCGACAAATCAATGCGTCGTGCGCTCTGAGAAGCGCTGGTACGTGCTGCAATCCAAAGCGGGCGTTATTGCGTTACTACGCTGGATGGGAAAAGTAAGCTCATCCCTGATGAGGTCAACCACAAACATTATCCCTGCACTATCAAGCCGGTAGCGTCTTATTAAATCACTGTTGTTCAATATACGGAGAATATCTCTCCTTCCTCTCTGTCTTTCCGCCATCTTCTCTGTGTAAGACACTCTTAGGCTTCTTAAAAGTCCTCCTCCCTCCTCTTAACAGTTTTTCACCTTAGGAGCTCTCTTAAGGCCTAAGATGCTTTGTGAATAACTTTTATCTTACCAAGGGAAAATTCTAAGAAAAATCTTAGTATTGGAGGAATTCTAAGATTTTTCTTAGAATGACGTCACTAAGAGCTACTTTTAGTCGTAGGATTTTTTGTGAATACGGGCCTTGGCCTTTACCATGGCTTTAAAGCTAATATCCATAGAAAATTTTAATTTTTTTAATACAAGATGAACCAGTCATTTTTGAATTTTTGCCACAATTTGACTTTAAGGGAGCCGAGAGGGTCAAGTCCACAAGGCACTGCTGTGCCACATTCTGGCTGCGACCTGGTTTTGTTTCATCTACCTCATGGAGTCGCACCACATCAGGAGCGTTTCAGAAGTGAAGCATTTTGCCTGCCTGATTTTGCAAACTCACATTATGTTGATTTGATCATTTTTCCTTGATATTTGGGCAACTACCCAAAGTACGGAAGCGGTCTGTGTAGCTGAATGATTTTGTCTGTTTTAATTGTGTTTAGTGTTGTTATTTTCTACTTTGTTGTTATGTAGCCTACAGATAAATTAATTTAGCAATATTACACAATAGGGTGTGCTTTAACGCCATTTATGACACGGCAGTGATGCGTACGGGCCTCAGTGACCACATCACTGGTGTGTCACAAATTACGTTATTAAAGAAAACCGTCCCATGTAATATTGCGATAATTAAACTATTACCAACAAAATAACATATATAATCAAAATGTATTCATGTTGAGGGGCAATTAGCTCTCAAAGTAAAAAACATTTTGCATCTGTTGTCTCTGTTTCCATGGAAATACATAGGGTCTGACTAATAACTGGAAAAGAATCATTCACGTCAGTACACTCCTATATATAATGAAACCTAGTTTACTACTCCAGCAAGTAGGTCGAACCATTGTAATCACGTAGCAACAGAGCCATTTTCTAGTCCCTATTGAGTCAGCCAGATAACATGAGCTTAATACTTTCAAGAGATTGTCGGGTTTATTAACCTAAATAAATACCCAACTTGTTACGACTAAGTTGTCTGCTGAAAAAGATCATTTTTCCATATATAGATTAAGCTTCCACATCCACAAATTTAACACATACAGTACAGGCCAAAAGTTTGGACACACCTTCTCATTCAATGTGTTTTCTTTATTTTCATGACTATTTACATTGTAGATTCTCACTGAAGGCATCAGAACTATGAATGAACACATGTGGAGTTATGTACTTAACAAAAAAAGGTGAAATAACTGAAAACATGTTTTATATTCTAGTTTCTTCAAAATAGCCACCCTTTGCTCTGATTACTGCTTTGCACACTCTTGGCATTCTCTCCATGAGCTTCAAGAGGTAGTCACCTGAAATGGTTTTCCAACAGTCTTGAAGGAGTTCCCAGAGGTGTTTAGCACTTGTTGGCCCCTTTGCCTTCACTCTGCGGTCCAGCTCACCCCAAACCATCTGGATTGGGTTCAGGTCCGGTGACTGTGGAGGCCAGGTCATCTGCCGCAGCACTCCATCACTCTCCTTCTTGGTCAAATAGCCCTTACAAAAAAATGATCGTCCAACTAAACGCAAACCGGATGGGATGGCATGTCGCTGCAGGATGCTGTGGTAGCCATGCTGGTTCAGTGTGCCTTCAGTTTTGAATAAATCCCCAACAGTGTCACCAGCAAAACACCCCCACACCATCACACCTCCTCCTCCATGCTTCACAGTGGGAACCAGGCATGTGGAATCCATCCGTTCACCTTTTCTGCGTCTCACAAAGACACGGCGGTTGGAACCAAAGATCTCAAATTTGGACTCATCAGACCAAAGCACAGATTTCCACTGGTCTAATGTCCATTCCTTGTGTTTCTTGGCCCAAACAAATCTCTTCTGCTTGTTGCCTCTCCTTAGCAGTGGTTTCCTAGCAGCTATTTGACCATGAAGGCCTGATTCGCGCAGTCTCCTCTTAACAGTTGTTCTAGAGATGGGTCTGCTACTAGAACTCTGTGTGGCATTCATCTGGTCTCTGATCTGAGCTGCTGTTAACTTGCGATTTCTGAGGCTGGTGACTCGGATGAACTTATCCTCAGAAGCAGAGGTGACTCTTGGTCTTCCTTTCCTGGGTCGGTCCTCATGTGTGCCAGTTTCGTTGTAGCGCTTGATGGTTTTTGCGACTCCACTTGGGGACACATTTAAAGTTTTTGCAATTTTCCGGACTGACTGACCTTCATTTCTTAAAGTAATGATGGCCACTCGTTTTTCTTTAGTTAGCTGATTGGTTCTTGCCATAATATGAATTTTAACAGTTGTCCAATAGGGCTGTCGGCTGTGTATTAACCTGACTTCTGCACAACACAACTGATGGTCCCAACCCCATTGATAAAGCAAGAAATTCCACTAATTAACCCTGATAAGGCACACCTATGAAGTGGAAACCATTTCAGGTGACTACCTCTTGAAGCTCATGGAGAGAATGCCAAGAGTGTGCAAAGCAGTAATCAGAGCAAAGGGTGGCTATTTTGAAGAAACTAGAATATAAAACATGTTTTCAGTTATTTCACCTTTTTTTGTTAAGTACATAACTCCACACGTGTTCATTCATAGTTTTGATGCCTTCAGTGAGAACCTACAATGTAAATAGTCATGAAAATAAAGAAAACGCATTGAATGAGAAGGTGTGTCCAAACTTTTGGCCTGTACTGTATTTCTAAGCTAGTGCTGCCGTTTTACCAGCACAGCTGATGGAGGATGCCAGAGGATGCCAGACATTACCAATCTCTCAATAGCATCTAAAGTCCAAAAGTCAAATTTTCAAATCTATTTTTAAAAAATAGATGAAATAATTTCCAAAATTCACATTGTGTTTTTATTTCATTAAATATTCAGCTTCAGTACATATTTGATGGCATTCAGCTTTTCAAAAACAGCTTTTCTGTCTGTACTCCAGGAAAGGACACACCTGCATTGACGGGGTGGTGGAGCAGCAAACACCATTATAAGTTATATGAATCAAAAAAGCTGATTTAATGAAGAATGACACTAACTCATTTTATCCAATGAATCATTTAGCCTTCATAAGTATATTATGAGTTTCTGCCAAAGTGGTGGTTAAGTTCTGTTAGTGTAACAGCTGCAGACACAGGCTATAGTGAGAATTTGTCATATCATTTGTTTATAAGATATCATAATAACCCATTTATAGGTGACTTTTTGCTCATCAGCTTTTCAGGTCATTTGAAATAAAGAACAAAAAATGTTTGCGATATATTAGTTTAAAAAATGTTGACTTCCAGTGTGCTTGAATTTACATATTACGTTATATAATATTTTCAGGATTGTGAAGAGTCTTTCTACAGATTTTAGCCCATATACATGAATACATACAGAACATGTGCGTGTCCAGTACCAAGGCAACAGCAGCAGTAGCCTTATCCTCTTTCAACCATTCATTTAACAAAGTCCGCCGCATAGATCAAAATTAACAGCAAAACCATCCATTATGTAGCAGTGTTATAGTCTTCTGCTATTTGCTGTGGCAGTTACAGTGTTCCCACGGAAATGGCGGAGTCACGTTTTTAGTGGTGAGCCAGGTGTGCTGTAAGGCTGATTTGAGCACATTTTAATGTCTTGTCAGATTGTCACATTGCTTAGTCGGAACTACTACTATAATACCATTTAAAGTCCACTTGTAAACAACATGGATCAAAGATTTCTGGCTGTCTTATAGTTATTGAAATAAAATCATCCCTATAATAACATTGCATCCACTGTATGATTCACATACAGTGCATTTTGTAGGTGATCTTGATCTGCTATGTGCAACTCTCTGCAGCTATGTCAAAAACAGAAGAGACACATATTTTTATTAGCTTCTGGGATGCTTCTGAAACGCGCTTTGCCGTGTCCACGGAAATTACAAGAATTGTCTAGAGTGGCTGCAATCAGCGCGGGTGGCCGCTTGGCTGCCTGGCAGAGATCTACTTTATTGAATGCACAGTTCTAGTGGTATCTGAGCAGGGTTGGAAATTAGCACCAGCTACCAGCCAAATGCTGGTAAAATATGCATGTGGCTGCTATATTTGCCTCACTTACAAGCCAAAAAAACAAACAAAAAAACAACAACAATGGTAATCTGTTCTGTGGCTGGTAGATTTTGGACCAAAGTTAATTTCCATCTCAGATTGTGAGTTCACTACAGCTATGGCAGTAATAAAAATAGGATGCATTTGAGACAACATACATTCTTGATAATCCTCTCTGACCAATGATTGCTGGCACAAAATTTCATGGTAATCCGTTCAATAACTGTTGAGACATCTCACACTGGATCAGCGTTTCGATGGCAGCCTGACCAATACCGCCATCCCCAGAGTGACACCATTACAGTGGCTAAAAACTTTCCCATGATCCCAGGGACTTAAGAAAAAGTGCCTGCTGATAACTGACACAATTGTCTCAGAGTGTGTGTGTGTGTCTGTGAGAACATGTGTGCACACACATACACACGCTCTATAAGCAGGGTTGGCGAGAGGTAGATTGATTAGCGATGAGGTCATAATTGCTGACTGAATCACGTCCATAGTTAATCAATCTTTGGCTGAAGGATGAATGCGTTGGGTGAAAAAGGACAATACTTCATGAGGTGATGCACGGTTGATAAAGGACATATTCATTCATCACGGGTGGCTTTACTTGATGGATATGCAGGCATCAATGGTGGGCCTATCCATCAATCAGGAGAGAAGGGAGGTCAGCTTTGAAGATCAAAGTCAAGTACCCAAGTAGACCATACGGGAGATCTCCAGAGGTACAGTATAGACGTAATAGGTTTTCAAAGGGATGTAAGGATATAATTACCTGCTTTACTCCACCTTGAAGTATCCATTTTGTCTCATAATCTTTAGGTTAACTAGACGTGGGAATAGATTAGGCATTGCTTTCTTGTGTTAGACGAGATAACCTCCCAGGATTCTTTGCACCATTCACCACAAAATGTATTCTAATCCATATTAAGTAAAAGAAACAGTGCACTGTTGTGAGCCCTGAATTTTGCAATAGATATAACTGAGATATCTTTACTGCACATTTGAGTTGTCCTATTTTCTTTAGTGCTAAGCTGTTAAAAAATACCCATAACCTACAGGGTGACATGGATCTACAGAAAGAGACACCTGCGTCTCACGTGTGAAAATTCCTTTCATTTTAATGTTGTTTCTGACATTCCTTTTTCTAGGTTCACAATGAAATACACTGAACCTCTCGAATTATGAATCTCTGAGCAACCCTTTGATGTCAGCTCCTTTTGAACCAAATTCAATAACCATAATAAAGATGAAGGGAACAGAAGCAATTTTTCACTGTGCTTCTTGTTATCCAAAGCACTGTACTGCCTACCACACCGTATACCACCCCACTCCCCCACAGAGACTTACTGAAATGCCCAAAAGCAAATATTATTTCTTGCAGATGGCAAGCTATTTCCACACCCGCCGTAGCAGCACTAAGCTCAGAAGGTATACATTAGCCTGACGTCACCATCTAAAGTGCCCTATTTGTCAAGTCCTCTCTAATGCTTAACAAGCCTGCCCCCATTGCTTTTCACTGCTCCTACCTACATCTCCTTGGTGTTTTTAACACAGATTTGAACACCACTCTGGCATTTGCCAGTCACATTGCAGTTTCCGATTACATTAAAGAATCCCTTCAAGCAACTGTGCGAGCATTCGGGTACATGAATCCGCTTGTGGGACCCGACCGCAGAAAAGACTTCTCCTATTTACAATTTAACCTCAAGCCAATTCAGCCTGACAGGGGTGCTACTTTGATGTCGCAGCAGTTTTTTTCAATTATATCAATGTCACATGAGATTATTTAATTGCACAATTATTACCAAAATTATCTTTAATGTACCCATGCTTTTGGTGTAATGAATGAATTCAGTGGAGCCTAAGTGCTTAACCTAAGATGGCGAACAGATACGGATCCCTGCTCTCCCTCTTGCCCATATAATCAAATTACTTCATAACCTGAGAATAGAATTAATTAAAGTCATAACGCAGTTGAATATCTGGGTTTAATAAAAGTTAATGGAAACTTTCTGTTCCTCACCACAAGCAATCCAAGGTATCATTCCACCAAGTAAAGTGGGTGCAGCTAGGGGAAAATGGCAGCAAGGTGAATTTTGCCAATCTGAGTATTTTCCAGGTAGAAAAGACTTTTGAAGATGAAATAACAATGCCTGCCTCCGTTTTACAACCTGTGGAAGATAAATTAACGTTCAGTGGTATCATCATGTTTTTTTTCTCTATGCTTTCATTACTTGAATTAATATTCTGCCTAATGCAATCAATATAACTGAGTGTGAGCAATGTATAAATCATAACATATGTCTGCATGAGATAACACAATAGGAACAAGGTAAATATTGCAGTGGAGTGAGTCATTACCATCAAAATCTAAAAGAAAGTATATGATGCCCCGTTCTTATCCATCCTATTTGGAGTGTCCAATATTATTCCTCACTAATCTGAAGCCATATCTTTCTGCATTTACAAGAGGGCACAAAAAATATTGCCTGATTGCTCTTATTAATGCACATGAATTAATGTCTGCTTTTCTCCATGTCTAATTCAGCTGCTTATTGAAAACAAACCTGGCATGGTAATCACTCCCTCTTGTAATTTCAATCATCATTGTCTGTGCTCTCATAAAAGCCACAGAGGGGAAAAAAGTAAATTGTCCTCCCCTTAAATAAATGAAGCATGCTGAGATGACTTGCTTGTGAAATGTGACATAAGATACAAAATGTGTGTAACCCTGTTAAATTTATTGCACTGTGATTTCCAGAACCCTTTGAATGTTTTTTGAATGCATCGTAGTTGTTTCTCGCCAGGTAGTGAAATTTCTGAGCTTACCTGAACGCATCACCTGCAGCTCTCCGTGTGTGCGAAATGAGGGACAGAGAAAAAAAGGAGGAAAAAAGGGAAACCTTGTGCAGCTGCAGAGCAAAGAGTCCTCTTCGGTGACTAAATGTGATGATATTTTGTGTTGAAGTGTGGTAGAACTGTCGTTAGAAACGGAGTGTGAAGTGAAACTCACCTGGTAGCACCTGGTAGAAGTGAGACTGATCACGGGAGCAATTCGGACGAGTGTTTCGAGTGAGTTAGCGGTCTGTTAGCTCTGTTAGCAGTGTCATCCTGCTTTGGTATATAGGAAAAAAAACAGTCAGAATAGCTAACAAATGTTTAATGATACTGAGATATGTTTTTTCGTGATGATGCGATGATATGCTATTAATGCGCATTACCGTGATGAACGGGTAGCGAGTTAACGAGCAGTTAACGAGCGTTAGCTCAGTTGCGGCCTAGTAGTAAGGCCGAGCACGGCTCCACAGCCGTTGCTGTAGCTTATGATGCTAAAATGATGTGTTGCTGCATATGTTCGTGGTTCCTGTTACTTATTTCGTTCAATGGAGCTATATTGTTTAATGGACACTGGGAAAAAAAGCTAACAGAGAGTCGTTAAGTTGATAAATAATTCCGCTGCATATTATGCAGGCTGGTCTTTTGTGAGGGACGAGTTCTTCGGTTCAACTGTGATTCCACACTACCGCCGCTGCCGTGGGGAGGCTCTTGGTTCAACTGCAACCCGCATCACCGCCATGCTGCATGGAGGCTCTTGGTTCAACGGGATCACATTGTGGATACCAGTGTGGTAGAACAGGCTCAGTCCCAAGGAGTGACACCTTTTATTTGCACTTTATTTTCTGAGATCTCAGTATTTTTTTAATTAATTTTCTCTATTTTTTTTTACATTTTTGCTAAAAAAAACTGATTGATAAAGGGAAAAAAACTTGTTCTCATTGGAGGACCCTGGAAGACAATAAATAAACTGAGTAAACAACGGAAAACCGGGAATAAAAAGGACAATTTAACACATTAAAAGGGAAAGAAACTTTTTTTTTTTTTGTCTTTATTTTCTTAATACACCAGTACCGGTCAGGTAATTTTCAGTTCATACTGTGAATTTAATTTCATTTGATGTGAAAAAAGAACCGCTCAGTGTGTGGAAACTGAACGTTCTAAGTTGAAGGAAGGAAATTGAATACCTGAACATAAACGTTTAAACTACATCCTGTGTTACGTGTTGTGTGGGTTGGAAATCAGTTGCTTTAATGCTCAATGCTACCGCCAATCTCCTTACCCGAACCTAGTGAATAGACAGGACCTGATAGAGTCCAAGTAGACTGAGGAAAAGGTTACATGTGCATCATTGATTCTTTATCACCAGAAGAGAAGAAGAAGCCTTTGTTAGTGCACCAAACCAGCTGGTGTTGCTTGTGCCTCAAATTTTCATTCTGAAAGGAGCATAAAGGTGGAAAGTATGATGTATTATCAAGTACAGCTAGAACGTTGTAAGGGGGTTCAGGAAAAGCTGAATTCCTTTGAAAAAAGAATGTATAAATGATCTTTTAGAAGATGTCTTTTAAGACTCAATACAGACTGTTCCCCTTCTCCCTTCTTATTTAAATCTATTTTGATTGCTAACTGTGTTATGCACCAGTTCTCCAAAAAACAGTTAACTACATTCATTATTCTAATATTATTATCATGAGTGATTACATACTTTGAGAAATGAGCAACTTGTCACTCATTATGATCGGGGCCATATAGCTACCATTCACCCATTTTGAATATTCACTCTATTAAATAGGCATTAATAGTGGTTATCTGTTTCGGATATAGGTTCGAATGCTCCTGCTTCACCGATTAGTCTGTTCAGAATGCCGTTATCACTCTATTAAAAGGCTGTTGGCAAAACCTTATTTTTGTTTGAGGGCTGATATAGGCACAAAAACATTTGATTATAGTTAGGAAAAGATCACGTTATCCCTTAAACACCCACATTTTGCAGCAATGGTACACCAAAAAATCAGCTATATCAAGGGGCTAAAATGCAGCTGGAAATGCTCATGTTTAGGGTCAAGAACAGTGCTTGAAACACCCACATTTTGGGGCACAATAGAAGCTGGAAATGTAGGGGTGTGTAGCTAAAGCACACCTACCTTCGGGGGCACAGTATCTGCTGGAAATGCAAGGATGTGGTGCTAAAAAACACCCACGTCTAGGGGCAAAATAGCAGCTGGAAATGCAGTGATGTGTCACTTAAAAACACCCACATTTTGCAGTACAATAGCTGCTGAAAATGCAGTGATGTGTCGCTAAAATACACCCAGGCTTGGGGGCACAGTAGCCACTGAAAATGCAGCAATGTGTCACCAAAAGACACATTAGGGGCATGGCCGATTGCAGTGTTAATGGTGCTGCTCCTTTCAGGGAAACTTATTTTGAGAGGAAAATCAATTCTGGTGGTGTAGACACAGTTCAGGTGTTTAAACCCATCTGAAAATCTTCAAGGTGTGGTTTGCTGTGGTTCTGTGGCATTAGTGTGGTTGAAAAACTGCTTCAATTAAATGTTCCCTTTATAAGTTACTGCCTGGAAATGCAGCGATGTGTTGCTAAAAAACACCCACATTTGGGGGCACAGTATAGCTGCTGGAAATGCAGCAATGTGTCGCCAAAAACATCTCCCTTTAGGGGCACAATAGCCCCTAAAAAATAAAAAATACAAGCACACTGCTCTATATTTTCCAGTTTGGGCTTTTTAGCAACCTGAGGTGAGTGAACATACACATGGTGGGTATTTCATAGGCAGATTGCAGACTCATCTTACCTCAGTTTGACTATCTGTACTCCATCAAGGGCTACCTCACTTTGGAGTGTAATGAAAATATATATATATTAAAAAATGTGTCAATGTGTCAGTATTACATAGTTTAAAGGGTTGGTTGAAATCAAGTAAAAAAAAAAAAAGCCGATGTATCTGCCTAAGCATTACATAGCAACTTTTTATACTTGACACTTTGATACTCAATGCTGCAGACATGTATGGGTTTGCACTTGTTTTTATACCTATAAATGACTCATTATTTCGCCACCAGAATTTTATTCTTGGCAGTTTAAAAAGGTTTAGAAACAGAATTATTGTTAGAGTACAATGACCAATGAAACAATGAAAGGTACAAAGTTGCATATCAGTTAGCTGACAACATTTAGAGTCTAGGAAAGGAGGATGCAAAGCTTGAGTTCAAAGTAACTCCCACTCATCACAACTATTACCATGTCATCTTACAGTCACTCACAATTGGTTTTATTGACTCGATGTTACATTGAGAATGATGACGCCACGCACACGTTAATTTGAGGTTTAATTGTAATCATTCCAAGCGTGACCAAAACAATCTGTCCCAGTTTTTGTTTTTTTGTCCAAGAGTTAAAATATATCAAATAACCCAGACCTCCCTATACTTGTCTGCTTCTTTATAGGGATGTCATTGTCAGCAGTACCCATTTACCCTTGCAGAGTTGTTTTGTATTCTGCACATGGTAATGAATATATTGATTTACATTTTAGGTCCCAGCCAGAAGTCGCGGATGGTGATGACAATATTTCTGCAGGCAATAAGGTGAGGAGATTAAAAATGGTTCCCAGAGAGTATGGATGAGCATGAGCGGAGGTTAAAAAAAAACACCAGTGAGTCACGGTCCAGTGTGTGTTTAGTTTATGGTCTGATGAAAAGCAGGTTACATCAGGATAAACCATATCTTTTCTATATATTAAACAGATACTATATGTGTTTTAAATTAAAGAAAGTAAAATTATAATGGGTCATATTTAAAATGTGTTGATTTCCCTTGAATAAAATTTCCTAGATTTGCAGATCAGGAGCGCTCCTCTGTCAACCATTGTTTTCCATGTTGCTTGATCTAAATTTTCCAAGGTCACAGTAATAACGTTATGTAAATTCTGTTTTATGGTGGATTTTCCCGTTTAATATTGTGCTTTGAAATTCAGACTGGATCCATTTTGGTCACTGTATGCTCAGTAGACCAATAGCTCCATTTAAATAATGTAGGTATATTGAATGCCACTTTTTAATGTATGATATGAATACATTTGACAGTAGGCTCATATGAGCTTATCTCATGCTGACTGAAAATGGCAATATTTAGGACTGCCCTATCCCAATTTTCTTCCTTGCTGTAGAGCTGTGCTGAAATGAATGTCTCATTCACACTTATTTGCCCTATTGCTTCAAATTGTGCCCAGATACTCAGATTCACAGTGGTAGAGCTTTTATTGTTGCTGCCTGATTAGATTAATGTTCATCTGTATTGCCATATTGACTACAAAGACGAGGGGAATCTTGTCTCAAGCTACATCTGGAGGAGTTTGAATCTGTGGTATATATTTTGGGGAAATATCGCCCATGTGTTGCTTCTACTGGTAGAATTATACAGGGCTAACTAGAGCTTTTCAGTTGCTATCTTTTTTTATTTATTTATTTTTTTTTACCCTTTTTTAGGCACAGCTCCACTGTGTGATTAGGTTTTCAAAGCGGCTCTGAGTACATGTTACAAAGTCTATATTTAATGTGCAAGGAAAAGCATCATAAATCTCAAAAGCACTCATCGGTTTTCTCCAATGGCAGTCTAAATCACTCAGAGGATGAAAAAGCTGACACTTCTCCCTTTGGTTGGGTGCAGAACG
Source organism: Epinephelus lanceolatus (assembly GCF_041903045.1). Taxonomy (NCBI): domain Eukaryota; kingdom Metazoa; phylum Chordata; class Actinopteri; order Perciformes; family Serranidae; genus Epinephelus; species Epinephelus lanceolatus. The sequence continues at coordinate 10,526,902 of NC_135753.1, read as the reverse complement.
AGAGCTATCTAGCTTTAGATTCTTCAGACTTTTGGCTCATTTTTCAAGCTGCGACTTCTGCTGCAAGACTGTGGGCAAGGGAGATATTCAACTGTTCCTAGCAGCGTTGCAATGTGTGCCATTTCTCAGAAGCCCTATGTTTGGTTACACGTAGAGTCACTGTTAGTGACAACACCACCCACCCCCACCTTGCACACACCCGTCCCGGAGCAACACCCCATAAGCCACCACACTCACTGATACATACAGTACAGCTATTCACACATAGCTGAGAGTATTCTAAAAACTTGGTATGTTTCATCAGTATGAAAACTTATGAAACAACATGAGACTTTAACAGCCAAGGACATTTACAGCTTGGGAGATTCGAATGCTTCAGACTCTGAACTGATATTTTTCACAGTCCTGTCAAACTGTTACACTCATACTGTTTTATGTTCACACTGTTTTACGTCTGATCATGTAGCATATCCTTTTTTGTTGGGATTGTATGGGATAATGAGTTAATATTGTGTTAAGTTTTAATTTCTACAATACTGTTGTTGTCATGTGTTTTAACAGTATTATCATGTATTTCATATCCTGGGATAGATTAAGTAATTGTGATGATAGTCATACCACCTGTGTTTTGAGATATCTGTAATCAAATGAAGGTATGAAAAAGCTAACAGGAGCTCAATATGATTTTCTAAACATATGTTTGATTTACACTTTGTCTGCACACAGCTCTCAACATGGAGGAGGACGAGCTGGAAGCTAGCAGCTAACAGTGCTAACAGTGCGACCAGTGCTAACAACGAAAACAGGGCTGACAGAGCTAACGCTGTTAACATAGGGGGAAACCTGAGGGTGGGCACTACGCTTCTTCCATGTCGCCACAATATCCACGGTAACTGCCGTACGAGTGCAGTGCAGAGCGACAGCAATTACCTAGCCAAGGATACACATATGGGACTCACATGCACTAACATCTTTGCAGGGTTTGTTCAGTTGCGATCACATTGCTTAAAGGAGCTATATGTAAGAACTCTAAAGCAAGTAGTCGTAAAATCCTCCTAATATGTCACAGAGACTAAGGAATAATGTTCATATAACATACTGATCTCACCGACAACAATAGTACAGCCAGAATATTCGCATTTAAAAAAATATTTTACGGTCCGCAAATCATGTTTATGTTTTGAATTTGTGTTTTGGACTGTTGCGCCACCCACCGCTGTCTACCAGTCACACAGTCAGTAGAGTCTCAGCATCAGTTACAGTTACGACTGAGCTACAGCAGCACGGCAAGCAGCATTAGCAGTGTCCCGGTACATAGCATTAGCAGTCTCCTCAGCTGTATCCCGGCAGCAGCGTTAGCAGCAGAGAAGCCGGACTTGCTCGAATGGTCCGCTGGAAAACCGAAGATCAAGGACGCAGCGACACGGCCCTGCCACGGCAGCCGTCTGTGGGCAAACAAATCAGTCTCCAGCATGCCGCTGTCCAGCAGCCTCGAATCTGTAGGGGAGGGGGGGGCGGACACGACTCGCGGCGGTATTTTGAATTTGAGTGCAGTAACCATTGCAACAAAAACAAACATGTTTACAGCCTGGTACAAAAACAGTTTTGGTCTCCATAGCTAATTTCCCCCTTCAGGTCAGTTGTACAGGGGTGACTTTTTATATAACTCACCCATTTATATTTTACTCAGGCTTAAAATTATGCATAATTGACAGTGTGATGATTTGAGTGACAGACTGCTGATAGTGTCCTCAACTTCTCCACAGCACCACCCTATTACAAAAGTATGGCCACTTCTGGCTCTGATGGCCAAAATGGCAAACTCAAGGCTTTTAAATGGGAATCCACAAACGAACAGGTAACGTCACAGTGGCTCTGTATATTATTTTTACAGTCTACGGAAGATACATGTCCTTGCACATTTTTAAGTGGGTATATATAAATCCTGCAGCTTTCTGGGTAAACATTCTCACTCCAACCTCATCACATGTGGACGTTTGGTCATGGTCAAGGTACCCTGGTTGCATTAGTTGACATTGTGGGACACCATGTCAAGTTCTGCCTGTTACATGCATTGTCTGTTTTCTAAATACACTGCTGTTTTCACAGGAAACGTACAGTTTGTATACAGTCTCTTTCAAATTAAATGCCAATATCAGTACAACACCACGAATTGACATTGTTTTTCCTTCAGCAACAGACACACATGGTTACATTTTGCCAACACACGTGAACAGGTTTAGGCAACAAAAGCATGTGGTTGGGTTTAGGACAAAAGAACAGGGTTTGGCTTTACAATCATATGGGAAGCAAACACTGGCCTTCCGTATGAAAGTCAGTGGTTGTTGGACCCATCCCCCACCCAACCCCCGCCTGAGTCGGACTTCTGGCGCTGTACCTTTTGTTGTTGTCCCGGTGTTTCCCCCTGATACCGTCATGCGGACGTGAAAGGATTGCTTTTTTTTTTGTCGGGGTCTGAAACTGTAAGTCACTGTCCAAGCGATGGATTTGGATGACTTTGGAGTGAGATCGGGTTGTGTAAATTGTATTACTGGTCACTATATACTGTGCAGTGTATGTATAGGTGACAAGGGCAGGTACTGATTTCCGGTGATGACTCATAGTTTGCTACTGCACAATATTTAAAAGTCAGTGTCTATAAGGAATTTAAAAGTTGTAGAGAGATCATGCCATTCAAGGAAGGTAAAATAAGGTCACCACAGAATGAGGTTATTGCATGCTAATTACCAGCATAGTTGTCTTTGTTTTTTAAACTTCTTTGGGTCTTAATAAGAAGGCTGATTCCCTGATTTGCTGATAAAGAAAATGCAATGTAAAACAAGGGAAATTATATTGAGGGTATGGGATGTCTGATGAAGCCAAATATGAATGGAGTAGATTTCTTAATGCATAACAGTTTCCCAGTTCATGTAAGCTGTGCTCCTTAGATATCCATCCTTAATCCATATTCAGAGCTGCTCTCTATTGATTGGATGTGTTCCAGATAAGAGGGGATGCTGAATTGCCCAGAGATAATACATTCTATGGATCACAGGAATGCAAATCAAATCAGATACCCATGCAAATGTGTGCCAAAGTCATCTTAAAGCAAAAGTATTTTATTTATTCAAATTCAAATTAAAAAAAAAAAAAATCTTATTTCAAGTCAGCATCCATGTGATTAGCATTTTCAGCTCATTTTTTCTGTGATATACAGAGCATATGAGCCCTTTTAGAAAATAATTAATGGCGTAATGTTTTCCAGGGTCCAATTACTGACTCGCTTTCTCCTCAAAATACATAATCAGAAAGTGTGACGCAAAGTCCCAAACTCCTTTATCACCACTGTACTCAGTCAGCAGCCATGTGCTGAATCATTAGACTGCTTGTCTCTACTCTTTTCTTTGTCTGTCTTTTTACCCTGATATATATTCCAGTAAAATCCTCCTCCATCTCTAGATGTTTCTTAAATTGTTGGTCTAACATCAGTTATTCATTGTTAAATTCATATGACTGTCATATTGTCCTTCTGCCTGCAAGTAGATTAAACTATACAAAACAGCCATGCTCAGGGTTTAAATGAAAACTCATACTGTTTTAACCTTTAAATTAAGTATCACGGTCATGTGTGATTACACAAAATAAATGCCCAGATTTACCTCTCTATCAGTAGTCATTTTGTCACCTGATTTAATTTAGTTTTAGGCTAAGACGTTGGATGAAAATTCAATTTAGTTTGTGTCACATTTTAGCCATTTGCACTGTCTTAGTTTTAGTAAAAGTAAAGATATTTTAGTCATAAGTATTCTGAGGCTACAGCCATTGTCTTTTTCAAGGTTAGCACTAAAGGGGCCGTTTACCAAGACATTAATTTGATGTTAGCTTACCTTTTAATAGATGTCAGTGTGCTGTCCCCTCGGTTTGTCTCAGCTGCCTTTTTTTATATTGCTTTTTGTACAGTTTTTACTGGGATTGTAGATGCCTTTAGTCTATAAAACATTACAATTTTTGCACCAAGAACCTGTAACTTTTAGCAAACCTTATGGACTAAAACCTAACCTTTAACATACTCAACAGAAATATGTAAAAAGGACACAAGCCACAGTGTGTTCAAATTATGTGCTGGCAACACGAAAACAATGCCAATGCAAAGTCTGTTACAAACGGTTGCATTTTGGTTTTGAAATGGTCACAGTTTGGTTTAGTGAAAGGAAAATCACATGGTTAGGTTTAGAAATTAAAAGAGTGCTTGGTTAAGTTTAGAAAAAGATCATGTTTTTGGTTAAATAACTACATACAGGCCATAAGTGACTTTAACTTTGTTAACGTTAATTATCGTATGACTTAAAAATTAATTTGTACCAACCTCAATTAAGATTTCAAATAATGTTGCTTGATGCTTAGGAGTTGTGTTGTACTTTGCTTATGGTGCTCGTTTATGTGCAGATGTTATGTGCAATACGTGAATGGCTGATGTGCAGTACTGTTATGTGTAGGATGTATTTTTATGTTTTTATGGTGTATGCTTCATTTCTTCTGAATTATTATTGTGAGGCAGCAATGCTGCAGCTCCTGAGTCCAAGACAAATTGCCCTATGGAGACAATAAAGCATATCATACCATACTGTGTGGTATCATATTGTATCATATTGCATCACATTGTATCGCATCGTATCATATTGTACAGTACGTGCTGTACCGTACCGTACCGGATCGGATCGTATCGTATCATACCATATCATATCATAACATATCACTTACCTACTTTGCATTGTTACATAAAGAACCTATGTAAAGTACTTTGTATAGTCCTGTGAAGTCTGTAAAGTCATATAACTACGTTGACTTTTGGTTTCCCACAGGACACCAACAACGGTCTCGTGGTAGAAAGTCTATGCTTGTTTGACTTATCTACCACCAACCCCTGCAAACAGTACACAGGCTTCCTCACTGTTAAAACTTAGTTTGTGTGCCCACCACAAGATTAAAAAACTTATAGACTTTGCATTGACGTTGTTTCCCATTTGCCAGAACATAGTTTTCACACATTTAATGGCCACCTGTACGTAGTTAAATAACTATGTAGTGGATGTAAGTGACGTTAACTTACGTACTTTGCCTTGTTACATAAAGCACCTGTGTAAAGTACTTTGTTTAGTTACGTGAAGTCATTCTCGGAACCCATTGGCTGTATTCAGCGTCTGACTTCCGGCAGACGGCGATACAGCCTCTGGGGACAGACCCCCGATTTTTTGGCATTCCGGTTTGACTTGGGCGGAGGAGTAGCCTGGTTCCAGACCATAGACCCCGCACACTCAACTGAGTAGGCTTGCATTACTGGTCTGGCATACTAAAATGAATTTGCGATTTATCTCGTCCAAACGATGGACGGACCAATGAACGCTGGGGGTCTAGCGATTAGCCAATCACCGCCACGCTGATGTCAAGCTGTACGCCGGTGGGTAACTGGTGAGGATAGCAACAATGGCGACCGCTACAGATCCTACAGACCACATTAACGATGCTATCGAGGTATTTCGCCACTACTCGCGTTAATGGAGGACCAAATTAAGGAAGCTGCTAAACTGGATTTAACGGCGATGCAGCTGGGCGTGCACGACGACGGAGACATTTTAAATGGGCAATGCTCGCTTGTTTTCGGCACCCCCGAGGCATGGATACTAATGACGTCAGATTCTGGGTGAGTCATTGATCTCTACTGATTGGTTAGGGAAAAAAATCAAATTCCCTCCCCCTTGTAAATCGCCTTCAGTGGAGGCAATGTCAAACTGAAGGTTCTGGGAGCTTCAGTCTGACACTCAGGCTAGCGGAGGAGGCGAATTTCCGTTTCCAACTTCCGTTTATATATAAGTAAATATGCTGAATCATTGCGATGGATTCAGAGTTTGCTGTGATGCCAATTATGTTCCGCCTCGTTAGTTCACCACACGGACCGTTTAACCTGGCAACAACTGCAGCCGGCTCAAACGTGATTGGTCAATATCACGCGGACTACAAACAGCCTACAACTGGAAACCAGGGCTCTTCCGCTCTTGTTCCGGAGGCAAGATCTCTGGGGTTTGCCTACAGACTCTACATTCACTTAATGTAGAGTCTGTATATAGAGACTACGTGAAGTCTAACTACGTTGACTTTTGGTTTCACACAGGACACCAACAGTGTTCTCGTGGTTGAAAGTCTATGTTGTTTTGACCATCTACCACCAACCTCCACACACTGTGCACAGACGTTCTTGCTTTTTGAACTTAGTTTGTGTACCCACCACGACAAAAACAAAACTCATGGACTTCGCATTGACATTTTTTTCCAGTTGCCAGAACATAGTTTTTACACATATATTGGTCATATATTGGTTATCGCTCAGAGGTCGTGTCAATTTCACATATTTCTATGAGACTGGGCTGTATCCTTACTGGTATGCAAGATGCTGCTCATTACTACAACAAGTCAGGCAGCTTAATCAGCATCAGAGGGAGACTGAGCTTGGGGCAGTGACAGATACTGTTTTACTAATCATGAACTATATATTATGTGATTTTTTTTGGGTGCATGCAAATCATTGAATAAGATTCAATTATAGGTAATTTTTCCATTTGTGCAGCTTTGTTTTGTTTTGTTTTTAGTTTTTATTCATTTATCAAAACTGTAATGTTTTGTCACGATTTTTGTTATCAAAGACTGATTTTTAATTTTCGTCTTTGAAAGAAAGGTCATCACTGCATATTTTTTGCTGTAGTGTTCTCAATGAACACTGTTTTTTTCTCTCTATATTTGTTCAAATGACCATCACTGAGATTGCGCTTTGAAAAACTGTGAGGACTTCAGTGAGGATTTTTTTCTATTGAAAGACCTCTTGACCATCAAATCTTGATGAAATAACACATAAAATCTGATAAATGTGGCATGAGTTTATGATCACTGTTGATATGACTATGTCAGGGGCTTCTCATATTGAATCTATCGAGATTCCCACGGGCTTCCACGCCACAGAAAGTGTTTTTCATCCCCACTCCCTCTGCATCTGTTTTAAATATGTTTTCCAATTAATTCTAATGTGTATGTTTTCACCTGGGTAATATAAATCAGAGGACAAACAAGTAAACCCACTAATGCAACACACTCATCACTCAAATCACCCACTGGGCTTCTGAGCTGTCAATTACCTTCTTCCAGCAAGCATGCTTTGCATACTCAAGCCAACAGTGGACCAAGCCAGTTCATTAATTGATCCTTAGTATTCCCTAATGAGCAAAGAGACTCAATAGGACGTCTTTTGTGCACTCTCCGTTGAGAATTTCCTTACATACCCCATAATCTGTGTGTTCATCTCTGTTGTTTAGTGGGTACAAAAACAGTGCTCAATGTGTGGTCCTAATGAGAGGGAAATTGGTCTGTGTATCTGAAAACAAATTGCTACCTTCTGCTGTTCCAATTGATCTAGACATTGCATTAACATACCTCAGGCAGAATACTTGTTTTCTGTTCAGTGCCAAATTGAACCTTCCATAATTATAGTTTACTCTTGAGTAAAAATATCACCTGAAAGGAGATTCTTGTTTTCAGGATAAACCTCTGATCGCAACTTTCATTATTTGGACTTAATGCAGAGTCTCCTCCTGGACTCCTTTAGATGCTGTGAAGCATAGTATTTGTCAGGGTCCTTCTGTGCCCTGCTCCCCTCTCTACATTTGCACAAGAAGTCTGGAAGCCTGCAGGCCTTGAAGTCAACACAGCTTTTTTTCTAAATTGTTCAGTGCTATGCTCCGAGAACAAGCTCCCTGTCATTAGTCTGCCCCTCAAATCTCCAGCACTGGCCAAGATGAGGGAGATCTGTCTTTGTTGAGCACAGTCCAGCACACTGCAAGGCTCTGCTGCAGTTTGAATCTTCCCTGGAGAGACAGTGCAGGATGGATGTGCAATACACTGATGAGCACTTGTCCAACATGTCAGAAAGTTAGAACTTGAACAACTCACACACAAGCTCTTATCCGTACATCTAAGATGGATTAAACGTATACTCCTATTAGGGTTTTTAATTATATTATGCTATTTTAAATACACGTCCCAATTTGGTTCAAAGCTTCAATGTGTATTCATGAAGGAAGAAATCTATTTACTGATCCTAATTAATTATGCTGTTTAAATTTGTTTGATGAAGAAGTGTCCCATCTGGGTTCTTGTGGAGTTGAGCTATGCGGTTATCCATATGTTTACGCATGTAAAGACAGTACAGTTATCAATCTGAACGGTGTAAAAACATTAAAAAACAGCAAAGGAAGATGTGTATGAAATGCCATTGGGATTTTCTAACAATCTGATCCAAAAATATATGGATTTTGATTGAAATCTACAAGGAAAAGATGGCAGATGAAGACATTGATATAATTTTTGATCCATAAAGCATCTGTCTAGGCTTGTTCCAGACTTGTGAATTGCTGCCCACATCTCAGGTTTGTTCAGTGATCCAAAAAGAGCTGGCATCGTGGAGATTGATGGTTTCCCCTGGTACGAAAAAACAACGGACCAATCAGATTTTATTAAGTAATGGGATAACGAATGGAGCCACACACAGCAACCAAGTGCAAAATGTTCGAAGTCTATTTATGGAAATAACAACTCTTTAATCAGCATGTCTTGATGAATGTGGAAAAAAAGAAGAAGAAACATTAACTGTCAACTGAAAATGTCTCAAACCAGGATGGATTTGACACTTGGTTAAGGTAAAACAAAACAAACACACCCCCTATCCCAACAAGCAATCAGTTAACACAGTCATTCTGAACCTTTTTGGCAAGCGCCCCCCTATCCATTACCTAGGTCCCTAACTGCCCCCCCCATCAATTAAAATGTGGGCAAATTGTCTTCCCTGAATATTAATGTTGATGATTTTTCTGTGTTATATCATTAAAAAAGCTTGTCATTGAATGCCAAACAGATTTGATTAAACTGGACAGTTGGAATATCATTATCATTAGTTTCCCAGGGAGCAAAAAAGCCATGTGAATAGAAATTATGCTTATGAGTAGTAAGCAAATTCAACAATTAGAAATTTGACATTCAAACTTTAATTAGGCCTTGTAATTGATAACAAACAGCAGTCAATCAGAAAGGAGTAATTTGGTATTATTAATTTTTCCAAAGGAAAACAATAGCAGCTTATGAAGGAGAAGTCTGAGGGTAAAAGACAGTAGGATATGCAGACTATCATACATTAAAGGCCTATTACTCTTCAATTCCAAAGTAAATAAGCTGATTTGCTTTAAAAGTTAGCCTGAGCCCTCGCTTGGTGCCTCTCTGCCAGTTTCTTCACTGAGGGTTGCAGAGTGTAAGTTTTAGGGTGCTTTCCCACCTGCCCTGTTTGTTTCAGTTCCATGCAACTCAAGTTTGTTAGCCCCCCAAGCGCGCACCAAAACAACCAGACTGAGACCTTCTTAAAGAGGTGGTCTCGGTCTGCTTACAAAAGAACTCTGGTTCGTTTGTGGTGAGAACGTGTTTCGACCTGGACCCGAACCAGCTGCAGTCGCATTATGCATCGTTTGGGTTAAACAGTATGAGCGTGTTAGCGTCCCAGAGGATTATTAATGTGCGCCTTCTCCTGTACTGTCTTAATATGCACATTTGGCGCATCCAGTGCATCAAAGCATTGTTTTCTAGTTGTTTTCAAACTGTATGGTTTACCTATAATGAACAATGCAAGCAATATAGTACACAATGACCAGTGCTTAAATCAACTCGTGTAGTTGTCCCTCCATTGTCACATAAGAAAGTGTTGCATTTATCTTGCAAGTGTGCTCTTCTTCAACATTTGTTTACTTCCTGGATTTTTCACCACATGGAAATTCTGGCCAATCAAGAGCTTTCTTGCGCAAGGTATTTGCTGCCGTGAGAACCCGAACCAACTGGAGGCAATTATGCAACTTTGTAACAAAATTGGTCCCTGATTGGGACTAAAGCAAGCGAACTCTAGGTGTGAAAGCACCCTTAGTTGTAGTACTTGCAAACAGGGGTGTACCGGTGTGTAAAAATGTGATGGATTATTGTGCAGTTAAGCTTTCATGCATTCTGTACTGCTTTAAAGTATGTTTTCTCCTGTAGATTAACTTTTCTCATCTAATGCTAAATCAACACACAGTTGTAGGCATGATTAAGTCTTCCGTCCTTCTTTGTGTCTTTGTGAAATTAGCTCTTTAACCTCTTGCCTGTTCCTTTGGCTTAAGTCATCAGCTCTTGGTTTGTTTCCACAGAGTAAAGGAAATATATGCCTGTAAGTATGAGCACACATAGTTTTATGTTAAGCATGTGAAGTAAAATGGATCATTCGTTGGTATAATCACAATTCTGATGCTATTTTCTCTGTATGTTAATTGTCATCATGTGTTAGCATAACACAAGGGAAAAAGTGCTAATTATTTTCCATATGGTGGTAGCAGTTATGCCAGCAATGTGAGGAGTTATTTCAGCATTAAGCTGCTTTCATAGCAGAAAACTGCCTATCTGCAAAAGCATTCCCCCCAAAAGCAAAGAGTCTTTAAAAGTGGCTGCTGCCGCTACTGGTCATGGTTGCAGTGTCCAGCAGGTGCTGCGTTGAACACTGGCAGAGGTGCAAGCTAGCTTGTAGCTGCATACTGTAGCAAGACGACAAAAATCACTGAAATAACCAAACATTACTTCATGTTTGCACAATTTACCAGTTGTCTGAAGTTTGATGAAAATGTTATTTCCAGCTCTACTTTCTTCTAGTTGTCCTTATAAGTTGTCAGCGTGGTAACTTTGGGATATTTAGTCACCAACATCACAAGCTCCTCCATCTTGTCTTCTTGTGCTTCCATGATGCCCACTAATTGACCGACTGAGTGGGCGGCAACTGCTAGAAGTTAATCACGGTGAACTCAGTGCAGCAGAGCTAAATGTGTCCGTGTGCACATGGACAGCAACCCAGTGGTGTAGTGGAGGGTATACTTAGGTATACGGGGTATACCCACGTCTTTTTCTATCCAGTTACAGTATACCCACCTATCAGCTAAAAAGCCATTGTAGTATGTAGGAGAGTAGAGAGCCCACTTCCTCATCAGTAACCTACCTATCTACCTAGTAGTACACCCACCTCATCAGTTACCACTACACCACTGCAGCAACCTATACCCCTACTGCCGTGTTCGAAACCACTTCCCCTCTGCTGCCCTCCCCACTTTAAAATGACTTATGCTATACTGTGTAGTTGATTCAATATACTTAGTTTTTATATAAAAATCTACAGTTCTAATATGAATCAGAAATGGGACAGGAGTCGTTCTTCCAGGATTGTGACAGGACAGTTTTTTGTTTGTTTTTTAACTCTGTTATGGAATTGGTATGGACATGACTTTTTTGTAGAAGTGGGATGGGAGAGGAGTAAAAATCCAATGCGATGTCTCCCTCTACTTTCTACTTTAACTGCTTATCAAAGAATTGAGGTGCGCCCTCTGACAGAGGAGTGCTCTGTTCCATAGAAAACAATGAAAAGCTGCACAGAAGCTTTTCAGGAAAAAAACAGCCTTGTCTTTGGTGGGAAAAGCCACATAGAAAAGCTTCAGATAATGGTGGTAAAATCAAGTGTAATAATGAAGTTGTGAAAATTGTTCATTTGAGTGTCAAACTAAACTGGCATTAAGAAAAAGAAACACTCCACCTAGAGCACCTCAACGCCCTCCTTTCAAAAATATTCCTTCCAGCGCCTCCATGAGTTCTCTACATACCCCTGTTAAGAAAGTTAACATGAGCACAATGTCAATAAAGTTAACAAGCTTTCTTTGAAATATGTAATGGTCACATAATATTTATGATAGAGTGAGCTATTTTATAAGATGCACACAGAAACACACATCGTAGACCAAATGTTCCTCTCTATCTCACAAACCAAAATATGATTTTATCAAATATCACACACAAACCCCTCATGGTTTGGAACTGTGGAACATTTCATTCGTCTGCTTCTGTGCTTACTGCCAGTTCCTGTCAAGATGTTTTTTTCTAACAAGGCTTCCGTTTCATGAAAGTGGGAAAAAAAAGATTAATGGCAGTCTTAATTCCTCTGTACGATCATAAAACACAAGTGAAGATGAGTTTCTCTCTAAAAAAAGATTTCATCTCAGCTGTAATACTGCTTCTTCTTCCTCTTAGCTGGACACAAGAACAATTCTACCTTACAACTTTGATCAAAACAAGAACAAGTGTCCAAAGCCGGCGCAGATGGGATGAGATTGTGTTCAATAGAATTACGTTTTTCAGAACTAGTTAAAAATGAAAAAAAAATCGAGCTCAAAACTGGAGTGAGGTGTCCGTGTGGCAAAAACAAATCGATCGACAGAGCAGATGAATCCAATCCCGGCTCATCAGATGAATCCTCCGGGATAGCTGAGCGCTACCCAACACTGCCCACCCATTACTACTCAATCCCTACTAAATCCCAACACAAAGCCGTCATATCTTACAAAGCAACCGAGCCACACACTTGGCTTGGAAAGAGCCAACACTGCAGCACCTCCTGCGTTGCATATGATGAAAATATCATATTGGAGTAGTGTGATATTCACTGATATCATGTTTTGATGTCAGATTGGATTTAGTGATGATGAAAGGGAAAGCTGATTCCCTGTTTTGCTTTGAAGTAGCTTGTTGATCAGTGTTAATAGCTTCCATCCTTGGCCAAAACCTTGGTGCATGTAGCTTCCACTACTTAGAGAAAAAAAAAATACATAGTTCTCATATGGTATCAGGGCTTCAGAGCTATTTAAATGCCATAGATTGCTTTGTGATGACTTACAATGTGATCACATGTGTGACCAGCTAAGTAGTTCACTCCATATGAAAGTAAATAGTAGTACCTCTCCATGCATAAATGAATGTAATCATAGTCCCATTGAATGCAATTCTGTTAAACATGTAAAATGAATACAGTGATTGCGCTCTGGTAAAGGTCTCTATGGGCAAAAAAGGTCAATTGATGGTTTTTATCTTGTACATAAAGAGACTTCAGTACATTGGTACCACTTCTTAAGACTAACAAGAACAAGTCCCTTTCATTTAAAAGAGAGACCATTCCAATCCCTACTTTCAGAAAATAGATTTATAGAAAGATCATTACATTCTTTGAGGAAGAGTCCTCAACACGTTCTTTGCCAACAACTGTGTTTTCGTCCCACTTCCATTTATCCCTTTCTCAAGTATCTTATTAGCTTCAATAGGCATTGCATTTTTTTCCAGAATCACCATTACTTTGGGGCCTTAAGAAATACTGCATGTAAACTACTGCAGTTCAGATGTTTAACTTTGCATAGAAAATAGTATTTTGCAAAATGTATTCATTAGAATTCTGAAGGTGTAAAACACAACTGAATAGAGCTAACCAATGAAACCATGAGGTACAGATGTAGCTTAGGTTAGCATTTTCGCCTCACAGCAAGAGGTTTCCTGTTTCAAACCCAGGGTGGAAGAACCCCTCTGTGTGGAGTTTGTATGTTCTCCCCATGTCATCAGCATGTTGTTTTTTTTCTGGGTGCTCAGGCTTCCTCCCACAGTCCAAAGACATGCGGGTTAATTGGTGACTCTAAATTGGCCATAGGTGTGAATGGTTGTCTGTCTCTATGTGACAGCCCTGTGATAGTCTGGCGACCTCTCCAGGGTGTACCCCACCTCTCACCCAATGTTTGCTCCAGCCCCCTCGCGACCCCTGCAAACAGGATAAACGGCTACAGAAGATGAATGCATGTATTTAAACAACTGCACTTCAGATGTATACCTTGCTCAGAAAAGAGTATTTTACAAAATGCATTTATTAGAATTCTGAAGGTGTAAAATACAAGTCATTATTGAATAGGGCTAACCAGTGAAACTGTGAGGTGCAGATTAGGGCTGCCACTAACGATTATTTTCGTCATCGTCGTCGTCGTCGTTCTCCGCTTATCCGGGTCCGGGTTGCGGGGGCAGCAGCCTCAGCAAAGAAGCCCAGACAGTCCTCTCCCCTGCCACTTCTGTCAGCTCTTCCGCGGGAACCCCAAGGCGTTCCCAGGCCAGCCGGGTGATGTAGTCCCTCCAGCGTGTTCTGGGGCGGCCCCGAGGTCTCCTCCCGGTTGGACATGCCCGAAACACCTCCCAAGGGAGGCGTCCGGAAGGCATCCTTACCAGATGCCTGAACCACCTCAACTGGCTCCTCTCGATGTGGAGGAGCAGCGGCTCTACTCCGAGTCCCTCCCGGATGTCTGAGCTCCTCACCCTATCCCTAAGGCTGAGCCCAGCCACCCTGCGGAGGAAACTCATTTCGACCGCTTGTACTCGCGATCTCATTCTTTTGGTCACTACCCAGAGCTCGTGACCATAGGTGAGGGTTGGAACGTAGATTGACCGGTAAATTGAGAGCTTCGCTTTCTGGCTAAGTTCCCTCTTCACCACAACGGACCGGTTAAGCGCCTGCATCACTGCTGACGCCGCCCCAATCCGCCTGTCAATCTCCCGCTCCATCCTACCCTCACTCGTGAACAAGATCCCGAGATACTTAAACTCCTCCACCTGAGGAAGGACCTCCCCCCTGACCTGGAGTGGGCAATCCACCCTTTTCCGGCTGAGGACCATGGCCTCAGACATGGAGGTGCTGATTCTCATCCCAGCCGCTTCACACTCGGCTGCGAACCGCCCCAGCGAGAGCTGGAGGTCACTGTTCGATGGAGCTAGGAGGACCACGTCATCCGCAAAAGGCAGGGACGAGATCCTCCCGTCACCGAACCTGACACCCTCCACCACTCGGCTGCGCCTAGAAATTCTGTCCATAAAAGTTATGAACAGAACCGGTAACAAAGGGCAGCCCTGGCGGAGTCCAACCCTCACCGGTAACAGGTCCGACTTACTGCCAGCCACGCGAACCAGACTCATGCTCCTTCGGTACAGGGACTGGATGGCCCTTAGCAAGGGGCCACCAACCCCATACTCCTGGAGCACCCCCCACAGGATGCCCCTGGGGACACGGTCGTAAGCCTTCTCCAAATCCACAAAACACATGTGGACTGGTTGGGCAAACTCCCATGCCCCCTCCAGCACCCTGGCGAGGGTAAAGAGCTGGTCCACGGTTCCACGTCCGGGACAAAAACCACATTGCTCCTCCTCAATCTGAGGTTCAACTATCGACCGGACCTTCTTCTCCAGCACCCTGGAGTAGACCTTACCGGGTAGGCTGAGGAGTGTGATCCCCCTGTAGTTGGAACACACCCTCTGGTCCCCTTTCTTGAAAATGGGGACCACCACCCCAGTCTGCCACTCCAGAGGCACTGCCCCCGATGTCCACGCAATGTTGCAGAGGCGTGTCAGCCAGGACAGCCCTACAACATCCAGAGCCTTGAGATATCCAGGACGAATCTCATCCACCCCCGGGGCTCCGCCGCCTTGGAGTTGTTTCACTACCTCAGCAACTTCTGCCCCAGAAATTGGACGACCCGCCCCCGAGACCCCCGTCTCTGCTTCCTCACTGGAATACGTGTTGGTGGGATTGAGGAGCTCCTCAAAGTATTCCTTCCACCGCCCGACAATGTCCCCAGTTGATGTCAGCAGCTCCCCGCCCCCACTGTAAACAGTGTGAGCAAGTTGCCGCCTTCCCCCCCTGAGGCGCCAGATGGTTTGCCAGAACCTCTTTGGAGCCGATCGATAATCTTCCTCCATGGCCTCACCGAACTCCTTCCACACCCGAGTTTTTGCCTCAACGACTGCCGCCGCTGCGCTCCGCTTGGCCCGCCAGTACCCGTCAGCTGCTTCCAGAGACCCACAGACCAACCATGCCCTGTAGGCCTCCTTCTTCATCCTGACGGCTCTCCTCACCTCTGATGTCCACCAGCGGGTTCAGGGATTACCGCCGCGACTGGCCCCAGCGGCCTTGCGGCCACAGCTCACAACTGCCGCCTCGACAATGGCAGAGCGGAACAAGGCCCATTCGGACTCAATGTCCCCCTCTGCCCTCGGGACGCGGTCGAAGCTCTCCCGGAGGTGGGAGGTGAAGATCATCTGGACAGGTTCTTCCGCCAGGCATTCCCAGCAGACCCTCACTGTTCGTTTGGGCCTGCCAGGTCTGCGCGGCGTCTTCCCCCACCATCTGATCCAACTCACCACCAGGTGGTGATCAGTTGACAGCTCTGCTCCTCTCTTCACCAGAGTGTCCAGAACATATGGCCGCAGGTCAAATGATACGACTACAAAGTCGATCATTGACCTGCGACCTAGGCTGTCCTGGTGCCACGTGCACCGATGGACATCCTTACGTTTGAACATGGTGTTAGTTATGGCCAAACTGCGACCCGCACAGAAGTCCAATAACTGAACACCACTCGGGTTCAGATCAGGCAGGCCATTCCTCCCAGTCACGCCCCTCCAGGTCCTGCTGTCAGCAGAACAATGGAGTCCCCGGTCGGGGCACTGTCCAGCACCCGTCCCAGGGACTCCAAAAAGGGTGGGTACTCTGAACTGTTGTTTGGAGGATTATTTTCATTGTCGACTAATCTGTCGATTATTTCTTCAATTAGTCGACTAATCATTTCATTGAAAAATGTGTTAAAATGTTGAAAAATGTCGGTCTGTCTCACCCAAACCCCAAAATTATGTCATCTAATGTCTTGTTTCATACTCACGCCGAAGGGTTTTAGTTCACTGTCACGGGAGAGTGTGTAAAGCTGCCAATATCTGAACTTAAGAAGCTGCAGTAATAGTATTTCGAGGTACTTTTATAGTACTTTTCTATGAAAAATGACTCAAACCGATTAGTCAACGACTAAAATAGTCACCAATTATTTTAATAGTCGATTAGTCATCAATTAGTCGACTAATCGTGGCAGCCCTAGTGCAGATGTAGGCTAACTGGCAGCAACTATGGGCTTACAACAGGTTTTAAAAAGGTCAGACCGAGTAGTAATATTTCTGACTTCTTAAGGGGCCAGCAGTCAACATGTAGAGTATGAATTTAGCTGTAATGATTTATCACTTAGTTGTCAACTATTAAATCAATTGCCAGCTAATTTGATAAGTGCTTAATCATTTTTAGCCCTTTATTTTGTATTTAAATAATGGCAATATTTTCTGATACCTGTAAACTGTATATCAGGTCCATTCAGTTGGCAGCCCGCCAGCCATATCAAGCCCAGGAGCAATCTCTGAGTGGCCCAGCTAGGAATGAGTACAAAGACCCGGTATGAAATGGCCCCGGAGCAAAATTATTAAAGACCACAGGATTAATAAGCTCTGATGTTGAATCACTTTCTTATGTATCATGTGGGAGTTTCTGTCAGTTAAAAGTTAAACGTTTCTGTGAACATATAACAAAACGTCTATCTGAAATTTTCGGTGTTAAGATTGACTGCTCTCCAGCATGTATGCTACATAAGGATGATTAAGGGCAAAACTTCAATCACACTCAAAGGCAGCTATGGCTATCAGCATGCACTGCTGCTAAAAAGATGTTGGCGTTTAGGTGGAGGCTGTCACACAGTCTTTCTGTTTAGCTATAGAAATACTCTTTAATAGAGACTTTGTCTGTAGAGTTCTCTGTTGCTAGGATTAAGGGGGGAGGTTACATTGTGCTAGAGGCTAGGGGGGAGGCACTCAGCTTAGCCAGAAAAATGGTATGAATTTCTATTTGTCTATAGTGCACATTTGAGAAACTTTATACATGTATAGTAGAATTTAGAGAAAGACCCATGGGGATGGGGAAGGTCAGGGTTGAGGAATGATCAAAAGGCGCAGGTGTTTATGTTTGTTACTTCTCCAGCTCTGACATTATCGTCTCTTACTTTTTAAAGTTTTGGTTTATTTACCATCACGCTGCAGCCTCTCGCCTGCTGTCTGCATGTCGGGGCTGACCTCCACATAAACACAGACACAAACAAACATGATGCGGCATGAAGTCAGTGAACGGTAGAGAGGCTGTGGTGAAGTCAAAGTTAAGATAACTCGAAGATTACTCCGGTTGATGACAATTATGCTTGTTACTGTAAGTAAGGGCAGTTAAACCCTTGTCAGTGAAATGCCAATACTTGATCAATAAACGTTCAGCATGTAGAAAGCAATATTTCAGTGAGCTCTGTCTGCAGTCTCTCATTCACCTTGACATCATGTTTTACACAAACACAACCCACTTGTGGGGCTCTAAGTAAACTGTTAAACACAAACCAAAATGAAAGCTGTCTTTATGTAGCCTAACTGTTTAACTTAGTTACGTATCTCATCACATTTATCAGAGGCAGCCGTCCTGCATACAATGAATCCCCTCAGCAGAGGGAGGAACACAGAGGACAGGAGGGACTGATACTGACTGCTGTCTGTGTTCTTTATTCTTTAAAAATGTTACTCATTTACTTAACTCAGTATTGTGATGTCAGAAATATGATTTATTGAATTGACATTTTAGATTTACTGAGTTTCTATAGTGACTTAGCTGTTGTAAACATGACTGTTGCTGCCTTAAGCCCTATTCGGACGGGATTAGTTTTATATAGGTACGTGGGGTAAAGTAATAATTACCAGAGATTTTAGTCCCATCCGAATGTGCCATGTCAGTAATTATTGTCGCATGATGTTAGTAAAGATTACCGCGACTTTACCTTCTGTAAAAGGGTCCCGGACAATTACCTCAGGTAATACTAATCCCATGCAAATAGACCGGCAGTAAATATGTGTGTTAGGGCTTGCAAAAAAAAATTCAAAATTCGAAATATATTCAAATATTTTTTTTTTTATAAGTTCGAACCTAAATTTGATAATTCAAATATCATTAATAATTAATTAATACAATCAATAATGTTGTATATCACGGCAAATCCCGTTCGGGCGGAGATGGCTCGCGCACAAGCTGGGCCAGAGAGGGACGCAGCGACGGAGGGAGAGGTGCCGACAGAGGAGTCCACTGCGCCAACACCACCCACTGCGCTGTCCGCAATGCGTGACCTGTTCAGGGAGACATACAGGGAGAATGTTGCACCGGCTGCCTCCCTGCCTACCCTTTTTGAAGAAGAGATGAAACGTTACCAGAATTAAACACCACTACGAGCTAGGGCGTTAACAGAAAAGTTGATTTGTCAACGTGTCGACGTCAGTGGCACAAGTCGACACCCCCTGGGAGGAGTCGACAAGTCGTGTGTCCCCCCCCCCCCCCCTCTCTCTCTGTGTGCTTGTGTATGGAATGCAGTCGCTGCCTCTGATTGGCTTACGCTGATACTTTATCCTTGACTAAGTGAACATACTCGGGTGTACTATAGCAGACTCCGCGAGGAATGTCCGCAGTCATTTGGGCTGTCATAGTCGAGCGCACTTCCGCGTTGTAGTTTCCTGTAAAAACGTCCTGTTTACAAGTTGTTTTTCGCAGATTTTCAAACATGGAGGCTCTTGAAGAAGCACTCAGTTTTGCACTTCACAGTCGGACAAGTCCATGTGAAACCTCAGGTACTGTGGGCCTACGATGAACACGATTCAAGTGTGTTCGAGTGTGGTACACACAGGAAGCAACGTCATACGCACATGACGGCAGGAGGGGACGGCAGTATGTGAATGAATTTACCCCTCCCACTTGTGGTAGTTTTACTGATATTTCTTATGCCGTGTATAAACCTATGTCCTCTGTATTTTCCTAAACACTTGACCTCAAAGGAAAATGTTGTGTGTATGACTAAAAATCAATATCTATCTATCCATCTATCTAATAGATAGAAGGATAGATATTTCAAATGTGAAACAATATACACTGCTATTTCTACTACATAAATTTGCATTTGTTTAGAATTTGTCATCACCTAAAGCTGAAACAAAAAAAAGTTTTCAATAGGTTGCTCTCTGCTGAAAATGTCAATGGCTTATTGACATTTCCTGGTTTTAAAATCCAGTCCAATTGAATAGTCCTGCTGTGTGTCTTTGGGATGTGTACAAAACAAGACATTTGATGACGCCATCTGAGACTTTGGGAAACACTGACTTAAATGTCTCACCTTTATTTGACATTTTATAGACCAAATAATCAATCAGCATCTTTATAAGTCCCCAGTGGTGCAAGTGATTGTACAGCCAATCCGGTCTGACTCTGAAGTCACTGAAAAGCAGCTATTGGTCAGTAGCTTACTGTGTTAGACACCGACAAAAAAAGCCATGCTTTCACGTCAACGAACAACGATAGCTATGGCTACAAAAGTCGGAGTGGGGCCCCTAGTGGGGGATAGGTCCAACAACCACTGACTTTTACCCAGGAGGCTGGTGTTTGCCTCTCATGTGATTGCAGAACTAAACCCCGTTCTTTTTCCTAAACCCAACCACCTGTGCATGTAGGTAAATTGTAACCATGTGCATTTGTTGTTGAAGGAAAAAAACGTCAATTTGTGGCGTTGTACCCATGTAGTGCGTTTATTTTTAAAGAGACTGTATGCAAAAAGTACATTTCCTGTGAAAACAGAAGTGTATTTGAAAATACATAACTCAGTCAGTCTAAAGACTGAAGATCAAATATCTATCTATCTATCTATCTCTCTCTCTCTCTCTCTCTCTCCATATATAGATATAGATCTATAGATATAGATATAGATATTCTTACTATATAATGATGAAACTGTCTGTGGGTGTGTCTGTGTGTCTGTTCTGTTTTCTCCTCACTGACTTGGTCAATCCATGTGAAATTTGGCACAGTGGTAGAGGGTCATGGGAGGATGTGAATTAAGCAATATTATATCAATTGGCCAAAGGGGGGCGGTAAAGCAACCGATTGAAATTGCAGACTTTGAATGGGCATATCTCATGCCCCACACGCTAGAGAGCTAATTTCTTATCTAGGCCTAACCGCCATATCGATTTTTAATAAGCTTGGTAGATATGTAGAACAGGACGCCTCAAGGTGACTGGAGAAATTTAACTCTAATTGGCAACTGGGTGGCGCTATAACAACAGAAAAATGCTTAAGAATGGCTAACATGAAAAAACAATAGCTGTGGCTCTCTCTGTGGCCTAATGTGTTTTTTTTTTTTTGCTTTTTTTAATTTTTGGTTTGCTAAGTCATGGTATGGTATGCTGTACACGGAAACTGTCTGTCATTCTGTGTGTTCCACGTTTTTCTACTCACTGACGTGGTCAATCTATGTGAAACTGCACATAGGCATTGAGGATTGGCATAGGTAAAAGGAGACAAAGCTACCAATGGGTATGGACTAGTATATATATATATATATATATATATATATATATTTAAAAACAAAAAAACCCCAAAACAATAAGTTAAAGATAAAAAAACAAACAACCAACCAAACCAAGCAACTAAATGATCAATGGAGAAACAGGCCATATTCAAAGATGAGTTTACACTGAAAATAATCATTGGTTGCAGCCCTAAATATGAATTTTTTCTTAATGCATAGCAACAAATAAAAACAAAATTAGGCATCTCTTACACACCTATGGTACTTGGATTACCATAGCAACATACAGAAAGGGGTTACAGTGGTATTTTATTTTATTATTAGGACCAGGGCTGTTAAGTTTGACTGATAGCAAAAAAAAACCCACAAAGACATTTAATATGACATATAATTTTTACATCTCATACACACAAAATATTTTAAAAAAAAATACAATTATTACTTTGACTTTCCAGTTAATGTAGTCAGTAGTTAGAGATTATGGTGGGAAATGTGAATGGCAGGGGGTTTTTTTGTTGTTTTTTTTAATGTTCTTAGGGTGTCCGACTATCCGTCTGTCCTGTTGTCGTGAAACAATATCTTAAGAATACCTCAAGAAAATGCTCTCTACTTTAGCACAAACTTCCACTTGGACTCAAGAGTGAATGCACTGATTAGATTTTGGTGGTCAGATGTCATTGTGAACTCACAAAACACCTTTTTGGCCGTAAGTCGAGAATACAGATGGTAATTTTGACAAATTTCACACAAATTTCTAGTAGATTAAAATGATGAAGTGATGACATTTTATATCCAAAAGGTCAAAGGCCAACTTCACTGTCACATAATGATTTTCTGCAGAAGGACTTTTCTGGCCATTATTCAATGCCATAACTCAGGAACAGGAGGGGAGACATTTTGCCAGAAACTGAATTAGTGACACTAATCTCGATTGCCATACTTGAAACTGTGCTGATTGTATAGATCGTCTGTGCTGCTGGGGGAGGATGTGTGGGAAGCATCCTCTTTCAGAATTTGTAGCTTCTTTGCACCAACATCCAACTGTCATGGCTTCATTTGAGTCTGGACAGACATGGATGTAAACTGCAACTTGACTGGTTAGTGCAGGCATAAAACCGTTAGAGTTTTTTTCTTTTAATTCAGTACCTAATGACAACTGAGTGAACCCAGCTGTTTCAAGTTTAAAACAGTCCTTCCATTTGGATTTTTCCATGTCAAAGATCATTTTTTACATGCCTGAGAGAGCAGCTAGGGAGATATGCTTCAGATAGATTGAATGGGAACTGACTGAAATAACAAAGTATCAAGGGGATGCACAGTACTCACACACCATGACTGAACAGGGGGTGAAAAACATAAAAATGACAAAATGAATTAGCTATTTGTATTATTATATCAGAGGGATGTCCTGCTTCAGTGGATATTATTTGCATCGTCATTTTTAATTTGTTCCCTGTGCTATGGTAAATGCATTTCACTTCACACAACATGTTTGTGGGAATGTGTTATATTGTAAAATGCAGTTATAGTCCAACATGCACAGGAACACATTTTATGGTTTTTCTATATTGAAACGCCCATAATTGTTTTCTATTGTCTTTCCAGTGGCTAGGCAGAGATGTAGAAGGTTATGGGGATAGACACTGTATGTTACTGTGGCTCAGACGAATGGGAAATGTTAAACCATTCAGAATATCAGAATGATTTTGGAGGAGCCATCACCATTGTGTTGCACAAATGTACCTATTTATAAGCTTTTTGTGTGTGAACATTTCGAAAATGATTCAGTGGTTTTAGAATGACACACATTATTAGTTAATACCAATATTTCAGAGCAAATTTGAATAATCATGTTTCATATGCTTGCAGTAATATGATAAATGCATTTAATTAAACACTGTAGGAGCATATTAAGCTGTAAAATGCAGCCAGAATGCAGCGTAGACAGTCAGTGACATGCAAGCATTCCCATAACAGAATAAGCGAGGGAATAACTTTCAGCTGCCATGGCACTAACAGCAGCCATTATGTAGTTCTATGAGATACAGGGGCATTGATTCAAATTGTTTTGCCCAGTGCTAACAAATGGGCTGTCACTCGTAATGGTGCGGGATAAAACATAGTCACATTGACACCAGGGACATGGACGGACCCATGGAGTGGATGTTGCTCAGCTCAAACAAAGGCCAAGCCCTCCATCCCACTTTACACTTTCTACTGTACTGTTGAACTAACACCTTCTGCATTCATTTGACACTCTACCCAGATCAACTTGCGCAGCAGTGCACGCAAGGATTCCTGAAGGACACCATGGCATTGTGAGTTGGCCGTTTCAGAGATTGAACCTGTGACCATCTGGTTGCAGGACAATACCAGGAAATACAAGGCCAACGTGCCTGCTGTTAGGTAATGAGAGTGTCCAGGAGGATTAGACCGATATAGCCGTGTGTATGGCCAATACTTGCCTTTAATTAGATACAGGCAGTGTATCTCTACCATCAACAAAAACAGCCCTTATAATCTACAGGGGCTGGACAAAATAACAGAAGGACTTTGCAATATAACGACAATGGAAAGCAATATAACAACAACATATACCGCAGCCTGAAAAATGACCACAAAGTTGAGTCATAACCTCTCTGACACAGAAAATGAACATTATAATCCTCTTATAGGTAGGATATGTCCTCAGATGGTTGGGTTTGTTTGCATTAAGATATTGCTGTTGTTGCAAACAGCCCTTTTTTTAGAATCAGAAACATTTATTATCTTTATACTTTTGTTATTATAAAAACAAAACTTTTTCAATTATAAAGATGGCAATAAAACCAACAGCTGGTCTTAAGAGACTGCTTTAAGTTAATGCTAGACAATGGCAGCACTGCTACAAATGTTCAGACCGTAACATCTATAATAGGAAGTTTGCAGGGGTAGGCATAGAACTCTTTCTTGCATCTTAATGAGTAAAGCCAGTTATTGTTATCTATGTCAATTCTTTAACTATGGTTATTAAAACTTGATCACCAGAATAAATGTTGGCCCTGTACATATCTGCAATCCATAAATATGCAATGTGTGTGTTGTTATATAGCAGATATGTTGAAACTTTACGTTTCAACAATGCTATGGTTAACGTGTGGTAATGTTTAGGCACAAACATTTGGATATGGCAAGGAAAAGATCATGGTTTGGTTTAAAACACTTTTGGTGGCACAATCACTTCTGGAGTTGCCGCTGACCTGTTGCTAAAAAGGATGCTGTTTTGGTGGCACAATCAGACAAAAACTCCCATTGATGTCTTGATAAAAAATATTGCTTTAAGTGGCATGATGATGGTTGGAAATGCTGCTGTTATCACACGAAAAAATACTTTGTTTTTGTGGCACAGTGGCGCCAGAAATGCAAACAATGTTATGCTAAAATCACCTGCTTTTGGTGGCACATTCACCACTGGAAACGCCACCCATGTCACATTTTGGTGGCACAATCATAGTTGGAAATACTGCTGATGTCGGGCTGAGACATACTGAGCTTTGGTGGCACAGTCACTGCTGCAATGCCGCACATTTTGTGCTTAAACACCCATTGTTGGTGGCACAATTGCTGCTGGAAATGCTGCCAATGTCATGTTAAAAACCAACCAATTTTAATGCCACAATCATGGCTGGAAATGCTGGCAATTTTAATGTTAAACAACAACCAGTTTTGGTGGCACAGTTGCAGCTGGAAATGCTGCCCATGTCAAACTAAAACACACATGTCAAACACAGGCAAAAATTCCATTGATGTCTTGCTGAAAAATATTGCTTTTAGTGGCCAAATCGTGGTTGGAAATGCTGCCATTGTCACACTAAAAAACACCTGCTTTTGGTGGCATTATCATGGTGGGAAGTGCTGTTGATGTTGGGCTAAAACATACGCAGCTTTGATTGTAGAATTACTGATGGCAATGCCACAGATTTTGCTCTAAAAAACACAGGTTTGGTGGCACAATTGCCGTTGGAAATGCCTTCAGTGTTGTGCTAAAAATCAATCAATTTTGGTGACACAAACATGATGGGAAATGCTTGTGATGTTGCACTAAAACACTTGGTTGTGGTGGCACAGTCATGGCTGGAAATGCCGCCAGTTTTGTGCTAAAAAAACCAACTTGTTTTGGTGGCAGTCATAGCTGGAAAAGCAGCTGATGTTGCGCCAAAAAAACAAAAAACAAAAAAACACTGGTTAGGTGGCACAATTGCCACTGGATATGCTACAGATATCTTGCTAAAAAACAACTAGTTTTGTCATGTGTTGGTTTTGAGCAATGGTCAGCTCGGCAGCCATGTTGCCAAGTTGTCATGCCATCCACCATGCCATCCACCTCCCATTGACAAAGTCAGCTCATATACATGTAATCAGAACGTCACAATGAAAACGTTGATATGATACATCCATAACATACAGATGTAACATATACAATGTTTTTTGGGGGGGGCAACTGGGCTCGCCTTTAATAGAAACTAAGAGGTATGTAGGTAGAGTAAATCATCACAGATATTTTTTTTTCTTCCCCAAACCAAATTAAAACTAAGAGATACTATTCCCAATTCAGAAGACACTTTTTACAATATATATCAAAGTTAATACACTAACTACATAGTAGACATCTGTAGTGTTTCACCACATACCTGGCTTTTGACACTAATTAAGAATGAAGAATATTAATTATAATGAGGCATCACCACTAATACCTGCTTAAATATGAGACTTTTTTACACAACGTCATTGTTTTTGTTTTTGTTTTTTTACCAATGACTAGCTTTTTTCCCCCATGTGTTATTTGTTGGTGCTTGATAGCTGTATAGTGTATATGTATAGTGCCAGCTGCAGGGTAGGGCTTATGCAAGGGGAGGCTTTGGCTGATAACAATGAGGAATGCAGTGACTGAGCAAGAAAATCCACACAACATGACTTAATGTATGGCTTTCCCACAAGGCTTTGCTTACCTGCACACATTTTTGGATAAGATCAGCACTCCTTCCCTGCACCGGTCCCTAGACCGAGAGTGTGGGAGGTTGTGGGAGAAACTGCTACTTCCTTTGCGTCTCTTTGAGAATGGCAATTGTAGTTATTGTGTGCACAGCACCATTTTAGAAATCCCACAGATGGAGATGTGATATTATTCTCATTATGTTATTTTGGTTTTATTACTCAGATTCATTGATTGAAATACAGTGTGTACCGTCCATCATTCAGCAACTGTATTGATCTTTGAAGATTCCCAGCGTGGGCGGCTGGTTGATCATTTCCTTTTAGCTTGGACGGGGGATGATTTTCTCTGTTAGATGTATGTCACGCTGATAAGACTGTGGCAGGTATGGAGTACATGAATAATCCATGAAGCAGAGATGTATATTCTGCTGCTTGAAGTTCAGCAGCCATTATTCAACTTCAGTTATTTTGTCATAGTCCTGCTGACTTTTTTTTTTAGAGGAATACTGTAGCTGTTGTCTGGAAATGCATCTTTACTGAGTCATGATTTAGTATGCATCATACATATCTTTATGCCATCTGATGAACCATAAATCAAACGCACTATGTTTTGGCAAAGTTTATTCAGATGATAGACTGCATTACCCCATGATAAACCCAGTACAGTAAGGAAAACAAGTGGAATCACATCTAAATGGTCAACACTCATTAAAACTCTATATATGTTACAAATTCGCCATGATGATACTTATTTTGTTAGAACTTTTAAGTTATCATAAGTATTAGTTCTAGTGTTTGTATTGTGGATTCTGCCCCTTGTTTGGCCTCTGGTGAATAGAAGATAAACTGCAGATTTATGAGTAGAATACAGGCCAGTGCATCTCCCATGCCAAAGAAAAATGTGTGTGAGGCTGAAAACAGCACACAGCCAGTAGGGCTGGGGTACTTTAAATGTTTGTTTTTTTTTCACTGATTTAATTGAAGCCAAGCAAATTCACTAGGGACAGAAACATTGCGGTTGTTTTTCTGACAAAGCTTTACCCACAAATGATGACTGTATATTTGGTTCACTGCTATTAAGGACAGAGTCTTCTTTCCTGGTCCACTGCTGTGGTTAAAATCATGTACATGTTAATGTGTGTGATCCAATGCAGCAATGTAATGAGAGAGAGTGGTAGGTGTGTGACTGCGCCGGTGCAGTTTGAATGAGATGTATGTAGTTGCATTGTGAGCGGCAACCAAATAGTCAGTGGGCAAGATACTATAATCACATCTGATTTGAATGTTGTTTCACCAGTGTAATCCCTATAGATGACACAATGATGTTGTCTGACATAGGTAATCAGTTTTTCCTCTCTCTTTTTCACTAAATGGCCCTCTTTAGACCACAATTAATGACAACACTGGATTTGCATTCACAGGATGCATCAGTCATGCATGAAGTATGGAGCACAATAAACAGAACAGATGAAATGGACAGATGCTAGCATTCTTTGTAATTATCACTCTCAAACCTTTCCTACAGCTATAACTCTTCAATTTACCGTCACCTCATTAAAGTCAAAACTGAAATCTGAAGGAAATATAAACTAAAAAACAAATTGTAGCTATTATCAATCTTTTTGCTACTTTATAGGAGAGGATGAAATGGTTCTCTGACATATTGGAGCAGGACATAGACCCTGTGTGGCCTGTGATTGTTGAAACAAATTGTTTCTACTAGGTAATTTAATTTAATTTTAATTTAATTTTAATTTTAATTTTAATTTAATTTTATATACTTTATTAATCCCCCTGAGGGGAAATTAAATTTTTTCACTCCGTTGTCATTAACACACAGGTCCGAAAGACACACACATGCACAAACAGGACCTATACATGCACAAAGTGGAGAGATGTCAGAGTGAGGGGGCTGCCTTGGTCGGGCGCCCCGAGCAGTTGGGGGGTTCGGTGCCTTGCTTAAGGGCACCTCGGCAGTGCCCAGGAGGTGAACTGGCACCTCTCCAGCCACCAGTCCATGCTCCATATTTGGTCTGGACGGGGACTCGAACAGGCGACCCTCCGGTTCCCAACCCAAGTCCCTATGGACTGAACTACTGCACCAATTTTGAAATTTCGGGCCCATACCAATGTTTTTCATATTGTTGTTACTGTTGTTGCTATTTATTCTCCCCTTTGTTCCACGTAAACAAAATAATCTACACTATAAAAATTACTGAACCGTTTTAAAGTTATAAACCCCTCATTAGTACACTACCTTTGAATAGGCCCATTTTCAGTCATACAAATTCATGAAACAACCATTTAATATAACATGTCACATAAAAACATATTAGAAAAATAATAACTGCTTCAAAAGTCTTTTTAATAAATATAAAATGTCATACTTCCCTCTCTAATATCTATTTTATATTGGTGTGAAAACATCCACAAATTTCTATTCCAAACAGCCGTATTTATTCAACTTTCTCGCCAAAAATTACATTTTACAAGATTACATTGAGCACATCATGAAAACATAATAATTTACCTTTGCCCAATACTCATTTTTATTGGCTTAAGCTTGAAGGCATCCTAATGTAACTTCGTGCAACCTCTGTGAGCCGTTAGTTGCAGCCATCAGCTGCTTAAAGCTCACATTACTTAGCTCTCCTTCTGCCGATTCTGCTGCTGTATTCATTGTTCACAATGCGGCATTATCAGGGAAACAATATAATTCGTTCTCTGACATGACGATAGTGAGTTTACTGCGTTTTTTCTTCCTGAAGGCGTCCCAGGGAAGATCTGTGTTCGTCACAAACACGTTTTTATTGTCCCCAGGATGATGAGACGCTGGCTACTGCTCGCCATCTTGTCACACAACAGCCCATTTGCCAGTCACTGTATCCTTCTTATACCTGCTTATTAATTTACCATAAAACTTAAATTAAACACCTAGTCCCACATTTTGACAAGTAAAGCTTGTCTCAGTTAGACGCCTGGTCTGGTTGCCAAGCTGTTGTTTTTATTTTTGTTTTTTTATAGAAGTTCTTTGGATGTATAAAACCAGGTTCTTGGCTACCTCAGATTATGTGTTCATTCCTTGATTACCCTGTAAGTTTTATATATTCTATTAAGGGCCCCTAGATCAAAAATATCAAATGTTTTTTTGTAAAAAATATTCCAAGTTGTGAGTATTGTTTTAACAGGATAAAGTGGTGTTGTGTTAGTATGCTGGGTGCCCTAATGCTCAAGTGCCATCACTCACTCATGCAGATGCGCTGTCTGTCGGAGCGAGACCAAATGACTGATTCATAATTGTTATATTATCTGAATCCTAATTTTCATACAATTAATACTCATCCTGGTTTAAATAAACAATTTGATTGTATTTCCCGATCTTTGCTGAGCAACAGTTTTGTGTGAAAGGAATCAAAGGCCTGTCCCATATAGAAGCCTGTCCCAAATATAGGCCCATTGATTTCAGTGATTTAAGCAAATACTTGCCCAGGCAATTGGTAAGTTTGTGGCTGTTAATCTTAACATAATATTGTAATGTAATCTATTTTTTTGAGAAGTGACAAAAATATAAAGTATCAATAAATATAAATGTCATTATTTTCCATGCAATAATTTATTTGTGGTGGCCCACCACAATATCAGCATCGACTGTCACATTTTGATTATCTTTTTTAATTTCTTTTATGTTAATATTTAAAATGGGTAAAATCTTATTTCAATTTTGAGCTGCATACAATGAGTATTATCTCTCCCTCTCTCTATTTATCATGAGAGTTTCCACCACTGGAAAACTGCTGCTGTGTGAGCTCCCCACCGCGGACAGTTGGTGAGTGTTTGTGAGAGCACACACAGTGACAGGGCTAACTGTTAGCATCACACAGCTAACGTTCCCCAACATTACCCTCCATTTCCATGTTGATGTGAGTTTGCTGGGACTTTTTAATGGCTCCGTGTTGGATGTTAGCCGCTGCTGTGTCAGCTCATGCTAAGTGGGCAGACAGTGAATTGACTGTTCCCTGGAAGAAAAGCGGCTCCTGAGACGGTCAGTCAGCACTCTCCTCACTTGTGTAAAGGAAACAGAATCTTTTGAATCTTAAATTTGTTGGAGCCATTATACTGTTTCTGCGCTTCTGGTTCACAATGTTTTGTTAGGTGTTGTCTCGGATTAGCAGTCTGTTAATATGAGCATTTATAAGCAGCTCCCACACACTCAGTGCTGTGTGCCTGCCACATTATAGAAGATGTAGCTAACATTAGCTGTCTCTGTATCACGGGTCCCCTTGCACTGATGGTAATGACCGAACTGTTAAAACTAAAAACAAGGGGAGGGAGATTTTAATCATGACACGGACTGACATACATACATACATACAGTCATGGTGGAATGCAGGGAGTGCTGAAATCACAGGTGGGACTGAACAATGGCTAACGACATCAGTACCCCAGCCTGTGTGGTTGTTGCAACTGAGGTGAGTGAGTGATATTACAAACTATATTTAGTGTCCTCCCACACAGATACTGCACCACTCAAAGTACAGAACCGTCAGTGTCAGTCTTCTTTTTGGTCATAATGATGTTGAACAAAGGTAAAAACCAACACCAAAGAGAAAAACATTTCCCAGCAAAAATAAATTTAACCTTAAGATACCTACGCCTCCAGGCAAACTAAAGACCAAATCATATTAGTTAGAACCCCTGCCGACCACAGCTGTTTAAAGAAAAACAAAAATCTGCATAGCCTCTCACACTACCAGTAATTGTATTACTTTCAGGCCTCCAGTTGGGATTTCCCTTCAGAATGTCAAGATGAGCAAATCTGGTGAAAATTCAATTATTCACAACTGTATCCCCGAGTAAACTTTGACTTGCATGTTCAGCTGTCTGTTTGCAAACACACCTCAAAGTCCTCATGTTTCAGACACCTTGTCTCTGCCTGCTCTGCATTTCTTTCAGTCAGGAGTCAAAACTTCCAAAGCTGTGTCTTATTTACTCCCGGAGGTTGGTTTCGTCCGAGGCTCTTTCTTTCTACCCCCCTCCTTTTATTTGTCGCCAAAATCATCACTCTGTGGAGAAGAAACAATCATTTAACTGTAATTTCCATGCAGGAAGCCTGGTGAACGAGTGATGTAGTATTCCTTGTGCCACAGCTGTCAGAAGGATCTGTCACTGGCAGGACTATTTAAGGAAGAATATTTGTCACGCGAGCCAGAACTAGGGCTGAGAAAACTGATAACACACTTCCAGGTGATACTTTAGGGTCAGTGCCATTAAATTTTGATGGTTAATAAACTGTTAAATTGGGTTTTATCAGTATTTTTGCCTTATTGTTAATGTTCTAGTTTTCAGTCAGATCTTTTTTGCTGATAGCTGCAACACTGATATCACATCAAACTGTTTTGCTAAATTAAAAGAGGAAAAAAATGCCGTGATTTTATTTTAACATTTCTCCTCTTTCTCCTCGTGGGACCCGGTCCGTTATGCAAATTAAAGCCTCAGAGTATCAAATGTGCTACTCTGTGTAGATACTGAAGATTAAAAACTTAATTTTCACAAACACATCTTTTCCCTCATGATGTTAACTGTGATTCTGCCATTCCAGCGAGCTGTTACTTCTGTATCTGTGATGCAGTAAAACACTTCAGTGTCAGATCACAAGAGTGTAAGAACTGTGGGAGATCCTCTTGATGGTTGGAGGTCACATTGTAAGTTCTCTCATGGCTTTCTGGTATGGTGAACATGCTGCTCGGTAGAATAGGCACACCTGACACATCCAGCATGGAAGTAAACATACATACGTGTTACACCGGGAGAGATGAAGAACTGAACGCACAATTCCCTCTTGAGGGAAAATGTGTTTGATCTCTGATATCATGAATGGAGCTCTCCAGTCCTATATTGGTTTTCCTCTGATGAGTGTTTGTTGTAAAAATGATACACTAGAGTAAAACATGAGCTGTGCTACCTCAGAAGTGGAAATACATCATTTAAGAAGACTGTGGGGAGGAACACTTGTGAATTGCTCAGGAAAAGAAAAGTTTCAGGAACAAGCTGTAATGTTGGTGCTATTTTTTCTTACATATTATGTATATAGGTTTCCAGGTGACACTATACATTCTCTCTTGAGCACCTGAATGCAAATCCAGATCTACCACCTCGTCCTCTCAGTAGAAATTATGGTATTTCTATTTTATTTCTATATTATCATAGACTGTATATAATAATGGATGTAGCTACCGTGACATGAACCATTGGTTTGTGGACTGCCATTTTGATGCTTAGAGTTTGTAGACTAAAAGCAGTGCCACCCTGAAATATGCATCATTTTAGGCCTTAATAAATGTAAATCAGTTAGTTATATAAAACTTGTCATGAATGTGGAAATTAGCTATAGAGACCAAAACTGCTTTTTGTACCAGGCTCTAAACATGTTTATTTCTGCTGTAAAGTTGAGCATTTTAACACTGGTGTCTGTGGGGATTTGCTCTATTTTAGAGTCAGCCTCAAGAGGCCATTAGAGGAACTGCAGTTTTTGGCACTTTTGTCATTGACTTCATTTTTCTGCCTTGGAGGTTGCCACTTGCATATTAGGCAATAAATAACAACTGTCAACACATTTGGCAAAATAAAAATGACATGTTATCAAGGCATGTTTTCCTAATCTCATAAAGATATCTCAACTGATTATGAAATTTCACGTTTTTTAATTGACATGCTTCCACAAAACAGGGCCAGACAGCAGAGTTGATATTAGACAATGCTGCAAAAGAATACAGATCATGTTCAGTGCTAACAGTTTTTAGAATTCTGGCTTTTAACAATATCTGCACATGGAACTAAAGTATGGTTAAGATCAGGGAGATGCTGTGGTTATGGCAAATAAACTGTGGTTAATGTGTAGTGTTGGTTTAGCCAGTTCAGTCAAAGCTCATATACTATATCGTACATTGCCAGGATTTTCTCATGGCAACCTGGCTGGGCGCTCCCAAAGTGCCACACAAGATCTACATTTCATATGGCTTTTTTAATGTTTCATCACATTTAAGAGTACCAGAGACATTTACATGTTACGATCAGACCATAGATGGACAACATGTCTCCAAGTACTCCCACTGTACTAACTGAAGCCAAAATATATTGGATATGTGCGCTGCCATCTTTTGGAGCCAGAGTCTGCTTGGTAACTATTAGGAAGTGGAGTTGTGGTATCAGGTTCTCGCCCATTCACCCATCTGATCCACATGCAAGCAGCGCCACTGACCACAAGCACAAAAACTGACACAAGCAGCTGTCAATCTTGACCTCAATCCCACTTTTTATAGCATCTAATAGCTGATTGAAGTACGACTTGTTATAAAAACTAAGACTTGAACAGACACCAGTTTGATAAGAAAATAACTGAATCATCTCTAGGAAAAATTCAGCTATGTATTTTTAGTTCGGCTCATGTCCTATCTGCCAAAAAAGAGGGGGTGGGGATTATGGCCAGTACTGCAGCCAGCCACCAGGGGGTGATTGAAATGTTTTGGCTTCTTTTTAGGAGCTATCATGTCGTCCATCTTTATATACAGTCATTGGTTCATGTCTATCAAAACAGAGAAAAAAACATTAATGTTAAGATCACTGTAGTAAATCCATTGTTTAGCATGCATGTTTGCTGGAGCTAATGGCATTAGTTGTGGTTGCTGGTTGTCACAGTAACTCCAGCTCAACCTCTGCTTACTTTCCACCATACTGACCATTGCTGTTAGTCATTGTTTGTAAGGGGGGCAAAATCATGCAGACTGAAAATGATTCTGAGGGAAACTTGGCTGATCAAAACCACAGCAACCTCTCCAAAGCTCTCTTTATCTTTATACTTATTTATTTTTTAAATTACCTGTCTGTACATAACTTACGGATACATGTGATTGATATATCGTCTTGATATTGCAGCTTTTATGATGAAGTTTAAAGCATCAACATACAGTTCCTCTTGTGTTTTGATGCTAAACACTATCAGACATGCTGTTTTGCAGTTGTTACAGATCTGTCATCTCTGATGTCTATATGAACAGATTTATATATTTATTTTTGTGCATCATGTAGTTTCTGAATGGCTTCCATTTGCAGATATTATGCTTTTCATTTCAAAATACAGGAACAATGTTCCAAGTTCATTTTGCCTGCCTGCTACCCCATCTCTGGACATCGTCCATTATTTTGACATTGTAATGCACAGCTTTACAACAGGCCGTCTCCCTAGTGACCTTCAGCTTTGGAGTCCAGAGCATCTCATTCCCTTTGACACTGTTTGCCATTCAGGCTGTAATTGTCACTTGCTCAAGGCTTTTAAAACCATCAAAAGCTTCTCAGTGCTGGGTGCATGACAGTATATCTCAGCTCTCATCAGAACATTGGGCTGCCGGAGAAACTGCCCTCCAAGAGCTAATCCAGCCCCCCGAGGTGCTGTTCCAACCAAACTAATTATTCTGTGTAGCCACACCAGCTGGAATACAGCCACTGCTGCTGAAAAATACAGGTTTGGAGTGAAACATTACAATGTGATCCCTATCACTGACCTTCTTCCTCCTTATTCCCACTGACGTCGATGATGTACAATATTCCTCTGTCCTTTTGTCATAATAACCTTTCTCTGGAGCTTCAGACATCGTTTTTATATCTGATTGAGTTTTTTTTTTTCTGTTTGGTGTGTTATATGCGAAATGGAGACCTACCGACAGTAGGGTGATGTCGTGGAGCATCTTTCAGCCCTTAAGTCTTGACCATCCCTGGGCCAGCAAATATATCAAGGAGCTTTCCAGTTTGTGTTCTGCTCTCAGAGGAAATAGGCTCCCTGGGGCTTGGAGGCCTTCTCTTGATCCTGTGGTGATACCAAGGATTTACGGGGACTCTAGTGATTAGCCAGAGGGGAAATGGGAAAACAGGGCAATCGCTGCCAGCAGTCTCACATCAGAAGAATATGGACACAAACACACACTCAGATGTCTGTGTGTGTGCATTCATGCACAAATACACTAACATGCAAACACGCAAGTCTCTGCATACAAACAAAATGCAATAATACACATTCTTATTGTGATGCAAAATACGTTTCTACCACTGTCGATCAGGAATTCTAAAGGTTATATAAACTGCTGTTTTGCTACTTTGTTTTTGTAAACTCAGCATATGAATATGCATCCTCCTCCAACCTTGGAAATCAGCATATCCCCACAAATCACACCTCCTTGATATTGAAAATGGCTGTCGGAATCCCACAAGTCTTGTCTAGCCTTGAAGATGAAACACTTTAGATACACGATTCCAAAACATAACCTCCCTTCACCACTTACACTCGCCACGATGTAAGCATATTCTGTAGTCAGAGCTTTTTAACTGTAGAGGCGTAGAGAGCTGGCATTTTCCTGATCTCATCCCCTCAGTATAAGAGATAGGGTTAGGCTAGGATCAGATTGCTTCCCCCCTCCCCTCGTGCTACAAGGTGCAGTTGTTAGCTTGGAGACAGAGACAGCGCAGACTGAGAGAGGTGATGTGGTTGCGTCATTCTTAACAAAAAGTTGGACATCATCTTGCAAGCAATTAAGGTTATCTTGCTAGAGAACTGAGCTAACAAAGGGTGTAACACTGGTTAGAACAAAGATGTACAAGATAAAGTCAACCATTCTGTCATCATCTGTACTTTTATCACCTTATACCTCTTATCCATGAGGTCCTCCGCAGGCATTCAGTCAGTATTTTTGCAATCACAACACGTGGCATTGGTAAGTGCCCAGGGGATTTCCCCAAAACACATATCAGTGGAAATTAAGATACTTACAGCTGCTGCAATAACATCATAAACAAAAAGAAAACAGCTTAGTGTTGTCAGGTCTGAGATGTATAGAAGTCATTACAAAACAATGAATACAATACAGGGGTATCAGAGTTTTTCTGGGGAGCAGCCTGTGTCATATAAATGGTGATGATGTTGTTTGGCATATTGTCATATTTATATATGATATATTTTACCAATTCTTGACTACAGAATTATATTTTTTCCAAAACCAATTACAAAGACATTGGTGATGTCTCATCTCCCAGAGGACCTCCCACAGCTCTGCTCCCTCTCACGCTATGCTTCTGGGGTTGCAAAAAGCAATTAAAGGCGCCACCTGTTTCTGCATTCCTTCTGCCTCCACTGTTGGGTAATTGGAAACCTCTGTCTATTGGTGCTGGTGTTCGACCTCATCTGCAGCTGATATCTCACACAGCTGCCCCTTAAAGCTCTGAAATAAGACGAAATACTGAACTGTGAAACCGTTTTCAAGCTTCGAATGCTATTTTGTGGGATCGTTTGGCTCTGCAGCAAGAGCTTACTATTTGAAATATTCTATATTTGTTGACGTGTGAACTGTAGGCTACAAGCTTGTTTTAGATTTAATGTGTGGCATACTCTATAAATTTCAGTTCTCAGCTTCTGTAACATTGCACATTTATCAGTTGCGTTCTTTTCTCAGTTCATGAAATCTTTTATCCTCTTTGTTGTAAACACTCAAGCTCATATTCAAAAAGTGCTTCATCTCACCAATAGGAGTTTTCTAAAACGACACTAAAAGCTAAAGGCTTTATCTTTAGACCTATTCAGTAAGCTGCTGGAAGCAACACTCACTAAGGAATACAGAGTACTCTAAGGCTAAAAGAAAAGGCAGGGTTATCCTTGTTGCCCCTGATGATGTTTTTGTAATGAATGAACTTACTTTACCTACAGTGGGATACTGATAGGGCAACAATCTGTGTTGGTGAATGTATTATTAAATGAATCAAGCAGATGGATGTGTAATGCTGCCATTTTTTTTTTCAATTAGTGTGTTTGTGCAGAAAGAAAGTAATTGGAGCCCAATTTATGGACGATAGCTGTCCCCACCATCCACCATCTAGTGACATCCACATGGGCCGTGATGGTTTTCAAAAAGCAGCCTCAGCCACTGGAGGGAAAAGTAATAAGAACAGCAGAGATTTAGCAACAGGCCCCAAGTATTGCCAACCACTTACACTACAACATCCAGCAAAACCAATACTGTATCCACCACTGTAAGTGAGGAACAAATCTGTTTTCATTGCACTGTTGCATTTTGAATTTATCAATACACTAACTTTTCCACTTCTGCCTAAAAACTTTTTTGCAAAATTTCGCTAATTCACACTCTGAACTTCGGCTTTATTGTTTATAGGTTTTGCCTGTTTGGCATACCCAAATGGGAAACATTAAGGCCAGAACCCATGTGTGAGGCTTCATTTGAAAGGTAACATCTTCTATTTTCTGAAAATGTGCTTGTTTGGCATGTGGCTAAAACACAACCTAAACTATAGCAGTTCAAACATGGCTATAATTGTCTTTTTTTTCCCCCCTTTTTCATAGTAACCCCCAAATTCCACCAGATGCGTGTGGGTTGCGTCTGCACTCCGGAGCCAATATGTTTCAATTCTAGTCAATGTGTGTGCCTCCACCGGCTGTGGCTGTGCTGCATTCCGGCTCCGTCTCAACTGCGGCACTCCAGAGCCCTCCGCAACAGATACGCAGTACTTCTATTTCTGCCGGACGCCGGAGCACAACGCAGCAATTCAGCACAGAGCAGATCGTGCGCAGCAGGAAGTCATGCACAGAAACAAAATAAAACATCTGGTTAATTTTCAAAATAAAATACACAGTGTTCACAGCGGATCATATTTCGCTGCACTACACCTTGAAAACGTCATAATGGGCAGAGGCAGGCCTGAAGTCAACAGGTCAGAGGTTTTCAGACATCATTTCACCCCATTAACACCATGGATGAGGAGATATTAATCATGGAGGTGCACTGAGATGTCTTCCTACTACTCCTCAGGTTTTGTGGTATTGTTTATAGAAACTAAATCGTGTTATATCGCGCGAATATGCGTGAATTCATGAGATCTCTTGGGTCCTCATGACTCACGCTGTCCGGCGGAGCTGCACCACTCCGCACCACAAACGCAGCTGGTGGGTGTTGACGGACAGCAGAGCACACAGCCAATAACCTGTGCAGCTGTTCCGCAACGGACACGCATCCAGTGGAATTCCGGCGTAAGTTATATATTGATAAAAATAACTAGGACATTCTTTATGTCAGACTCTGCATACCACATTCTCTACCTTCTACTGTATATTTTACCAACCAACCCTATTTCAAATTCCAAAACCTCTCGATCTGGAGGTTTTAGTTTGTGGTGTCACTGGTATCCCTGGACCCTCTCCAAAGCATTTCCAAGTGTCGTTTGGTTGCGTCATTTGGTTTAATTCACCTCTGTGACACTCAAAATATACTGGAAAACATACCGAAGCCTTTTGATGACTAAAGAACCTAATTAATAATACCACCGTCTCTGGATAGAAATCAGTCCACATCGAAACACATAGGACATGCCATAGCAAGAGCAGGAAACACATTCATGTCCTGCCTGAACACCAATAAAGTATCTGGAGTATTTACTGTAAGTGCCACACATTTACTTTCTTTTTGAACAGCCTCAATTTAATTGCATCCCTGAAGCTTTTTCAGTGAGATTAATCTGCCTTTGCTGAACTTAAAAGTATAATGAAGTTGTGTTAAAACAATTGGCTGATTAATTAATTTACTGATCAAGATTTTTTTGAAAGTCATGTTCTGTAGTAATTCATTCCAAAATTCTGCAGCTTTTCAAATTTGTAAATTGCATGCCTTTGG
The DNA here is from genome assembly GCF_041903045.1 of Epinephelus lanceolatus. Lineage (NCBI taxonomy): Eukaryota > Metazoa > Chordata > Actinopteri > Perciformes > Serranidae > Epinephelus > Epinephelus lanceolatus. The sequence continues at coordinate 10,488,009 of NC_135753.1, read as the reverse complement.
GTTCAGAGCCAAGAATTAGAGGAAATCCCTTTCAGTTTTAGTAAACTGCAATAGGCACTGTTAGCTATTTCTCTTTTATTTTTGTGCGTTAAGCAGTCTAAAGTCTCAGCTTGATACAACCTACTCAGTTATCAGTTACATCGTCCTTGTCAGGCTGAGAAAATGCAGAAAAGTCAAACAACCTCATCACATTTTATCGTGTCTTAGATCTTAATGTTGTACAGGTCAGCAAATCTTTTTAATAGTGATTCAGGCATCCATATTACCAAAATGTCACCCCTGAAGAGTTCACATTTCCATTAACCTTTTCAATGGACACACTTTAGGACTCATTAACATTTCCAGTCTCCACAAAAAAAGAGCAAATTTTTCCGCTTTCACACTCGCCAACATTGGATTTAAACAAGTATAATACCCAATCAACCATGAAATTGAGCACTTACTAGGTCTCAGTGGTGACAGAGAAAAATCATGGTAGAATTTATGTGGCTGTTAGTGCATCCGGAGAATCTTATTGTCTGGACTTTGGATCAGAATAAAATATTCATTGCCCAAACATATTGGTTTTCTGCATGGAGGCTGCTTGGCGAGACATTGCCCATGTAGGATCTCTTGTGTTAGCATTGCTGCTATGCACCTGTAAAAACAAAATCAGTTGCATGTATTTGGCAAAGACAATATGCTTTAAATCTTTTGCTCCTTTAGAAATGGTTTAATAATTTCTCCATTTTGAAGAAAAGGAATGATCAATCGACAGTGATGCAGTTGTTGCACATTGCTTTATAAATATGAAATATTGTTATTTGGTCATACCAGAATGATCCCTGACTGGGCAATTATTTGCTTCTACACTGTCTGCAATTCATGCTTCCTATTCTAATCAATTTTGACCCATCTGAAATTGACCCTTTTCTTGCACTTTCAACTGAAAATTACTCTCTCAATGGGGAGCTAACTCAGGCGTTGGCACCATTTCATTTCTCTTTCAACTATTCTCAGCAGGCCTCCAATATAAATCTAATAAAGAGCTGAAACCGTAGTCCTCTAAGAGTATGTCAGCTGGGTGGTTCTCACTCATAATTTGCAATATTGCTTGTTTCCCAACAGCCCACTGCTACACTGTTACCTGGTCTCCAGATTCATGAAATCCCTTAGTTTGGCAAACCACACAGAAAACCACACTAAACTACCTGATCCCTTGGCATTCTCTTTAGGAATGCTTACACTGTCTCTGCAAAGCATAGCATGAAGGGGGACCAGTGAGATGGATGAAGGAAAAAAATTTAATAATGAAAGTTGTCACTGCGGCAATGCAAAGCCTGATATTTTGTGATACCATATTATACCCCAATGCAGTATAAATGTGTAATATGTATGCTTAATGTATTTTATTTGACTGTGGTCCTCTTTTAACATGCTTTCAATACTGGAGAGGCATCAGCACAGACTTTGCACAAATCACTGAATGTTTTCCCTACACATTAGTCTGCATATTGAGAAAGACTGGAGGGCCGCCCTCTTATGTCCTCTGGGGTTCCAAGAGAGTGTAGTGAAAGCTTTCTCTCTACCTCCCTGTCTCTTAATGGTGTTTGCTCCACCAGCTACTAAAACTGTGGTGATGCAACCTCATAGTGTTGATGTCCAAATATGCTGTGATGGTTAGAGGAATGCCTGCTTGTTCTAACGATAATACTGCAAGCATCAGGGATGAGTGTGTGGCCACAGACAAGCCTCGGGGTAGAGTGTGAAGCATATCCAAAAGCCTACTGCAAATGTAATGCTTCCTGTTTGTCATGCTTACAAACATGGACAAAAGAGTGGTAGCACATTGTGACATACCCATTTGTCCCAATGAAACATTCAGCTAACTTTTTGTTTGTTTTTTTTATTTAGATCGCAGACCACCCACAGCTTACCGATGGAATAGATGATTGTCTGTCCTCAGCCAATCTGGATCTTTGCCAGTTTGACAACAATAGCACCCAATGTTGTTTTGCTTTCCAGTGATTAGCTTTCATTGCTATTTCAACCGCAACTGTTCAGCCAATCACTGGCGACCTGCACAAACACAAAACATGGACAGCCCTGAAATCTGGGTATGAAAATGTTCTTTTGGACTATTTCATCTTCTTGGCTAGTGGGGGTGAAGCTAAATTCTACCTTGCCATGCACAAGACTGTTGGAACCCAAACAGAGTAACATATTCAAGGCCCTTTGCAGAGTTCAGCAGTAGTACATGGTTACTGCGCTGAGATCCATGCAATGCCTTTAACAGATATCTGTATATGTATGCAGAATCTGTGGGCAACAGGACAAGACTTAGGTATCAGAAGTGTTCTGTTTTTCATTTGTAGTCTGATTAGTATTGACCAACGTTTCAGCAGCAGGTTAACAGTCCGTGTGGAAAGGCGGAACACATCGGCCGAAGTGCAGTCTCAGAGGCCAGCTTTATATTACCTTTTTTAAATGTACTTGTCTACATTCATATGCAGATATCTGTGTATAGAAATTAGCCAAAATGACTGGTGTATGGAAAAAGAAGTCTTGGCTCAGATATCCACTTGCAACACTGGATCTCATGAAATTTTCGACATTGCCCCCAGACACTTTATCATCATCAAACCGATAGCCGATGGGTTCCAAGATTGACATCCCGGTACCGTCTGGATGATATGGCACAGGAGGTGCGAGCTAATGGGTCCCCTGTGCATGAGGCCCTTACAGAGATGATTTAGCAGGCTGAAGGTGCACTCAAGTGTCACAAGCCTCACTTGACTATTCCCAAAACTGACGGTCATTTGCCCTGATTCTAGCATAAGGAACAAACACTCCATCAAGGTGTTGTAGTGTTGACAGTTGTATTCAGCAGTGTCACACTGGATGTCTCAGGGTCTCTCACAGTGTCTGTTTGAACATCCCGTAACAGGTGAGCTGTTCTCCATTAGTCTGCCAAAGGCCCCTCTGTTCTGTTCTAACATTATTCTCAGTGACGCATGTTGAGAAACTTTATGCAAAAGTCCTCTGACAGGGGCAACATCCTGGAGACAAGCATCTGGGCTCATTTTGATTGCCAAGGGATACAGAAACACAGCTGTTGCGTTGTACCATAGGTTTCCAGTTATCAGTGTCATGACCAGGTATATACTCCCAAAGACCTAAGAGGCCTTTTTGAGGCAACGTACAATATTTTTATATTTTTAGTTCTAAAAAACTTGCAGATCCTTCAACTCCACTACCCTGATGCTCCACCAGGCGATAAACTTAACTGGGAAGTGGCAGTTGGTGCGCAAAACCTTTTTTTTTTTATTTTTTTTTTTTGGGCCTTTTTTCAATTGGCTGTCTTGGCATGCATAATTAAAATTTCAACTGTTTGTCCTTACCACTGAGTCTTTACTGTGTTCATTATCACATCATAGTTACTATACATCGATCCCCCACAGTGGGCAGTGCTGTGATCTCACTAATGACTGAGGTGGGGTTGTACTCTTTGACTGTAAAGTTACTTGCATGCCGAACTGGAGACCGGTCGTGACACACCACATCTCAGGCGGGGCTTGGGGCTTCCATTCAGGCTTGTGTGGCCATGACTCCCAACACTGCACCACCATCACTATGGCAACCCTTGGAAAGACTGCCGGCATCACTTCTACTCATTAGCACATTGTAAAGGTGGTATATTGTTTCCCAGCCACAGCTGTTTTGACCACCTTTCATTAAGCATTGTCTGTATGAATTAGAATTCGGTAAGGCACATGAGAGTTGTGTGTTTATCAGACAATTGTGTGCTGCAGACTGAAATAGGCATTAGTTGGTATGAACTGTCAGCTCCTCTTTGATCCACACTCGAGTCAATGCTGCTGAGGTTTCATTATAAATATCAGAAGAGTGTAAAACATATTGCTGGCTAAAACAAAAGGTCAGCAAGTGCATTGCCTGGCCATTATTTAATCATCCTCTGACTTGCAATGAATGTGAATGTGTGAAGGTCTTTGTATTGTCAGCAGCTAGTAGAGATGAGAAGATACTTTTTAAAATATTACAGTAGTTTAGTGTTTACAGTGTTTGTAAAGCATACCTCAACATTTCTAGTATTCCCATTTTCTTTCCTTGTGTTTTCTGCTTTCTGTGATACTATAAAAGGGGAGAGAGAGAGGAGATGGCATCCAGCAAAGGGCCCAAGCTGCACTTAAACCCGGTCCGCTGCGGTAAGGACTCAACCTTAATGGAGCGCGCTCTACCCGGTGAAGTACCATAGCACCCCACATTTCTGGTATTCTATTGGGAAACCAGAGTTCAGTGAAGGAACCATAGAGTATTTTGAATTACCAGCATTTTCTTTTTTAACCAGTGTGCAATATCTAAAAAAAAATACACTCTGACTTTCTGAGAAAAACTCTTGCAATATAGAATTTGAACTTTTCCAGCATGTTTTATGTCTTTTCTGAATCAAAGTGTTAAGCACATTTGTTAGAACTTAATGGGCAATGCTGAAATGATGTGAAATAAGGGGGCCAGAAAAACTCTGCAGCGTCATATTGCAGAGTCATCTTCTCCTTTGATATGGGAGCTTTTGTTTAATCTTGATTTGAAGGTTATGTGGTTGTTTTCCAGAGTAGCACTTTTGCAAAAATTCCTCTCGGGGCTAATGAAGGTTCATTCTGTTGTATTTTAGTACTCTCTGCTCTGTTCTTTGTAGCAGTCTCTACTTTCTTACAAATTGTACTTTTGGCTTCAAATACATCGATGTACAAATTCAGCTATGTATTTTAATATATGTGGAAGTGCTGTGGCTCTGTGTATGGAAAGCCTGCCTGTCTTGCAGTCTCCCACTGTGTATGTGTGTCTGTGTTTGTACTGTGCACTGCTCCTCACACTGCATCTATCTAATTATGCGCACAGCAAAGAGACTATGAGACAATTCAATCTTTTGTAGTAATTGATCCTTCCACCTGAGGGCAGTACTTTCTAATCTAATATCAGATAAATCTGTTTCACATCTTCAATTAAACTACAATATTGAATTGGCTTTCAGTTTGTGCTCACTTGTTTTAGTTAGTTCACCACCTAATGTTTGTGGAGAAAAAAAATTCAATATAATGCCTTGTAGTTCCATCTTTCCCCTGCAGGATGAAGAAATATGCACTCTACCCTGGATAGATTTCTGGAACTATTTTTTGTAGTGCTGAATACAGGTGCAGTCTTTGAATTGTGCAGTTATCATGCAGTTAGAGATCAGGGATAGGTTTAGTGTATAAAGAGCTGTTGAAGACTTAAAATGACTGTTGCAGGCATTGAACCTATGAACTTCTTTTTACAGAAAGGTCTTTTTAAAGTCTTATTATGTTCAGGGTTTTTTTTTTTTTTTTGTCTTTCATGCAGTCGACCCCATTCTACTCGATCAATGTTCCTAAATCCTTTATTAAGATACTTTGTGGTCAGTTTTCTTCCACGATTATTTTTTTATATTTAAAAAGAAGTAAAGCCAGTTTGTTTTTGTCTCCCACCGTGCCCTGATGCATACAGCAGTGCTCTACCATTACATTGATGTTCCTTTTCATTCTCTCCAGAAACAATTACATTCTCCTTTACACAATTCAATTATTTTCACTGTTCAGAAACACATGCCTGAGGCCTCGCTTGTCTCCTCTTTTTCATCCGGAGACAATCTTTTAGCTGATGACATACATAGCCACCTATCACCACTGAGGATAAGAAAATAGTTTTCCTTCATAAATGAAAAACAATAATTTGAATGGCTTATGTTGGAGTGACAATTTAATTTAGTTGTGGTATGGAATTTATAACCCAACGGTGATATACTGTACAGCCAAACTAAATCTCTTCATTTTGTTTTAGTGGCTTGGAAATAAGGAGGAAAAGAAATTGATGCAGTTCTTTAGATTAATCTGGCACTGTCAGTTGCTCTGGACAGATCAGAAATTGCTCCTTGAAATAGTGGTGCATGTTTTTTTTATTAAGCAGTACAAAAACCTAGCAATGGAACTCATATAAAACAAGTTTAAATGCAGTACTGATTTTAGTAATGACTTAAGGATGTCCTGTAACTGAAGAAATGCCTCAAACTTGCATCTGTCTTCTGTAAAACTCTCAGATAACAACACCAACTGACCCTTAATTAGGCTTCCCAAATGTACTTGAATGTCTCGCATAAACCAGAGCATGTGTAGTCCAAAGCAGGTGTTATGTCATTGTAAGACTTTGGAAGATTTCTCATTTTGTTGAGAATAAAAGTATGAATAGTTACCATTTTTATTTTTTCCTGAATTTGTTGTATGTTTTGTAGCTTCTGTGTTAGTGTGAACACTAAGGCCTGACTTATGAAAGGGCAACCGACAATTTTGAGAGTGTCACTCGACAGAAATGACGTATTTTTCAACAGGAAATAGTGTCCCTCGATTCTTCTTTTGCATGCACTGCAGAATTTCATCATGTTGTGGTCATATATTGTTGTGCAATGTCAGTGGTAGTGTAACATCATCGCCATAGAGATAATAGATCTCAGTTCACATCAACTCCAACCTGCATTCAGCATCCATGTCCAAAGAAACAGCCGTCTGTGAGCAGCAGCTCGTGGGAGGGCTGGGAGGACAGCTGCCAGCTAAACTGCCTTCACCAGGCTGACTGACAGCAGACATTTATTGAACCAAAAAAGTTTTGATGTCACTGCCATGAGAAGAAATCAACAGTGTTTGTATTTATTGATTCACTGATTTATATACCAGCTCACTGTAGTGAGGGAGGGGAATCTGTCGCTCATCGACAGACTGGGAGCTGATTGCTCAATGAATGCATGGTTAGTAAGTTAAAAACACATGCACCGGGATATTTGTGTAATTTAAACAGCTGTCTGTGCAGATTAAGCTTAATTAAACACAACAGAAAGAGACTAAAACTGTAAAAAGTACAGGGAGTCTCTTGTCACCAAGGAGACCACCTGAAACCTTTCACCAAAGCATAAACTGATGCTCAACTGTTAAACTTCTATCAAGTGACACTCATCAAAAGTGTCGAGCACCCAACCATAATTAAGGCTTAAGGCTACATCTACCCTTGTATATTTTAAAATTCAGAACTATTGCTATAGCATCCACATGACTCTAGCATTTTGGAACCCCTAAATACAGAGACCTTTGACCCATTTTAGTTGAAAACTCTGGGGTTCTGTTGTCATCAAAAACTGGCACATGGTCAGATATGGATGAAAAAAGCCGTCTTTTTCACGTTGGCATGATACACAGCTGGTGGTTGTTACTGTTTAATGGTGCCCAGCAGCATCAGGGAGAAATACAGTGGGACAGCAACGAAAGTTATTGCGGTGGAAGTCCAAGTAGGGTGGGCGGGAGCTTTGGTGGATGCGTCCAACAATCATTGACTTTCACCGGGGGGGCCAGCATTTGCTTCCAGTAAGACTGTAAAGCTAAACCCTGTTGTTGTTTTTTTCCTAAACCCAATCACGTGCCTGCATTGCTCTAACACAACCATGTGTGTGTGTTGGCAAAACATAACCATATGCGTTTGTTGTTGAAGGAAAAAATAATAATAATTTGTGGTGTTGTACCAACATGGTACCTTTATTCTGACAGAGACTGTATGCAAGCTGTACATGCCCTGTGAAAACGGAAGTGTAGTTTTAAAATAGACAATGCATGTAGCAGGCAGAACTTTTTGTGTGGGTACAGATGGATAATATTCAATGTCACTCTGATATGTCCCAGTTTTTGTTTTGCAACTACTCCCAATCTGTTTCCCGCCACCTTCACTGCCTTTTACTCATGGCACTTTTAAAGGTAAACAGCTCTACATCTTTGTTGGTCCCAGCAAGGAAATCTCTAGTTTTACTTTTCGCCATCTCCATAGTGCTTTCTGTAATTAGACTAGTGGAACCCAAACAGAGCAACATGTTCAAGGCCTTTCGCAGAGTTCAGCAGTAGTATATGCATAGACAAATTATTTCTGCCACCATGCTGAGATGCCTGTGTGTACGGAGATCATTTTCCTTTAAAAAGACTGTTTTAAAATGAAAACTTGTTTTTTTGAATCTTGCCTAGGTCTACCAATAACCTTCACGTCAAAAGTTTGCCTTTAAAACTTTAGTGATGAATGGTTGTATGAGTTGGGATCTGTACCTGATTGCATTAAGCGAAACTGTGCTGAATCCAAAATAGACTTGAAATGATTAGTTAGTTAATCAAAAAGTCAATAGACAGAAACTCAATGGGCAACAATTTAAATAATAAAAGTTTTTAAGTTAAAACATTCCTCAGTTTAAACTTATGAAATGTGAAGATTTGCTACTTTTCTTTGTCTAATGTGAAAGTTTACTGAATATATATTACTTTTAACATGTTTATGTGGTGTGTTTTCCACACTAAGGGCTGCATATATTGCATTTCTCATAAGGGGTGTTCATTGCCAAAAATGTTACACACCAAACAACCAATTAACACATTAACAACCCAATAAACCCTGAGCCTGGCCCTCATTGAAATTCACCCTAACATGTAATAGTTAATGTGATTAACCAAGTTATTTCCAGTATGTGAATGAAAATTAGAATTACTGTTACCTTCATTCCTGGTCGTTCATAAAGTTAATCCAATAGACAGGGTGGCATTATACAGAGGACATGATTTTCTTTTAATAAAATTCTATTGCAAAGAAGATTTAGTAAAATATGAAACTTTTGCAATCATCTTTGGGTTTCCAGTCAGCCATGTTTTTCTATCTGCGTATGTCATTGATCTAGTTTCTTCTTGTTAGAACATTAATGAAGCAGAGGCAATATGACTTTGTTTGATCATCCACTAACAGGATTAGTGTTTTAATAGAACAAACCTTTTAATAAGTTTGATGATAACGCGAGCAGATTAAAGCCAGATATTCTTCTTAGAAAGACATAATCAACTGTAATTCCATATTGGGTTGCAATTGAGTGGATGGGATTGTTATCAGGCAGCTTAATATTCTGTGACCGCCTCTTAAAAATGTTGAAAAGCGGATGTCTTAAAAATGAGTTAAAATGTGTGGCGACACTTTTCACAAATCTCGAATCCAGTGCAGGGGCTTGTCCCTTTGTTGTGATCTTGTAGTATTAGACAGTGCAAAACTGATATTATGGCAAAATAATAATAAAAACAAATGAAAATATTTTAATAAAGTAGTAATATGGAGCAGTGCCCCATACATATATAATATTTATATTAGTTTCCAAACTATTGTATCATGGTGTGGTATTGTTAGTTAACACCATTACATAGTAAATCAGTTTGTTGTGTGTTGTTCTCTGTAATGATTTAATGTATGCTTGTGTCAGATTTAATTTTGTGTTAAATGTGCAGGAGAGCTGTCAACCGAAGTAGAAAAAGACTGCCTTGCTGTACTTTTCAAAGGCAAACAAATACACAGACATGTCCAGATGCTATGCAGTCCCATGGTGCCCAGCAAGGTGTGCAGCATCAGCTGTCACTGTAGCTGAATCTACGACTGTCCCAGAATTACCACATAATTTACCAATGTATTGTCAAAAAGAATAGATCTGCTTAATTAATTTCCAACACTCTCATGCCAAAAAGTATTTTAAAAAGCAGTGATAGTTAAAAGTGTCACTAAAAGGGCAAATAACTTCAAGCTTAATCTGGCTGTTAATGAAACATTCAGTGATGAAGCTGATGCCTTCTCATAATGGTACCTGCACAGTGTTAGACTGGGCTTCTGCAGCAGCTGGCAGTGGGTATTTGAATCAGACATGCAGAGGTTTCAGAGGATTTTGGGCAGACCCAAGCAGATCTCAATTTTACATTCTTGGCTTTGTCTTGCTTGGGTTTTTGCAAACTTTTAATTGGACTGGCCATGACATAAGAACACTTAAACACAAGGAAGACGCATCCTTGATATAAGTCAAGCAATCGAAATGCAAGTACCTCCTTGACAGCAACACAATCAGAAGAATAAATGCTGGCATTGTACATCTCTACAAACCACAGGTATGAAACATTTGTACATTATTTTGTTGAAACCTAACTTTCCAAGAAAGCTGTGGTAAATGTGTGGCTATGTTTAAGCACATAATATACTTGGCTATGGTGAGGAAAGAATGTTTTGGCCTCAAATAGTGTATGGCCTCAAATTTCAGGCTTTACGTACTCAGATGGTGCGAAAATTCCTTCCTGCAGAAACTGTAGAGAACAATGCTCCTGTCAACAGTTCCATCTGGATGTTTTTGAAAAGTTAACGTACCATTCACGGGGCCAAGCAGCGTCATCTCGTCTGCCTCCATCCTCTGACAAAGCCACTGGGGCCTTTCAGGGTCAAGGAGCCTCACGGAATGCAATCAAACAGCGTTATTTTTTTCTAATGCCTTACTTTTTCTATGATTAATTAATGGAACACATTATTTTGACATCCCTAGTTTGTTTTAATTACAACAATTATTACATGTTAATAAAATGGTCAATCCTGGCACGATATACAGTAAACTAATCAATGGGTAGGTCAATAAAAAGATGATAATTAAAACAGTGGTGTATGTATAGCTATTAGAGTAATTACAATGTACCAAACTCTTGAAGATCACATGGGCTACTACACTTGTCATATGATCTTATTCCAGTTGCCCTTCCCCCAACCGGATCTTTACTCTATTAATCATTACCAATATTTTGTTTCAACAACACCATCAAGCTCACCCAGATATTTTGAAAAATTCGCCAGCCTTACTTTAGTAATGTTTCTCAGTTTTCCTATAGGCATACATGTTGATGGCTCTCTAATATATTGATTCATACTTGGTTTGTTCACATCTTTTCACCCTATATCTGTCGCTGTCTCAGTTTGCAAGTACTTGCATGCAAGGGTGTGGGTTTCATTACAACACGGTCATGTGTGTCCATGTCCCCCAGGAATCCTAGCTTTGGCCAAGAAGAGAGTATCGGTTTTGTTTTCTGGCTAACCATATCAAAACCTCCCTCCAAAAAGCAGTGGATGAGTGTTCCTGTAGCACTGTTACATTTGAAGTATGTGTGTGGTGAACTGGGTTTAAATTGATGTAGCTTTGATGGTGTTACATGTAGCAATACGAACACTTTCTTCTTGTGATCAGGCTGTTGAATGTGGCTTTATCATCTTAGAGAATGAGTTACTTTAAGAGCATTTTGGCATGGAAGCAAATAGCATCCCCAAAGTTCAATGCCTTTCTGAGTATATGATTGTTTTTGGACAGTGTGGCTGTTTCAGGGATCAAACACGTGACCTTTTACTTATCTGTCTGCCACAACGTCCATTTAATCCTGTGCCATTTTACCACAAGGTCGAGTGTTCCCTGTAAGCTGAATGGCTGACAAAATGTGTGACTGATATATGATCTGATGCACCCACTTGCATGATATGAGACACACTTTGGCATCATGTTTTTCAAAGAAAAAAATAGTATTTATTCTTTCAAATGCCAAAGGCTGCATACAATTTGGAAAAGACTGTGATATTTTCCTCATCTTGCCAATTACACCCACAGAAAGAGGCAGTTGAGGTCAAATAGCAGTTTTGACACAAACTATCTTTATTTTCCCCAAAAAAGACAAACAAAACACAATCTACTGTTGAGTCCATGTAATTCCCACTGATTGCGTTTCCATTTTGGTCCATCTATGTGCCTCTTTTAATGACAGCTCGTGTTAACCTATTTATGTTATCAATCTTTAGCTTCTTTTCTATAAATAAAGCCCTCCTCTGAAAGCTAGATAACAAATATGAACAACAAAAATGGTTCATTTTTTAATTTCCTAGAAGAAAAACATGCCAAAGTTCTCTTGGTGTATGATTTGACTTGAACATATTACATCTAAATAGGTTGTAATCTAAATAGATTCCGTATATGTCCTCCTCTACTTAGCACGTTACAAACAGTGTTGGGAGGGTTATACGCATTATACATGGATAAAAATGGAATAAACCAGTCCATAATGAAATAATGCAGTATGTCGATCTTAGCTTTTCAACATACTCTGGAAGAGCAACCTAATTTCTATTCAGTGTCCTTGCTCTCATAAAATTCTAATTGAAAATTGTCATCTCTAATTGATACCACAATTAAGGCCCGGGCAAGAGAAGAGAAAAGAGAATGAGCTGATAGGAATAATAATCTTAAAGGCAATACCATTACTTCCATTGTCAGTATAATAATAATTTGAGGAATGCTGCTTATGATTTACTGAATGAGCTAAGTCCTATTACTGCAGATGGTTGTTAAAGATATTTGGAGGACATCCATGCCATACACAGTTGTAACATTTAGTTAAAAGCCCAGTCGATAAGCAATTTGGGCTAGGCCTCCAGTTTTTGACATCAACTAATGAAGCCAATGAGTGCAAAGACAAGACGAAGTGATCTCAATTGGAGCAGTTGCACAGCACGGCTGTTATATGTGATTAAGAAGATGCACTGACTCAATTACAAACATCCTTTAGTGCTTTTTTGAGCTGAGAGGCGAAGAGTTTAACTGTTTGAACTATGGTAAATAGTTGGATTCCAACGAAGCTCAATTAGATTATACATCCTTTCTCCATTGTGTAATCGATTTTCTCTCCAACTGTATTAACTATCATGTTGTGGTTGTTGTAAATGATGACATTTTTGTTAAATTCATCATTTATAATGATTCAGACATATAGCTAATATGCAAGCTCTTTTTGTCTTTAAGTGTTACAGAGCATATGCTTAACCAAAGTAAAGGTTTTAATTGTGAATGGAAAGTTCAATAGTTTAAAGGGACAGTTCAACTCAAAATCAGAAGTACAACCCAGATTCCAAACAAGTTGAGATGCTGTGTAAAACATACATAAAGACAGATTGCAAAGATTTGCAAATCCTTTTAAATATTCAGTGGGGAAAACAGGTACTCACAACACATTCTCATCACAAGTCGTCACAAATTGCTGCTTTGTCAGTGGACTTTGGCATCTACATATTACATGCTAGGTATCTTCCTCCGTCTGCTGTTGATCTTCTTGAACACCGCAACCAACATTGGGACATCAACAAAAGCATGTAGTTAGGTTTAGGTGAGAGTGTGGGATTTGTTGGACCCATCCACCTCCCCTCCCACTCACACTATAGGGACTTTCCGGCTCCTTATATCATGCTGTTACCGGTAGCATTTCTAACTGATGCCATACAGCTGCGTATCATACTGCCGCAACAGGTGCTGTTCAGCCATGTTATTAATTGATGCTGCCTGTCCGCCTATTATACTGCTGAGATGGGTGCTGTCCTGCCGCCTGGACATGTATCATAACACCATAAAAGGTTCCACCCGCTGATTTACAAACTGATGCTGCCTGGTGTCATATCATTCTGTCGCGAATGGTGGCTTTTGGCATCGGTGTTTGACGCCGAAATCTGACAAATCAGTGGTATTTGAATACTTCAGAATAAGACTGAGCTGGTATCCAACATGTAAATTGTTTTTTCAGGAAACATATTTTACACTGCAGCTACTCACATGAAATTCAGACCAGACAGTGGTATTATCTCAATAAAACTACACAAACAATGAAATCATAACATTTCAGTTCATAAAAATGACATGCGATAAAGTGAACTGATATAGAAAAAAAAGTTTTGAACACGCTAACTGAAATTCATTAAACACTTGGAAAAGCCTTTGTTTGCAATGCCAAGGAGCCTCTTGAATGAAGAAACTAAACTCTCACAGTATTCGGATGGGATTTTGGCCCATTCTTTCACACAGACAGTCTTTAAATCTTAAAGATTTTGGGTGGCCCACTGGTGAATCTTGACAAAGAATTTCACTTTAAATGTTTCAACAATTAGTGTCTACAGTTCCCAAATGCTTACTCAGTTTGTTTAGGGAAAAGTAAATGTAATACATGCCCCTTTCCCGACTTGTTTGGAACGTGATGCAGGCATTAAATTTAAAACTAGTGTTTAAAATAAAGTTCATCACCTCGAACATTTTGTGCTGTATTGAACGGAATACGGTTGCCTATCACTTTAAAGTGATACCCTAAAAATATCTTTTCAATAATAAACACATCACTTTGGCCTGAAATGCGGCTGTAAGGGGTTAGCGGATTCATAATGGTGGCTGTTGTTAGATTGGTTTTCAGTGCTTTATGCTGTTCAAAGCTAATTCAAAGCCACTGGTGCATAGAATAAATATGTAAATATATAATGCAAAATTAACAAGTACATAAAAAAAGTAGGGCTTGTAAGATACACGTCTGGGCCAGATGTTAACATATGAATACCTATTAAATTGGTCTGAGGAATAATTCACCAGATGGAGGAAATACCATTACCAAGGGAGTCCTCCACACAGCTCTAGTGGATTGGCAATGTGCTGTGAATTATTATCATAACAAATGTGCCTTTCCACCCACAGAGACTGGAGTTATTTTGCCCCCTCTCATCTTCTGTTCACACATAGACAAACACTTCTCTAGAACTGTGATATTGGGTTAAGTGCTTTATGTGCTCCAGGTCTGACCGTGCACCAATTTATTTAATATATTTATTTATTTATTTTTCAGAAATGGATATGGCAGGAGTTCATTACAAATAATAGAATTTGTTAAAATGAAATTGCAGCATTGGGATTTATGTGGTTAATATGTGGTGCAGAACCTTTAATTAGCACATGGTTCAAAAAAGACTTCATGTGAATGAAATTATAATAAAAAGATGTTAATCCAGTGTACAAGCATTTAATTAAGAATCCAAATGTTAACTGATGCCATGTTCGTCTTGAGGGCTTGAACAGTCAGTACATGGCAACATCACTTTGGCTTCCCAGTGTTTTGCAAATTACACAGCATTCTGAGTAACATGATAGTTGTGTCTTTTATTAGGTTTTACAGAAAATGGTTGGTGTAGGAGAAAACAGATGAAACTATGGAAACTATGAGGTCCACTTAACCCCTTTGTGATCATGGTACACACACGTTTAACGCACTAATTAAAGCCATTAATAATGTTTGCTTTCATTGTGTTGTAAAGCAGTCCAACCCTTATGGGAGTGGTCTCTACCAGGATTACCACTGTTTGTATTAATCCCCAGGGTGTTATGTGATTAAATGGTTAGGTGAGCATATGAAATATGTAAATTCTATGGCCACCTTGGACTGACTTGAATGCTATTCTTATGGGAGTTTGAAGTGGCACTTGTGACAGCTTATTCCCTCTCTTTACACCAAATAGTGAAATATATCATAGGGAAGTGGTGTCACCTTCAATGCTGTAGAGAGTTACCTTTATTTTTGTTGTGTACCTTGTTTTGGGGCCAGATATAAGCTTTTCCTTCAAGGAATCATCTAGAGTTGTCAGACTTGTGTAAGACAAACTTTTTTGTTACAGTTCAGGGCAGTCTAAATTTCCTGTATGCTACCAAGGTTAAGCTCAAATGTAGCACAATATTGAGAGAGTGCAAGTTGTTAAAAGGACAGTTCAACCCCAGAATCAAAAATACTTATTTATTTCTCTGACCTACAATGCTGTTCTTCAATCTAAATTGTTTCGGTGCAAGTTGCAGAGTGTTGGAGATATCATCCATAGAGATGTCTGGCTTCTCTCCAATATAATGGAACTAGATGGCAGAAAGCATCTTCTGCTAACTCACCCTACACCACTGAATTAGCTAATGTTAAAAACCAACCAAGGTAGATGCCAATAATATTTACATCTCACCCTGTCAAGCATGAGTCTCTCATCCTTGACGAGATACTTGCTTCCTTCTAGGAGGTGATATGGTTGGTGGATGTTCGTTGAAAGAAAGACAATAGTTCTACTGACCCCATCACCCATAGTATGTCAACTCCTTGTTTTTCGTTGCAGCCCTTCTCTATTGATGAAGTGGCCAATGCACTCCTGTCTATGGATTCTAAAGTTTCTGTGGGAGAGGACAAACTTGACCCCTACTTTTTAAAGCTTGCTGCACAAATTGTGGTCAGCTACATTACACATATTTTTAACCTTTCGGTTTCGTATGGCACGGTCCCTAAGGTTTGGAAAGCCGCTTGGGTAACTCCTTTGCATAAAGGCGGCGGAACAGCCAACCTTAATAATTACCGACCTATTTCTAAATTATCATGCCTAGCAAAAGTATTGGAATCTCGTTAATAATCAGCTAAGATCATTCCTTTCAACACATTGTATTCTCAGCATGCATCAATCTGGTTTTAGGGAAAGACATAGCACCATTACTGCGGCCACTCTTGTAAATGACATCATAACCGCTTTGGATAAGAAAAAACATTGTGCAGCTCTCTTTATTGACCTCTCAAAAGCTTTTGATACCGTAGATCATACACTGCTCCTAAAAAGACTTAATACTATTGGATTTGATGAATTAGCTCTAAATTGGTTTCAGAGTTACCTCAGCGACAGGCAGCAGTGTGTCTCTATTGGTAATGTTAAATCTGACTATGTCCAAATAGCAAAAGGTGTCCCGCAAGGCTCAATCCTGGGGCCTGTTCTGTTCTCGCTTTACATCGATGATATTACCTCAGCTGTCACTGGGTGTAATATTCATCTTTATGCAGATGACACCGTTTTGTATTGTATTGCCAATGATGCACACACAGCCATAACTTCCCTCCAACACTGCTTTTCTGACCTCCAAGTTGCACTCAATAATCATAAACTGGTTCTCAATGCTGACAAAACTAAATTCATGTTGTTCACCAGGTCAAAAAATTGTATCCATGACAACCTCATCATTTCAACCAACAATGGTACAAATATTGAAAGGGTCACTGAGTATAAGTACCTTGGTATTTGGTTAGATGATAAATTAACTTTTAAACATCATGTTTCTAAGCTGGTGACTTCTTTACGAATTAAAGTTGGTTTCTTTTATAGAAACAGACTCTCCTTTCCACCGCATTGTAGAAGAATGCTTGTTAAGGGAACTTTTTTATCAGTGTTGGACTATGGTGATATTTTGTACATGCACATCTCTGCTACGACTCTTAAGCCTCTGGACTCTATTTACCACTCTGCATTAAGGTTCATCACTGGTGACTGCTATAACACCCATCATTGTGAATTATATTCCAAGGTTGGGTGGCCCTCCCTTGCAGTAAGACGTGAAAGACATTGGGTTTTATTTATTTATAAAGCTCTTATTGGTCTTTTACCTAATTATATCAGTGCCATGCTTTCTTTTAATGTGGGTTCTTATCAGACTCGATCCAGTGATTGGATTACACTGCAGGTACCAACTGTTTTTAGTGAACTTGCAAAATCCAGTTTTTCGTATTGTGCACCTGCAACGTGGAACAACTTGCAGAACCATTTAAAACTTTCATCATTTTTATCCATTGGGCAATTTAAATATTTAACTGTATCACATTTTACTTCTAGATGTTCCTGTCTAACCAGATTATGGTGGGTTACATTTTAAGTATTTTATTCATTATTGGTGCTGTTTTTTTTTTTTTTTTTGCAGTTTTATTGTGTTTTTTATTCTTGTTGCCACTCTTATGTAAGTTTCTCTTTGGTTGTTTCTGTGTCTAAGTGCTTTTATTTGTTTATTGTTTTACTCGGCTACATTGTAAATGAGGTGCCTACCTCAATGTATTTCCGAGTTTAAATAAAGGTTGAATGAATGAATGAATGAATGAAAGTTCCTACGTGAAACTGAATACAACAAGGTCTGTGGATTAGTAACCGGGCCATGATTTCTGGAAAGAGACATAGCTGTCGAGTTTTTCAAATGTACTTTTTTTTGGCAGTTAAGCACCACAAGCCAAGTGCCTTCTAGTTCCATTATATTCAAGAAAAGGCTGTCATCTTTACAGCCGATATCTTCAATACTCAACAACTCACACAAAACAGTCTAGATTGATAAATAGCACTACAGGTAAGAGCAGTGGTGTAATGTGTAGAAGTAATAATTAGGGCTGCCCCCTTACAGTCGACCAAACGTCAGTCAACCAGAAAGGTCATTAGTCGGCAAGATTTCATTGGTTGCTTAGTAACAGAAAAAAAAAGAAGAATGTTAAACTCTATTATGAGCTGTTCCTTGTCGAAATAAATCAAAACCTATATGACTGGACCATGTGGGAATTTAATCTGAAAAGACAGACATAGGAAGTGGCCACACTCAGCAGTCAGACAGGAGTCACGTTAATTTACAGGGCTGGTACCTGCGGTTATTACACAGGCTAGTTAATAACATGTCGGGCAGGAAATCCAAAATGTGGGATCATTTTGAGAAGGTGAAGGAAGAACCCAAGGTGATATGTAAACTCTGCAGGCAAACATTTGCCTATTATTCGACTACAAACATGACCTATCATCTGAAACATGTAAGTAGCTACAGTACATGCCCATTAGCCACTTAGCACAATCATTACTGCTTTGCCCACAGCATCATTAACAGGCGGCTCACTCAGTGTGTGATGTGCACTTGTAGATAAAATATAGGCCTATATTAATGAAGGTTCATTAGTACGGTTTTGTATTTCTCTGTAATGTAGCAGTGTTAACGATGTTACTGATACTATTCTTTCTCAGACCTTGAACTCAAACCATTGTGTTGCCCCACCAAAAATATATCATTTAGTAATTAAATTGATATCGTAAACATGGCCCTAAATGACGGCTATTGGTAGACCAGTGGTCTAAGCTTGCAACTTAGACCATAGGTTAATCACCAAAGGGCAAGTACAAAGAAGTGCTCTCAAGCCGCAGTAAAGTTTCAGTTTCCCGTCAGACTAGTCTGCATGTCGAATTACATACTACAGGCTAGCAACTACATTCCACTTAACGATGAGACCAACTTCATGATGAAGGCTAAAAATGGCATCCCACAGCAAATGAGTAATGATTCAAGGAGCTAAAGGTTTGTAACAGGTAACTGCAGTGACTACTCTACTGCAGTGTGTCAGTCCTGGAGTTCAAATGTCTTCTTTAAATCCCTTAAAGGGATAGTGCACCCAAAAATGAAGATTCAGCCATTATCTACTCACCCATATGCCGAGGGAGGCTCAGGTGAAGTTTTAGAGTCCTCACATCACTTGCGGAGATCCAAGGGGAGAGGGGGGTAGCAACACAACTCCACCTAATGGAGGCTTACGGCGCCCCAGATTCAAACGTCACAGCTACAGGCTACAATGAGGCTAAAAACAGTTCAACAGTTCAAATGATGTTTTTCCAAACAACTTTTTATGTCAGGGCTTCAGGACACTTGGATCACTACGGATGAGCAGTATGGAGATATTTTGTGGTTTCACTCGTACTCGCACTCGTACTCGTCGTCTTCCGCTTATCCGGGTCCGGGTTGCGGGGGCAGCAGCCTTAGCAAAGAAGCCCAGATAGTCTTCTCCCCAGCCACTTCCATCAGCTCTTCCGAGGGAACCCCAAGGCGTTCCCAGGCCAGCCAGACGATGTAATCCCTCCAGCGTGTCCTGGGGCGGCCCCGAGGTCTCCTCCCGGTTGGACATGCCCGAAACACCTCCCAAGGGAGGCGTCCGGAAGGCATCCTTACCAGATGCCCGAACCACCTCAACTGGCTCCTCTCGATGTGGAGGAGCAGCAGCTCTACTCTGAGTCCCTCCCGGATGTCTGAGCTCCTCACCCTATCTCTAAGGCTGAGCCCAGCCACCCTGCGGAGGAAACTCATTTCGGCCGCGTCTACTCGCGATCTCGTTCTTTCGGTCACTACCCAGAGCTCGTGACCATAGGTGAGGGTTGGAACGTAGATCAATCGGTAAATCGAGAGCTTCGCTTTCTGGCTAAGCTCCCTCTTCACCACAACGGACAATAAGGAAACAAGGGCTAGCCTGTAGCTGTGATGTTTGAATCTGGGGCACCGTAAGCCTCCATTAGGAGTTGTGTTGCTACCCCCTCTCCCCTTGGATCTCCGCGTGATTTCCCGTGTTGTGAGGACTCTAAAACTTCACCTGAGCCTCCCTCAGCATATGGATGAGTCGATAATGGCTGAATTTTCATTTTTGGGTGCACTATCCCTTTAAGTTCTGAAGAAGACGTTTTTCTTGAAGTGTAATGTACTCTCCATTTTTAAGGTGGTGTACATGTTAAGAAGAAAAAACTTTATAATCCCCTGAATTCTGACCACTTGCTTTTTTATTACCAGCATTAACTTGCACTTTTACTTTCAACACTTAAGTACATTTAATATAATAACGTTTAGATACTTAAGTTGAGCAGATATCAGATACTTTAAGACTTTTATCCAATAGATGACTTTAACTTCTACCAGAGTCATTTTCTGGTAAGTTATCTGTACTTTTATTCAAGTGTGTACTTCAGGTACTTCATCCACCACTGGGTAAATAAATAAATCTGTATTTTTGATATGGGGTGAACTGCCCCTTAATTAAGCTGCTGTAGCAAGTAAGTCACCACTAACACAGTAACAACACCAACACACAATAGTTGTATATAAATAACCCCCCCAAAATTAATACTGTTTTTCATTAATCTGACTAATGTCTTCCTTATTAGTATAATGAATATTGCCGCATTTAATGTTATCCAATGTTATTATTCTAGTCCAATGTTATTATTCTAGTCTTAACAGTGTAATATTGTAGGGCATAGCATGGACACAAGCAGTGGTCAATAATTTCACCTGGGGCAAATCTGGTCGATTTGACAGTATGTTGTCAAACTAGTGTTGAGCCTGTTATGCAGACAGATGTAAAAGCACAAACAGGTGTGGAGAAATCAATGATTTCTTTGTGTTTTGACCCACAAAAGAGTCAAATATCTGCCAGTTATCCAAGTGATATTCAGTTTGTTCTTCAGCACAGTGTGATGCATCCGTCCGCGCGCTGTGAATAACTGACATGTGGCATTAAATTTTGAGCACCTTCCCGGTCTTGTTTGTATTGATTATGAAACTTTAATCAAAAAGAATAACAATGAAACACCATCATTATGAAAGGGAATGCACAAAGATGTAAAAGAGAGGCAGGGTTGTATCCCAGCTGCATGTTTATCTCATTCATTTAAGAGAAAGCAATGTGAAAGTTTAACACAACAGTCAAACGTGCAAGAGTGAAGGCATCAAATCCACTGGCTATTTGTGTTTTCCTTATATTTCCTGTGGAAACATGCATCATTTATCATCACAGACACTACACTTAAGATATATTTACATTCTTTAACTCTAACTGTAACACTGTAATATTATTATGTGTGCATTTTTGTTGTAAAGCTTGCACAACACTAAATCCCTTTTCTACTTACCTTTTTTATGTCTACCACATTTCATATTGAGTTTTGACTAAATTAAGGTTCCTACTCAAATTCCAAACTAGTCAGTAATTCATCTCCTCGGTGTGTCACTGTCATTCACACCAACATCTTTGTTATTTGCTGGAGTCAAAATAATGAGAGTTTTCTCAGGTGAGCAATGTGACATTTACTTATTGTCACAGTAACACAGAGACATTTTGATCTGAGTGTTCAAATACTAGCGACTAATAGGTCACATGTCACACGATCCAATTTTGCACAGCATACCTATGTAGTCCCCAAAGTAACAGGAGAAGAAATGAGAGCTGCAGTATTAAAAGAAAAAAAAGACATCTTGCAGTTCAAACTGATTACAAAACATTAGGTGTGTCACATGTGGGTAAAATCAGATATTACACACAATAAATCTGCGGTGTGAACAAGGCCAAAATATTTACTTATACTTGGATGACAGCCTTTCGCTCAACCCTGCTGCTGCTTTAAAAACAAAAGACAGAAAATTATGCTGGTTAATATGTGCTCAGAGTATGATATGTGTGTATCAAAAAAGTTATGGTTTCACATTTGTCCTCAATGCACTTCTTCACATTTTTCAAAAAAATTGGTTTAACTCTTAAAAGTCTGCAATAGCAATGGTTCCTCAGTGCCTCCATTGGTATTTATGCTTATAGCGATGTCATATCTTGGAGTATTTTCAAAGGCCTCATATCCCTAAAATCTGTACAATGTAAGCTAAAAGGTAGTTTAAGTCAATAAACCATAATAACTGATTAAAGTATTGAAAATGTGTCAGAACAATACAAACATTGGAGATGTTTTTCATCAGATTTTATAAAATAAAAACACAAAACATTTATTCTCTGTAACTACTTATCCTGCTGGGGGTTGCAAGGGGGCTGGAGCCTATCCCAGCTGACATTGGGTGAGAGGCAGGGTACACCCTGGACACCTAACCAGACTATCACAGGCCTGACGCATAGAGACGAACAACCATGCACACTCACAATTTAGAGTCACCAATTGACCTTATATGCCTATATATGTCCTGGAAGCTGGAGTAGCCAGAGAAAACCCACGCTGACATTGAGAGAACATTGTTGGGATTCACAGGACCACAGATGATGTATCGTTTGGTAAAATCTAAACTGTATATTTAAAGGCTTTTTCCTCTGCATGCTCTTTGTCTTCAAACAAAGACAGCTAGGGGACAACCATCTCACCTCACACCTGAGTGAGACTCAAGTCCCAAAACTTGATTGGACCTTTACAGTGACATGCACAAATGACCTTCTGATTGCTTCAGACAAAGGACTTGTCTCTGTACTTGTTTTATTAGATCTTAGTGCGGCGTTTGACACAATTGACCATCAAATTCTACTGCAGAGACTGGATCACTTAATTGGCCTAAAAGGTTCTGCACTAAGCTGGTTTAAATCTTATTTATCTGATCGTTTTCAGTTTGTTGATGTTCATAATGACTCATCCTTACGTACCAAAGTTTGTTTTGGAGTTCCGCAAGGTTCTGTGCTTTGACCAATCCTATTTACTCTATATATGCTTCCTTTAGGTAACATCATTAGAAATCACTCTATAAATTTTCATTGTTATGCGGATGATACTCAGTTGTATTTATCGATGAAGCCAGAAGAAAGTAATCAATTAACTAAACTCCATAACTGCCTTAAAGACATAAAAACTTGGATGAGCACCAATTTCCTGATGTTAAATTCAGACAAAACTGAAGTTATTGTTCTTGGCTCCAAACAACTCAGAGACTCTTTATCTGATGACATAGTTTCTCTAGATGGCATTGCTCTGGCCTCTAGCACTACCGTAAGAAACCTCGGAGTAATATTTGATCAAGATTTGTCTTTTAATTCTCATTTAAAACAAACCTCACGGACTGCATTTTTTCATCTGCGTAATATTGCGAAAATTAGGCCTATCCTGACCTGAAAAGATGCAGAAAAATTGGTCCACGCTTTTGTTACCTCTAGGCTGGATTACTGTAACTCTCTATTATCAGGTAGCTCTAGTAAGTCCTTAAAAACTCTCCAGCTAATTCAGAATGCAGCAGCACGTGTACTAACAGGAACTAAGAAACGTGATCATATTTCTCCTGTTTTAGCTTCTCTGCACTGGCTCCCTGTAAAATCCAGAATTGAATTTAAAATCCTACTGTTAACTTATAAAGCTCTAAATGGTCAAGCTCCATCATATCTTAGTGAGCTCATAGTGCCATATTATCCCACCAGAACACTGCGCTCTGAGAACGCAGGGTTACTCGTGGTCCCTAAAGTCTCCAAAAGTAGATCAGGAGCTAGAGCCTTCAGCTATCAGGCTCCTCTCCTGTGGAATCATCTTCCTGTTACGGTCCGGGAGGCAGACACCGTCTCCACATTTAAGACTAGACTTAAGACTTTCCTCTTTGATAAAACTTATAGTTAGGGCTGGCTCAGGCTTGCCCTGTACCAGCCCCTAGTTAGGCTGACTTAGGCCTAGTCTGCTGGAGGACCCCCCCATAATACACCGGGCACCTTCTCTCCTTCTCTCTCTCTCTCTCGTATTCTATTACTGCATCTTGCTAACTCGGCCATTCTGGATGTCACTAACTCGGCTTCTTCTCCGGAGCCTTTGTGCTCCACTGTCTCTCAGATTAACTCATATCGCAGCGGTGCCTGGACAGCGTGACGTGTGTGGTTGTGCTGCTGCCGTGGTCCTGCCAGATGCCTCCTGCTGCTGCTGCCATCATTAGTCATTAGTCATACTTCTACTGTTATTATACACATATGACTATTGTCACACATGTATACTGCCAGATATTAATACATACTTTCAACATATTGTACCACAGTAGCCAGAACTATAACTATAATATTATTACTTTCAATAATGTTGTTGTAAGCTACTGTTATTACCTGCATCTCTCTCTCTGTCTCTCTCTCTCTCTGTCTCATTGTGTCATGTGGATTACTGTTAATTTATTATGCTGATCTGTTCTGTACGACATCTATTGCACGTCTGTCCGTCCTGGAAGAGGGATCCCTCCTCAGTTGCTCTTCCTGAGGTTTCTATCGTTTTTTTTCCCCGTTAAAGGGTTTTTTTTGATGAGTTTTTCCTTATCCGCTGCGAGGGTCATAAGGACAGAGGGATGTCGTATGCTGTAAAGCCCTGTGAGGCAAATTGTGATTTGTGATATTGGGCTTTATAAATAAAATTGATTGATTGATTGATTGATGTGACTCTGATGTCACAGGCATCTGTAGATCTTTGCTCCCTTCCACAGACCTTTCTCTTCTTGCTCCAGCTGCTGTAGCAGCTGCACCCCTCTTTCTGTCTGGGCCTGGGACAGCAGAGGCCCAAACCCCTGCTCCATAGCCCAAACCACTAAAGGGAGGGCAACTGATCACAGACTCTCTGGCAAACACAAGGTTTGCAAACCAGCTTTCCAGCAACAAGGAACTAAGTGAGTTAGCACCCAGCGTCTAACTCTGCAAGGACCCCGAGCGACCAGCTTCCTCGGATCAGAACCTTTGGAACAAAAGACAACAAAGACTGCAGCTGAAACGATCTTTCCAGCCTTCTTCTGCCGGCTAACAAAGCAGTACACCACCAAGTGACTCTTTCTTCCATCCACTCAAGGATCGGTAATGTAACAACTGGGCATAGCTTATCACAGCTTTACAGGCTAAGCAAGACTGTTTGACTTGTTGTATGTGATTTGATGCTGTTCATTGAGTTATTGTTGTGATTGTTGGCAGTTAGGTCATTGATTAGTTGGCTTCGCCAAAGCTAAGTTTGCAACACACGTCACATTGACATAGACTCATTAACAAATAGGCTTTCAACAGAGCTACACCCAAACAGGCATCTCAAAGTTCCCGCTTCTTTTCCTTTGTCTTTGTCCTGACCACACGGTCAGACAAACACCTCCCCCGAAACTGAAGCCAGCCTTGATTCGGCCATTTTGGTAGTTCTCTGTTGTCAGCCATTTTGCTTTGTAGGCCAAACGGCTCCTTGATCACCACACCCGCCTTTGTCTTTCTCTTCTTTCTCTCTCTCTCTCTCTCTCTCTCACACACACACACACACACACATACACACCAAGCTTGTATATAGTTAGTTAGAAGTTTTTAGTTTTGGTTTGCTTTGCTAACTTGTGAATAAATATAATTCTTTGGAATCATGCCTGCTGTCTGTTTAATGTTGCACAAGGGTGAATGAATAGTCAACCTCTGCTGCGTCAAGAACTCCGAAATCCTTCAGGCGTTACTGTTAATTTTGATTGTTGTCATTAATTTAATTATTAATCAAACTCCAAATTAATAGTTTAGCATATTTTATGAGACTGATATCTTTAACTGGCTATCATTTTTCCCTTTACGGGAATGGTGCCCCACGAGGTGATTTAATGTTAATTGAGTCACATTATTTAACATAATTATTAATTATTAATAATAATTATTAATTATTATTAATAATTATTAATTATTTCCGATAGCCAGTTAAATCCCAACATATTTGGTGCCTCTGTGTGAAGCCTAAAAATGTTGACCCCAACATTTATGGTGCCGCCGAGTGAGGTAACTATATGTTGACCCCAACAACATGCAAACCCGAACGGCAACAAACCAGGAACCCTCTTGCTGTGAGGCGACAATGCTAACCACTATACCAGCTGACCAATTTTTATGTGTAGAAACATGATGAAAATATTTCCTAATACTCCATAAGTTATTTGAACTATGTACATTATTTAATTTTTGAGATAAGCTTATGTTTATGAGCACAGTGAAAGGGTGTTCATTCCTCTGGCTTCCTCTGGTATGTGACCACATGTACAAAGCGCAATGACGTCAATAGGAATGTCAGCATGATGACATGGAAGACAGAACCCTAAGCTTCTGCTGCAGAATTTGCTGAAGAGTTCATTTTCTAGCTAATTTGGTTGTTATTTTAGATCAGTATGCATAGGACTATGCAGACAGCAAGCTCCTGCAGCCCTTCCAGGGAAATTTTTGGCATAGTTACAGCAAAATACTACTTTTACACCGCCCTAAGGCAAGGTAACGTAAAAAAAATGACTTGATGACGGGGAAAATATAAGTCTTAGCTTTCTGCTGCACAAAGAATGAATGCTCTAGCAATTATGGTTTTTATTTCAGATCAATATATATCTCAGATTATGCAAACAATTACCCCTCCCAGTGAAATACCAGAGTAATTGTGGCAAAATATCACATTTGCACGGCACATAAGGTAAGGTAACATAAAGTCATGACATGATGGTGGGGGAGACACCTTAGCTTTCTGCTGCAAACGCAAACATCAATCTCCCGTGGCCATTCACGGGAGATCAAATGCTTAAAGTCATTCCTGATGTCTTCTTTGTAACTTGCAGCGTGTCTGTATGTGGTTATGTTTTCTGTTTTTGCAGGTTTCTTTTCTTCTTCTGAATGCTGTACATGTGCTGTCAAGTCGCTGATGTTTTCTCCACTTCCTTGTGTGTTGTCTATTTGCATGTGTCAGGGCCACAATACCTTTACCTTGAAAATTGATTACTTGCTTGTCAAAGTATTGTTTGTGTTAAAGTTTCACTGTTCTTTAAGTGAAAAAAATAGAAAAAAAGTTACCTCCTTTACTTTAACAAAGTCCTTTTATTAATAAATCTGCCCAGAAACTTTGTCTCATCATGGATGGGACTAATATACAGTATAGTGGATGACACACAGTGAGGCAACCATGCAAGTTGAAAATTGAGGAAAAATATACAAGATAGCAAGTGAAAGAAGAAAAACATAATAAAGGATAATGTCAGTAACTATCAGAATCAAAGGAACATTTTCCTTTTGCCACAAGGTCATGACTCAAACATTCAAGGCTTTTACGCAAAAGCAGGAAATATTAGCACATCTTTCACCTTGGCTTCCTGTACAGCTTGTATTTCACTTTCAAGTGTTACGTCATATGCACTTTTTAGCTCCAGCCTATTTTTTCCAATTCTTTCATCTGCGTATGACAAGGGTCATAGCTTTAGGTTTTGAGCAAAGCACTTTGTACTGTGATGGGAAATTAACTAGGGAAAGTAAAAACTAAAGACAGCTGGGCATTTATCATTAGGGCGCACAGACTTTATCCATGATTTGCCTGAGGATTTCACTTTGAATCTCCTTTGAGAACCAGAATTAAAGGCGGCCATTAGCACAAGAGGCGCAAGGGCAAGATTATTTCTCAGGACTGCAGAGACCCGGGTTCAGATCCCGGCAGTGGTATATCTAGCTTGTTTTAAATGTGTTAGTGGATATGGTTAGCAGTGTTGTTGTGAGTGCGGAGCTGAGGAGAGCCCATGTCTTTGTCCCTGCACTAGTGACTCCTACCATTGGGTTGGGGGATGGGATTACTGGTTGGGGACACCACAATTTGAAAAAAAAAAAAAAAAAAAAAGGTTAAACAGACCGCAATTCTAAAAATGCCTAT
Organism: Epinephelus lanceolatus; assembly: GCF_041903045.1. Taxonomy (NCBI): domain Eukaryota; kingdom Metazoa; phylum Chordata; class Actinopteri; order Perciformes; family Serranidae; genus Epinephelus; species Epinephelus lanceolatus. Next base: position 10,460,271 of record NC_135753.1, on the reverse strand, counting down.
GTGCCCAGTCCCAACCCCTTCTCCAGAATAGATGGCAGTGTGTGTTTCTGCAAACCATAGATATGTAACATATGTTGCAGATATGTTGAAACTTTTCTTAACATGTCAGCAATGCTGTGGTTAATATGTGGTTATGTTTAGGCATAAAAACCATTTTGTAATGTTTGGAAAAGTTTGTGTTTGGCTTAAAATACCTGTTGTTGGTGGCACAATCATTGCTGCAAATCTTGCTGATGTCTTCCTAAAAACACACAGTTTTGGTGGCGCAATCATTGCTGGAAATGCCACCAGTGCCTCACTAAAAACAACCAGTGCGTTTTAACAATGCTATGCTTAACATGCTGTTATGTTTAGGGACAAAACCACTGGGTTATGGTTTGGAAAATATTATGTTTGGCTTAAAATATTCAGATTTGGTGCCTGACTCACTGCTGGAAATGCCACCATTGTCTAACTAAAACATGCACAGTTTTGGTGGCACAATTGCTGCTGGAAATGACACCAATATTTTGCTAAAGCACAAAGTTTTGGTGGCACAATCGCTGCTGGAAGTGGCACAGATGCTTTGCCAAAATACACAGTTTTGGTGGCACAATCACCGCTGGAAGGGGCACAGATGCTTTGCTAAAACACGTCCAGTTTTGGTGGCCCAATCGCTGCTAGAAATGGCACCCATGTTTCACTAAAGCATGTGCGGTTTTGGTGGCGCTGCTGGAGGTGCCGTCAGTGTCTCACTAAAAACAAGAAATACGTTTCAAGAATGCTGTGGTTAATGTGGTTGTGTTGGTACAAAAACCTTTTAGTTATGGTTTGGAAAAGATCGGGCTTTGGATTACAATATTCAAATTCGGTGGCACATCCCCTGCTATAAATGTCATTGATGTCTTGCTAAAGAAAATCAATCAGTTTTGTTGTTTGTTGGTCTTGAACCATGACCTGCAGTTGTCTGCAGCTTGACAGCCATCTTGCTTAGGTGTCATAACATCCACCTCCCAACGACAAAGTCTGCTATTACACATGAAATCAGAACTATGATACTTTAGACACATGGATACGTATGGAATTTATAAGTGTAATTTAGCTGTAGTTTGCAGAAATGTACAATGCCAGCGTTTTCTTTCTTACGACTGGGCTGCCAGTGCACATATAATCTGTCCAGCATGCCTCCACCCACCATCTGCTTTTTCCTAGGACCACAGATCACAGTTTGCACTCCAAATTAACTTCAACTTCTATTATTTCATGGGTTCTTGAACTCTTGTTTAATAAATGTTTTTGTAATGAGAAATGGGTACACATAGCGCTTTGCCCAAATGTCAAAAAAAAACAAGTAAAAACCCTTCAAGGCATGACCTTTTCCACTGAGGGCATGTTGAACTTCACTAATGAATAAGAGGACACACTTAAATCATTCCACACAGTTAAGCCACTTAGTTAAAACTTTGACCCAGAGCTGGTGCTGCAGAGGTGGACGTGCAGGACTGCTACTGGAAGTCCCAGGTGGGAGTGCAGTGCAGACAGTAAGGTTTGTAGTCGAGTTGTGTCAGCAGGGATTTTGTGTAGGCTTAGTCTTGTGAACATTATACAAAGAATGTCTTATTGTTCCTTCTCACACAGCTTGAAAAAAGAGTCTCTATTTTCAGACCAAGTAAATATTCAAAGCTGCCTTCCTCCTACAGTCTCCTTTTGAGTTTGATGCAGGCAGAGATTTGAGGGTCTGAAAAGGGCATTACTTTAAAGGTTTACTAGTCTGATGCTGACACGTTTTGTATGTAAACTTAAAGGGAATATCAACATAAAGCTGGGCCTCTGTGTTGATGTATATGAGTTTTGGCATACAATCAATAATATTAACAGCATAAAGGGTTTTGGTTTTGATGTGTAGCTTTAGTTTCATTGCTGTCTTTATACTATAGAGCATTGCTGCAGTTATGGTTGGGGGGGTTAGATGCTGAATTCCCGTAGGATCAGACACATTAATGATGAATGTGATGTAAGGAGCTTTATATGAATGCATTCACTAAATACGCATTGTTCTGAAGGGAAGAGGTAAGTATGAGTAAAGAAAAAAGCAAAAGCAAAGATGCTAGAAAATTATGGTTCCAGATTCTGACATGCAAATATGTGCTGGCTGTCTTACTTCGTTAAAGATATTTGACTGAATATCTTTTCATTTGGGGCTTTTTGTTGAAAACATTTAAACCTGTCATCTTGAGCTTTAAGCATTTTAGCCCATTTTCCGACATTTTATTGACCAAACAATTGAATGTACCATCTTTGAGATATGGCTGGAATTCTTGCTCAAAACATTCAAAAAATGAACTAACATTATCAACAGAATCTGAAGACATAACAGTTCTGACGTCATGTCAAATGGTAAATAGACTTGAACTTGTATAGCGGCTTTCTGCCGACCACTCAAAATCCTTCCACACTACTTGTCACATTCATTCACACACTCATACACTGGTGGTCAAGGCTACCATACAAGGTGCCACCTGCTACTCAGTTAAACATTCAAATGCACTCACACAGTAATGACACAGCCATCAAAAGCAATTTAAGATTCAGTACCTTGCCCAAGGATACCTCAACACATGGACTGGGGGAGCCGGAAATAGAACCGCAGATTTTCCTTTGAGTGGAAGATTACCTCCTGAGTCACAGCCATCTGATGACATCTATGATGTCTATATATTGTGTTGCATCCACTGAAATAATATAGCCCGGACCTGCATCCCATATTGTAATACCACTTGTACCTCGACAGGCAATAGTGAGTCACTGTGATGTCCAGTCTGCCCTTAGTTAGACATAAAAGGATGAAGAAGTAGAGCTGGTTAATTAATACGGTTTAGGTACAGCCCCCACTTAGTGGCACAGTAAACGTGCACTTGTGTTATGAAGAAATAACATTCTTTGCTAGCCTGATGCTAATGGCAGTACTCACCGGGTTGCTAAAGTGCCTCTGCTGTTTCACACCATCATTTTTCAAAAAGAAAATCAAACATGCTAGACTTTCTATCGGGACGTCCTGAGGTGTCGTAGACACAGGGTCAGTTTACTATGACACACTACATGAGATGTACATGATGGATTATCAGGTACAACACTCATTGTTGTTCACAATTAATCAATGGTAAATAGACATGTACTTGTATAGCAGCTTTCTGCCAGCCACTCAAAAATGCTTTCACACTACTTGTCACATTCATTTACACATTCATACACTGGTGGTCAAGGCTACCATACAAGGTACCACCTGCTACTCAGTTAAACATCCAGGTTTCTTGTTTCTTGATTGTTGATTATCAGGTACAACACTCATTGTTGTTCACGATCCAAGCCAACACCGTACAACACTGCGTTCGGCTATAATCAGGTTGCTATCGTGTCGTGTGATCCCAGTATTAGACAACATCTAATTTTGTCTGTGTAGCAAAATGTACCATAAGTGGAACTAATGACAACACAAACTGCACTAAAAAATATCCCAAATGGAGTCCATATATGGCTTTGATGTGGCAGATTTCTTGCTACGTAAGTCCTACTAAAACAAAACAAAGCAAGCTGTGATGTAAACTGTAGGCAGACACCATTCATGGAGATAAAAGATAGCAGTTTGACCAGCTCTGAGATTTTAGCACTTTGGTCATTTTTTCATATTCTTGCCCTGTTGTTTTTTAGTAGTTGGCTTTTTTTCTGACTTTAAATTTAGATTGTATGTGCCCATTATACACTTTTGAGGAGGAAGAGGAGGAGGAGGGTTGGAGGCGGTAAAATGCTGCTCTTTGTTTGAAGCATGTGCCCGGGCATTACACATTGTACCTTTAATCAAACAAGTCACGACCATCAGATGAATACATGATGAAAATTACTGCAATAGCAGAATAATGCAATATAGTAATGCACATATGAAATCTGCTCTAAACTACAAAAACAGCTGTTGAAACATTAAATTTCAAATGCGTCGGCTTCACATTTGTTTGTTTAATAACTGCCAATAACCAATGCATTCTCATCCAAACCTTGAAATATATATATACCGTATATGCCAAATACCGTCAAATATCACCACTTTGTCAGTGACTTCCAAGTCTACATGTAACACACTGGGTATCCTTCTGTCTGTTGTGCACGTTCTGGGATGTTGTGTCAATTTACGCTTGTTACATGCATTGTGTCTTTTTAAAATAGACTTAACAGGACATGTACAGTTTCCACTCGTTAGATGGTTTTTACGTTTATTTCCTTGTGCAACAGAAGCACATGGTTAGGTTTAAAAAAAAACAAAAAACATCATACTTTGGCTCATTCACACGGGACAGGAACAATGTTGTTACTGGCGGGGTTACAAACTACTGCCGGTCGGTGCATTTCATAACACCTCGGAAGGGGGCTTCATACAGGGACGTCCACTGATGTAGCACCGGTACTTAACGACTTCAGCTGGTGGCAGCTGCATCAACAGCTGCTGCCACCTGGTGCATATTATACAGCCGTGAAAGGATCCTTTGCTCAGCGGTATCTTACAGCTAGATCACTGACAAAGTGGTGGTACATGATGACTTTGAAATGAGAACTAATGAGAAATAACTCTTTTGATATGCAATATATCAACCTTTTCTCAAAGGGGACCTATTATTCTTTTTCTCATTTTTTGTCACATATAAAATGTTACACTGTCAGATGGTCATATTAAATGTGATCAAAGTTTCAAATAATGGTAAAAATATGTAAAAACAACCTCTGTGAGCAAAAATCTTAGGCTTCAGACAGTACTGAATACTCCGGGCACACTATTGTTTACTTTGCATAGCCTACACTGCTACATGTAGCTACATGCTAACATCAGGGAAACATGCAATCTCGGCTGCTAATGTTTTTAATTTCTCCCTGATTTTTATCTTATTCTTGCTAAAACATGTCTGGCTGTGAATGTATCTAAGCTACTATTCAAATTGTTGAATATTTGCACATTTGAATTGATTGCAGTAACATCTTTGCAGTACTTTAATTTGCTCTTATTTATTTATTTTAATTTTGTATTATTGCTTCTATTTTATACTTATCCTTTTGCACTGTCTGCATTGTGGGTCAACTCAGAGTGAAACGAATCTTGAATCTTGAATCTTGAAAGATTTTGGTTTAGAAGCTTTTATTGGGGATTTGTCAAAATAGAAATTGCTGCCATACTTAGTTTCAGTCGCACCTCAGCTGCAAATGTTGGTGCAGAGATGCAGAGATACAGAGGACTTGGAAACACTTACCACTGAGAGGAGACTGGGCTTTTTCAGGACGGGGGCTCAAAGAGACAGGTGCACTCAGACAGAGGGTGTACACAGGGGTTCCAGCACAGACAGTATGAGGAAAATAAAGTGTTTTTTTAAACATTAAGGTGTAAACATCTTCTAGTTTAAATCCAAATTACATGTATGAACCTTAAGATGAGCATAATAGGTCCCCTATAACCTATATTGATTGTCTGACAACATATGAAGTATTGAAACTGCACATTATTTGGCCCCTTATTCATCTCATTACATCAGCATATGTTTGTGTTCCCATATCAAAAATAAAATAATCGGATGCCTATTTCTTCTTTTCTTGCTAAAAGCACTTACCAATATGCGTAGAATTACTATTTGTGTTGTGCACATGGTTCATAAAATACCACAGCATTACCATACTTTTTACTATAATGGGACAGGAACAGTCTGTACTTCCATACACAGTGATGTGCTACACGAAGACGTGGAAATAATCAAAGCTATAAATCAGATAACCACTGTGTACAAATGCAATGTATCAGAAGAAAAGAGGGGCTGAGCATGAATGCCATCCACAGCTAAATCCTATTCCCTCTAGACATGGGGTGTGTTAACCAAAACAAACCTGAATACCTCATGTTCTTGGGCTCTCATTGTAATTGGAACAGATCAATTGCACCTTT